>NW_020954569.1:44002320-44045566 GCF_900497805.2 Vombatus ursinus | reverse complement strand
TAAGGCACTGAGAAATTAAATGATTACCCAGGATCATATACCTACTGAATGTTAGAGAAGGATTTGAGCCCAGGTCTTTTGTACTCCGAAGTCTGCTCATTGCTATGTCAGGTTGCCTTTTAAACCAATGGTACTGATCCAAAATTTCCTGCATGCATTAGCAATTTATAAGAACTCAAAACATAGGAGGGATGAGAAGGAATACTCAAAAATGAAGGTAAGATAAAAACAAAAAAATGTCAATAAACATTAAAACAAAGAAACCAAAAAACAAAGTCTAGAATAAGGAATGCAGGCATCAGGATTTTTCAGTCTGAATTTACTTCTTCAAAAGTGTTATCCTTATGGCATTTAAAATAATACATATTCATAGCTTAAAATTGTTTGAAACTCCTATTCCCTTAATAGTTTCTGTTTATTAGATATCCTGACCTCACTTGCTCTGTGTTACTGCAATCGCTGCTTCAAAGTCTAATCTTTTCTGTGTAAATGCTCTGATCTAACTTGAACCCCTTCCTTACTGTTTTAAGAGATAATTTCTTTCCAATGAGGCAGTCACTGAAAAACTCTACTGAACAATGACCTCCAGGATGGCTTTTGGTGGCCAATTCTACTGGTGGCAATGGTCCTTCTTCTTAGATCTAATATCTTCTGTGAGTGCTAACTGATTAGTACAGTAATTCCTTGTTTTTAATTTTTTTTTGGTTTGGCAAATACTTAAAAAAAGACAACAATAACATTTTTTGTAAAGCCCCAGGTTAATTTAACATGTTATTCATAATATCTAAAATTTATTCATTAAGTATAACAACTGCAAAGATAACTTTTAACTCCAAATCAACATTTACATTATATAATTATAAAGCATAAAATTTTGTTCTGCTTTTATTTATGAAAGCTTTAAGTGTAACATTCTGAAATTCTAAATATAAAATAAATACAAGATTATTATTGCATATATTATATCAAATAGGATATTTTGTAAGAATTAAAAGAAGTACCTCAGAAAGACCACATATGTTCACTATTATCTATAAAACTTCATATTAAATTTCATTATTTTGAATTTATTTTTGAATATCAATAATGTCTTAATGAAATAAGTTACAATTTGTAAGATATTTTATATAATAATATGTAAAGTTAATTTTGATGTTGAACTTTTTTATTTGAACAAAAGTTTGCAATGTTTGGCTCAACACCAGAAAAAACACTATTTTGAATCTAGTTTTACTAGTTTATGTGTTTTGATTCAAAACAAGAATAAAGTGATAATGCTCATTTACAGAAACATGTGGTGGAAAAATGAAAGAAAATTTTTACAAATCTCTTGCTGAGAGATGGAAATTTATTTTTAAAAATTTTGAGCCACTTAACCAACTAAAAATGAATAATTATAATATGAAATATTTACCTGCCTACTGGTTAATAACAAGCACTTTACTAAACAAAAAAAATTATCTAAAGTTCAGTTGCATATAGTTTAATTTTAATATTGTTTTTATTTAAAATGGCTTTTGTAAAGAAAGAATCTCTTAATTTATGGCTTTTTTCCCCTCTTCTACCATTAGCACATTGTCTATACTCTTATAGAAACTGAACAACTGATCAGTGTTGCCAATGATTTCCTTTGAACATCAACCAGAGAGAAGAATACGAACATTAGGGGAGCATAAATTTAAATCGGAAAACAGCCTTAACACTTCCATTAAAGGAATATATCTTGTAATGCACATCACAAATCATCTGGAAACCACCACAGACCATCATAAACATTTTGCATAAACAATACTGATATTGCTTCTCAGTGATCATGGTTTTCAACTCATATTTATATTGCAAGTAGTTACATGTTCATAACATTTTGATCATATGATTACACAGCTGATGAAGTATGATTAAAGAGGCATGAAAGAACTACTCTGTCACAGTGTACAGACCAAAAAGAAGAATATGTATATGCATGTGGTCATCCATTCAAAATCTTTGAAACTGAATGTAGAACATGGGCGGTTTGAAAACTATTTTATCATAGGTTGAGAAAGTACAAAAATATTTCATACTTAGAGGTGGTTAGAGTTTGATATAATTGCTACATCCACCCCCTCCAAAACAAAATCATAGCCCCATTGACACAACTCTTAGCATAAGCTTGTCCATCCATTACTGTCAGCCTAGAAAAGTTTTAGAGTTTTCATATGTTTTAGGAAGTTGTAGCAGGTTTGGGGTTCAAAGGAAGTTTCATAAAAGAATCAGAAGGGCCTTTACCTATTTAAAGCAATGATTCATATTGAGAAAAGGATGAATTGAACAATGATATGATGGTACTTTTGCAAAGACTTAGCAAAGGGTTGTGTGTGTGTGTGTGTGTGTGTGTGTGTGTGTATACAGAGAGAGAGAGAAAGAGAGAGAGAGAGGCAGAGACAGAGAGAGAGTGACAAAGAGATAGTCAAATGGAAAACAGAAAAAGACAGAGACAGAAACTGATAGACAAAAAGACAAAGAGGTATTGTAATAGAAAGTACATGGACGCTGGAGTCAGAGGACCTAGGTTTATATCTTACCTGCACACTTACTACCTATACGACCTTTGACAAGTTTTTCAAGTATTCTAAAAAAAAAAAGTTTTCTCATCTGCAGAATGAGAAAGTTGGAATAGATGGCCTTTAGCTCTAAATCAGTCAGTTCATATTGATTTATCAAATATTTGCTATGTGCCAGGTGCTTTGCTCAGCACTGAGGCTACAAAGAAAGGCAAAAGACAGTTTCTGCTATCAATGAGCTCACAGTCTCATGGGAAGATAATATGCAAACAACTACATACAAGAAAGCTATATACAACATAAACTGGAAATAATCAACAGGGGAAAGACATTGGGATTAAAGGAGTTTGGGAAAGGTTTTCTGTAGAAAGTTGGATTTTGGCTAGGATTTGAAGAAACCCAGGGAAATCAGGAGACAGAGATGAGGAGGGAGAGCATTCTCGGCATGGGGAATAGCCAGTGAAAATGCACTGAGTGAGGAGATGGAGTTTCTTGTTCTATATTCAGTGTCCCTGGATTACAGAGCATCTTGGTGTGGGGTGGGGGCAATATAAGGTATAAGAAGACTGGAAAGATCAAGTTAAAAAGGACTTTGTATGTCAATCAGAGCATTGAGTATCTGATTCTGGAGGTGATCAGCAGTCATTGGATTGACCATGTTATTATATGAAAACAAGAGTGAGAGTGACTTGAACATTATGAAACTGTGTAACCAGAAGAATAGTGATAGAGAAATATGCATTTTTGAGGAGGAAAGGCTTTGGGATAAATATAATGAGCTGTTCAGACCATGTTGAGTTTAAAAAAAAGTTAACATTGTTATAAATAATACATTAAGCCTAAATTAGCAGGATTTAATAGTTGCATCCACTGAACTAGCACAAAGGTTTTGATCTATCTGAATATAGCTATCCAATATTGAATTTCAGCAGGGGAATAGTATGTACCACAGACTGTCAATGAGAAGAAACTAAAGGAAAGGGCTTGAGCTTGCACAATATCAATCTGTGTTTTCCAGGTTTTTTGACCTTTATGTGTAGGGAAAAGACTGCTGAGAGAAGGTAAGGAAGGATGACATGGTTTTGTGTTCATTCTGTTGTTTGAGACCATTCAAGATTCATGATGCTATTTATTTCTTTTACTTGATCAGTAAGCGGAGCAAATTGCTTCTAGGTATGTGGTACTGGCTTGGTTAGAGATTTGTAATCCAAAAAACTAGTATACCCATTTGTGTTGTTAAGTTAGAGACATAGATTTGTATTGACATCCACATTGTAATTGAAATTTAAATTCAAATGTTATTTTATATCAAATTGTAGCATTTTATTAATACCAAAAATAAAGAATAAACACTAACCAATATTAGAATGCAGGCTATATGTAGATAAATTCTGGACAAGATATCTGCTAATGGAATTGCCAGCTTCTATGCAACTATTCCAGCAACAATAAGAAATTCATACCAAAGTGAATAATGATGAAGGACCAAAATAAGTGATTTCTTCTACCTCAGAATTATACATAAAGCCAGACAGAAGCACACAGTCAATAGGAAAGGAAGACACCAGTAGACCCAGCAGCAACAGAGAAAAACAAGTAGACAGCTTCATGATTATGATAAGAGATGGGTCAGCTATGGGTTTAACCTGAACGTTTCTGTTTCTAGAGACAACAAGCGTGGAGGGCTCCCCCATGAAAGCCTCAGAGAGGTGAGAAAGTCCAAAGGTAGGGACCTTAGAAGCCTGAGGAGTAATAACTATGAGTGTAGCATGGCAGTGCTTAACTTTGGACAGCCCAGGTTCCCAGGAACTCTGAAGTGCTAACACTCTATCCTTAGATATCATAGAGAGCCTTCAAGCACGAGCTCTCTGAACCACAAAGATCAAGGTCAACACAGGAATCTGGGTGATATAGAATAAGATCAAGTAGGGCCATCCATCCATCCCAAAAGCACAATATGGGTCAGAAATGGAATAAAGCTTCAAATCAGGAACAAAAAGCTAAAGATGTGAATAAACTAAAGAAAACATTGACTAGTATAAAGTTTCATTGTCTATCTAGTGATACCTCTAAACAAGGAGAGAATAACTTTACAATACCTGTAAACATAGATGCAAAGGGGAGAATGGATTTTCCACAAAAATTACATGCATACCAAGAATAAATGAAGTAAATGATGAAAATGAAATGAAAGCTCTGGAGGAAATAATTAGAAGGTCAAAGAATAGTTTAGAAGAGGAAATGGTAAACCTTACTTAAGAAATGGACTTCCTGAAAAGTAGGCTATATCAAACACATATTAATGACTCTATGAGACAGTAGAAAAATGTTAGAACAAAACCCTAAAATATAAAAAAAAATTGAAGAATATGTAAATTATTCCATATCAAAAACTATTGACCCAGAAAATAGATCAAAGTGGTAATTAAAAAACCATCATTCTTGAAAATCATGACTTAAAAAAAATCTTCAATACTTTATTTTTTTAAATCACAAATGAAAATTGCCTTTTTCTTTTAGAATCACAAAGCAAAATGAAGATAGAAAGAATCTACTAATCACCTCCTGAAAGGAACTCCAAAAGGTGTTCCCACAAATGTTATATCAAAAATTCAGAGTTCACATATCAAAGAAAAAGTATTGTAAATATCCAGAGAGGAATTCAATTACCATTGAACCATAGTCAGAATCTTGTAAGTCATAGCAGCTTTACTATAAAAGGCAGGGAATAGAGGTAGAGGAGCTTGGAATATTGTCTTCCAGAAGGCAAAAGATTCAGAGTTATAACCAAAAATACTTTGCCTTGTGAAGCTGAGTATGATCCTACTGGAGAAAAATGAACCTTCAATGGAATAGGAGACTTTCAACCATGTCTAATGAAAAGACTAAAGCTAAGGAGGAATTTGAAATGGAAAAAAAAAAAAGAATTCCAGAGAAACTTTGAAAAGTAAATTTATTTGAGCAATTCAGAGGAGCTACATGTTGGTAAGGGTTCACACTCTGAATGAGGGAAAGAAACAAGAATTCCTTCAGAACTTTATTGTCCTCAAAGGGTATTGAGAGAGTTTAATATGTGGGATGGACTAGTTCTGTTCTGAGATTTTCTTTTTTAGGAAAAAAAGAGAAGTTAAAAGTAATAACACTAATGTAGAAGGACAGAAGAATGGACAGGGAACTTGCTATTTCTCATAATTGGGTTGAATGAGAAGAATAAACAAATATGGAGGAACAAAGAATCAGGCATCAGATGAATTTCATTCTTATTTGAGATTGACAAAGGAGGCTTGAACAGACACACATATACAGTTTAATGTAAAAGTACATCAAACTTGGGACAGCTAGGTGGCACAGTGAATAGACACTGGCCTTGTAGTCAGGAGGACCTGAGTCCAAATTCAGCCTTAGACACATAACACTCACTAGCTGTGTGACTCTGGGCAAGCCACTTAACCCCAATTGCCTCAAAAAAAAATACATAAAACTCAAGAGGGAAACAAGCAGGAATGATGGGGGCAGGTATGGTAAGAGGGAAGACAATACCAACAGAGAAGAACAAAAAGCAAAACAAACTTCCTGGCCCTGTATTCAAATGCTTAGATTCCTCAAGAGTCTGGTCAATATGGCGGATTCTTTAAATCTCACCCACCCCTGATTGATGTTCTAATAAACCTTGTCTTCGGCTGAAAGAAGGTTTGGGTTGAATTCATTCAGGCAGGATCCATTTGTCATAATTTTGGGTTCCCAGCACCCCTAAACCTCTAAACCTCAACAGCTACTGAACCCAGATGACTTTGGAGGAGAATGTGAGGCTGGTGACTTTGCACAGTCCAGCCCCACTTAAATTCAATTCATTTGCAGGTCATGATATCTTCCTAATGTTACAGTCCTCTTCAAGAACGAAGTATAAAAAACAACCTGTGAGTAGTAGTAGGGCACCCAAGTGTCCCGTTCCAGTTGGGCAGTGCAGCTCCTTCCTTCCTTCCTTCCTTCCTTCCTTCCTTCCTTCCTTCCTTCCCTCCTCCTTTCCTTTCCTTCATCCTTTTCTTCCTTCCTCTCTTCCTCCCTCCCTCCCTTCCTTCCTTCTTTCCTTTCCTTCCTTCTCCCTCCATACCCCTCCCTTCCTTCCTTCCTCCCTTCCTTTGATCCTTCCTTCCTTTCCTTCCTTCTCCCTCCATCCCCCTCCTTTCCTTCCTTCCTCCCTTCCTTCCTCCCTTCCTTCCATCCATCCTTCCTTCCTTCCTTCTTTCCCTCCTTCTTTCCTTCCTTCCTTCCTTCCTTCCTTCCTTCCTTCCTTCCTTCCTTCCTTCCTCCTTTCCTTTCCTCCCTTCTCCCTCCTTTCCTTCTTTCCCTCCTTCTTTCCTTCCTTCCTTCCTTCCCCCTTTCCTCCCTTCCTCCCTTCCTCCCTTGCTCCTTCCCTCACTCCCTTCCTTCCTTCTTTCCTTCCTTGCTTCTCTCTCCTCTGTCTCTTCTCCCTTCTCTCCCTCCATCTTCTCCCTGTCCACATAGGGAATCATACCTTTACCTATGGGTGCTCTGCCCAAAGGAATAAACATTTTGATCACTGATGCCTAGCAACATACCTTGGGGTTTATGGGCTAGATTTATTTTTATTGACTATGCCTTAAATTCAGATCACTCTGGTTCTCATTGATTGGTCAACAACAGGTCTCATCCCAAGCCTCATTGTGTCATTGTTTGGATTCTGATGGTTCAGAGTGAGTGTAAATAACAATTATTTTTGTTTTAGCCAGAATCCTTGAGGGTCTTCACCTCCCAGATTGTTTTTAATTTTTTTTCAACTAGGTAAAAGAGGCCATTAATTGCCTCATTTTTTAAAACCTAGCCTTAACCACTGAATGGGCATTGCCTCAGACAAACTGAGACCTGGGAAAGACCTTAGCTTAAAAAGGCCAAGGCTTCCCACTGCACCCAGGGCCATCTCTAGTTGTCCTGATCTTGCCAGTGGACCCAGATGGCTCTGGAGGAGAGAGTGAGGTTGGTGATTTTGCACAGCTCTGCCTCATTTAAATCCAATTCACTTGCAAGTCATGAAATTTCTTTCCCAATGTCATGGTCCACTCCAAGAAAGAAGGACAAACAACAACAGCAACTATACACCAGTTCTGCTAAATTTTCCTGGCTAGTTTCCATTCTCAGTAAGCAGTCATAGGCTTGGCTGCAGAGGGAAAATAATTTAAAAATATCAGGACAAATACATTTAGGGAAATAAGGTAAGCTTATTTCTATTCCTGTAGAGAAAAAAATTCTTAAAGCATAGTGTAGAGGCTAATGTAGCCATGTAACAACCTCTCTGAGCCTCAGTTTATCTATCCTAATTCTCACCTTACCTGAAGCTCTGGAGATGGACCAGATGATCTGAGATATTTCCCCATCCCCCTACTCCCAAGAGCTCTGATTCAATAAGACCTGGGTTTAAATACTACCTCTACATAATTTATTAGCCCTATAACCCTAAGAAAGTCCCTTAACCTCTTTAAGTTTTAATTTTCTCACCTGTATAGATGGGACAACAATGACTGCATTGCCTACTTCATGAGATGGTTGTAAGGATCAAGTGAGAAAACATATGTTAAGCATTTGGAAAGCTTTAAAGTGTCACATAAATGTCAGTATTATTGATTATTGTGTGATTGTATGCTATTTATATTAGAACTGGTCCAAATTTGTCTTAAATAACCTGATAGGTTTATTCACTTTTCCTGGTACTACTAAATACCTAAAAATTGCTACTGGGACCAAGTGAAGCATCATGGTCTACTGCAAAGAGCACTGGATTTTGAGTTAGAGATCTAGGGTTCAAATCCTATCTCTGCCATTCCTGGTTATGTGACCTAGGTTTAATCACTTTTTCTTCTGTGAACATTAGTTTTCTCTTATGTAAAGTGGGCATAGTAGTACTGGCACCACTTACCTTATAGCTGTGGTGAGGATATTGATGGCCTAAATGTTATAGAAATGAGAGGTGATATATGAGGATTCCAAGCAATTCACATTGCAAATATTACAAAAAATTGTAGCTATGCTATTAAAAAAATTAACAACCAGTAGGACACTCTTTAGAATCTGGGTGCATATTTCATATTCTTAGATGAGATATTAGTTAGGAGGTCATTCCTACAACCAACTGCTCATGATGGGAGTAAAATATAATTTTGAAAATACCAATAATATAGAAAGAAATCATGTCCCCCCTCCCAATGAGAAGCTATTATTTCCAGAATGTTTTATTTATTCTTATTTCAATAACAATCTGCTGTTTAATATACTTTCAATTTTTTTATGTTGAGTAGCAGAGGAAAAGTCCCCTTCCCCCCCAAGTACTGGTGGATCAGCAGGGGGTCCTTGTTCTGCTATATGGAGCAGGATTGCAAGGTTTCCCACCACATCTCTGTTTTAAGCCTAGAGATTTCCCAGGCTGATAGTACTGCCAGCTAATTCCATTTATGCTGTCCTTGTCTCAGGACCCTGCTGTTAGGGAGTGGTTGTTAGCCTGGCTAGATCCTTAGCTAAGTGTGTTAACAAAGTTTAAAGAAATGTTCAGATCGCCTCCCAATGGTTCCAACACGCCCCTTGCCAATGGCACTTGAGAAACTGCAGTGCTGATTCAGGGGCATATCTTTGAAAAATCAAAACTCTGCTCAGCTTAACTTGAAGTATATAGTAGCAGGATGGGTGTCTGTGGGTGTTACTGGTATTTCCCTATAATCAGGCAGCTCATCTCCATCACATACATCCAAAATCAAGTTAGAACTGAAAGATCTATTTGTTTTTTTCCTTTATCTCACCTACTGGTAGTAGAAACTAAGGATGTCTCTATGTTGTGAGACTGAGTTTCTTTTTTTTTTTTCTACATAAAAAAGAGGAACTAAATTAAGTAGGCACTAAATAGGTAAGAAGAGAATACAAACAACCCACCATCCTTTACATCAAAGGAAACAGGAGTTACTTCTCTGGCATCTGGTTGCAGACCCAGGTCAGACAGCAATCAATAACAAAATGGACAGCACCCCTGACTGCACATATTTCACTCTGAGTGTCAGCTTGGAGATCTTTCATGGGGATTAATAGCTGTACCAAGTGACTCTCTCAGCAATACAGTGCTTTTCACATGAACCTTTTCTCCAGTGACTTCTGAGAGCCAAGCCTGCTATCTGATTGGTGGAAGCTTCTGAAACCAGGCACTGAAACAGATTGTCCACTAAGGGTTGAAATTCCCCAGTTGCTCTTTATATTTCAAACTCAATTTTGCTGACGTATAGATCTAAGACTAATGACTTTCCAGTGCTTTGACTATTCTCATGGAACTATACAGGGCAGCAGCCTTTCTGAAAATGTTGTTTCAAATTGTAATAACATTTTTATTTATAAGATTAAGGGGCCTCTTTTCCAAGGAAATAAAAGGCAATATTTAAAGCTGTTTGAGCCACTGTATAAAGAAATAAAATGAAAAGATACTTAAGAACCCAATGAAATATTCATCTACTTCTCTCTTTTACCCCCTCTGTCTCTTTGGTTTTATGTCTCCAATAAATATTAAGCTCGATCTAATTTTTCTTTTAAAGGAAAATTTACATTTGGGTTTCTGACTTTAAAACTATTATTCTTGACCCATTTCTTAAAAACAATCACTGTAGAATGTGACATATTGAAATAATTGTAGACACATTTCTACATTTCTGCTCATCCTGTCTTTTCCACGATGTTTTGGAGACAGGCTAATTCAGTTCTAATGATAATATGACAATAATATAGTAATTCCTACAGACTTAAGTTCATAATACTTCTCTATGGAGACTGAGATGAATCATTGCATACACGACATTAACAAATGCTCCAATAGGGAGGGAGCCGAGAATTCCTCTATTCCAACCTCTTTCTTTTACAGATGAGAAAACTGAAGCATAGAAAGATGAGATGATTTACCCAATGTTACTCAACTCATTAATTGAAGAACTGGGAACAGTCTAAAGATACTTTCTAGTATTCCATATTGCCTTCCCTTGGATAAAAGCTCAAAATACAATAAGACTTCTTTCCCTCCAGGCTTAAAACCTTGAAGCAACTTTCTACTCTTTTCCTCTTAGATTCTAACTTCGTTCATTACAAAATCTGACCAATTATCTCTTTACATTGTCTCCCAGATCTTTCTCATTCCCTCCTGGTACAAGGAAAGAGGGCTGTATTTGGAGAGAAAGGGCCTGAACTAAAATCGGGGCTCTGCTACTTACCACCTGTGTTAGCTTAAGCAAGTCACTTTACAAGTCTGGGCTTCAGTGTCTTCATCTATAAAATTAGGAAGGTTGGACTAGATGACATTTAAGGTCCTTCACACTTCCATAGATATGATCCTATGTTTAGAATGAATAAATTAATTTAAAAACCATTTATTAAGCACTTTGTGCAACTGAGGGTGGTTTGCCATTTTCCATCTCCAGCTCATTTTACAGATGAAGAAACTGAGTCAAACAGGGTTAATTGACTTGCCCAGGGTCACACAGCTAATAAATGTCTAGGGCCAGTTTTGGCCTCTGGAAGATGAGTCTTCCTGGTGCTACACCTGGCACTTTATCCACTGTGCTACCACACTGCTGAAATAGTGGATATAACACTGGATTTTTGAGTCAGGAATTTGCATTCTTTCTCAGATATTTACTATTTAAATGATGCTGGGAATATCAATTAATCATTCTTAACCTCAGTTTCTTCCTCTGCAAAGTAGAGAAATAGCAACATCTACCTCGTAGGATTGTTGCAATGATTACGTAAAGTAATGCATATGCGAAGGACCTTAAATATCAATTGTTTGGAAACTTCAAATCGCTATGTACATGTGGAATATAATAATTATTCTGCTATAGCTTAGATTTTTCCACCAATTGGTCCTCTCTGGTGAAGTAATTTTTAAAGTTGTCCTTTTACTCATAACATTTACAGCATCTATTATTCTATTTTTGTCCTTTGAAAATGAATTGATCATCCCTACCTCTGTCTTTTTTTTAATATTTTAATTTCTATAATCTAAAATGTCTTTCCCTCCTCTTTTAAACAATCCTTGCTCAATATCTCCTTCAATTCGAGGCTTATTTTCTCTATTGGGATGTTTTTTTTTTCTATTCCTAGGAAGCATCACTCAGTTTTGTCCATTCCTTATAAACAGACTATCTAGTGGTGTCCCCAGGAGGTGTAAGTTAGGAAAATAGCAGGGAAAGAAAAAGGTCTGATTATACTAGCACCATACAGAAATAGGTAGGAAGACACATATTCTGCTGTCTTCATCCCTCCCTAGCACAAAATCACACAAATGGTGACCAGTATAATGGTTCATACCTGCTGCTTTTGCTAAGATCCTTGTACCCTGATATGAATAGAAGTCATGTAGTATCATTGTGTCATAGAACTAATCCTCTAATTTATCAAATCATCTCTCCTCTCCCATCATGGTCACCTTAGAAAGTATGCATGAAAGGGATTAGGACTTGTAATTTTTTGCTTCCAACATTGCCCGAGTATTGGCATTTGGTTAGGGGTGTTAGGAATAGTTGCTTATCCAGACACATTTGTGAGGCTTAGTAGGGGGTAATCCTGGAAGATCATCCATTCCTACTTTGGCCACCACATTTTGGGCCCCTCTGGACAACATGGATATGCTTTTGTTGAACATTCACCTTTAATCTTAGTACAATCCTAGAATCATCACCTATGTTGACTGGAAACTATTGAAGTTAGAGTAGTCAGGGCCATGTGATAGAAGTTCCTGAATTTCTATTTCCCCAAATAATAACTTGGCTTGGGTAGAAGAAATAAAAATCTCAAATTTTTTCCTGAAGTGATTTCTCTTGTTATATAGCAGCCTGGTTTTGAGTATAGCAGATTTAAGAAAGAGAAAGAATGATAAAATTTAACTCAATTAGATAAGTATTTGAGAGGAAGCCTAATATGGTGGATAGAGAGTCGACCTCAGAGTCAGGAAGAGCTGGGTTAAAGTACCACCTCTGACACCTAGTAATTGTATGATCCTGGGCAAGTCACATAACTTTTCACTCTCTGAGACTTGAAGTTGCAAAGTAGATAAATATTTGCATCTGGAGATGGAAATTTTTCATGAGGAATTCCTTATAAAAACAAAACCACAAATCTGGTTCCTCCTTCTCCCCCACCAACAAAGTGTATTTGTTAAACACACACATTATAGTGTCTTATTGGTGGTCCGTGTTTAAGAACATAAAAGGACGTGTACATAAAAGGACACCATTTGTAGAAAAGCCCTTCAAATGACAACTAATCAAGAGATCTTTGTTAATGACATTGTAGGCCTAGTATTGGGTGGCTTTTGGGGGTGGGGCAAGGAGGATTTGATGAAGTATAAGACATGTTTTTTTTTTTTCCTCTAGGCCTTTACTCTCTAGTTAGGGAGGTAAGACTAATGGACATGAAAAAATCAAGAAACATAATCAGATTTATGGGCCAGGTAGTCCATAATGAAATGCTAAATTATGGGGAACAGAACATAGATGGAAGTTCAGAAAAGGCAGAAATAAGTGTGACTTGATACTATGAGTAGCTCCAAGGTATTTACATGTCTGAATCTGACTTTACTCAAAATCAATATTCACAAACTTTTAGAAAAAATAACCTAATGAATAATTGAATTACTTCTTCAGTGAATCATTAATTAATCAATCAACATTTATTAAATTCCTAAAGGAATAGTCATTAAGGGCCACTCTAAAATTACAAATAGGAAAAATACATAGTTTTTGCTCCTGCCATGCTCCCTGTAATACTGCATATGGTCAGTGACCACCTCAGGTAATTAATCCACCACCTAGGGACATTTCTTCCAAAACACACTTAGCTATCTGGTATCCTTAATCCTGGGGATACACTTGCTTTCTTCCGGGAAACCAATTAGCTAAGCATTTGATTATTGCCACTAACACATTGGGTGGATGCCTTATTGCTCATTTGCTGGAAGAGAGGGAGAAGAGATGCTCAGGATAGGCAGGTATGAATAGATTGCAATATTTATCATTGTAGGTGATAACCTCCTTGATGAAACTGAGGATAAATTGGCTTTTTGGAATAATGTGCTAATGAATATTAGTGTTTTAAAATATTATGACTTGCAAATAATACAAGTGCAACTGAATGTTCTGATGTGTTTGTCTTCTTCTCCCCCACTGACAGAAACATAGATTTAAAACTTAACCATGAATTCTGGGATTTGTAGTCCAGAGAGGCAGTCTTCTCTTTTCACCCTAAAAGAGTCTGGAATTATTACAAGGCTTTTTGCGGGGGAGAAGGGGACGATGCATAGACCTTCATTATACTCAGAGTTTTTTAAAAAAGAAGAAAGTGATGGCCGAAAACAGTGGAGTGGATAGCAGTAGAGGCAGTCACCATAATAGATGATTGGACAGAAGCATCTACAGATGTTTGCAAGGTAGTCATCAAGACTATCCTTTTATATAACTGCGAAAGCTCAACTTCCTCTGACTATTCATCTCTTTTGCCTTTTTTCTGGGCAGGTATTTATGTGTGATTTTCTTTTTCTTTAAGTTGATTTTTATCCCATGTAACATATTTATAATTTATCATAACTTTTTATGATACAAATTTGTTATCTATTTAAATGCAGGGGTTGGGGTAGGAGTATAAATGGAATATTCCAATAACTAGTTTGGTATTCCCAGTATTTATATTAAATGAAGGTCTATATTCCTATCTAAAATAGTCACAATTTTATTTTAATTTGGGGGAGTAGCCAATTGTTAGAGAATTCTTATGACCATGATTTTATTAGTCAGTTGTACTACCTTTTAAATAACACAGAGATGATCTATATAAGGCAGGACCATTTTTTCCTTTAGACTAATAACATGGTTTGAGCCATACTCAGGTTGCCAGAACACAGGAACCCCAGGGAAAAACTCCAGCTTCTAAGCAATGGCTTTGACCAAGAGAAGTCATACATCTCAGAATCACCTAATAGGAGGAAAAAGGTATTTTATGGAAATAATCCACCCCTCACCATTTATCAGTTGGCATCTAGGATTCAGGAAAGCAACTATCTCTTCCCAAACCTTGCCTTACAACACCACCATTTGATTCTATCTGTATTTTAACTGGGACTTTCAGCATTTTAAATCAAGGAAACTCTTGTCTCCAACTGCAGTAATTTAAGATATATACTGGTTTATGTTCTGATGATACTTAAGTCTAATCCTCCAAGCAGATTGAACCAGTAGTTATACATTAATTTATTGAATTCTATTGCTAATGCATACTTGAAATATTTTTATCATTTCTTGTGCTAAATTATGTCCCATACTCATTTCATATAGCACAACACCTACTTTTTCATTTTACTTTTCTCTTTTTAGGGAGGGGGGAGGCCCAAGCTTTAGGTAAAATCATACCAGGAGACACCAGGTAGGTGGATGTAATGAGCCAAAGAGGGGGAAAAAGGTGACCCTAACTATTCTCATTTGAAAGCAGGCTCCTGAGGACAGAACTTGATCTAAAGCATGCGTCTGCATACAGGACAGGTTGGTGGACAAGTACTCCAACCTAGCAGCAGTGGATCTGCAAGGTTAGATTTGCAAGTGTTTCAAAAACATTTGTTAAATTGAATCTAAGCCTCCCATTTCCAAATCTAGAATTCTTCCTATTAACTCTAGGTATTAACAAAAGGGGTGATGTGCCCTGCAAAGACCTACTGAATTTGTGGTCAGAAGACTAGGATTCAAATACCAGTTCTGTGGTTACTAACTCTATGACTTTGGAAAAGTCATTAAGTAAAGGAATTGAACTGGATGTTTTCTAAGTTCACTTCTTCCTCTATATCTGGGTGGGACCTTGTAAATCTCATTTACTGAGGTTAAAATCTGCTAGGGATTGCTCATGGAATCATAAATATAATTCTGGATCTGGAAGAGACTTTCTGAGATATCTATTCTAACTCCCTCATTTGACAGATAAGGAAATGGAGACTCAGAGAGGTCAATTCAGTTGCCTAAGGGCATATAGGTAGTGAGTGGCTAGGACTTGAACCCTGCTCTTCTGACTTTCATTACAGTAGACTTCTTCTACACCATACTTCCTTCTCCTTTTTCAAGAGTATGCTGGAGCCAGTTCAAACTAGCAGGCAAACTGATTTCCATGTGAGCATTTATACTTCTGAAATACACAAATCAGGGTTTGATTTATTGTTTTGTTAATTGTCTACAGTCAAGAAAGTAATGAAAAATGTTAATAATGTAGATTAAACTTTAAAAAAAATGTGCTATGGGTATATATTTTCCCCCCACAGAACTGGTTGTTAAACATTTACCATCACATCCCTATAAGCTCTTCTGATCAAGTGAATTTTCCAGGAAGAGCTTTGTACAGAGGCTGTCAGGGATCCTGTAAGTAGCCTGTGTCAATTCTATATCATGCAGGGATGGCCATCTTAATTACTTTCTTTTAGCTGCTCTAAGGAGTTTGGGTTCAGCAGGGACTCTTTAAGTAGAGGAAAAGCTATCTGATTGGGGAAGCAGAGTAAGTATACTTGAGACCTCAGTGAGGGTTTATCTTTGTTGATTGAGAGAATGCTGATAAAAAGCACCACATAAACATGTCTAGGCTATTCTTTGGTCCCTAACAAGAGATGTTCCACTTTGGTAAAAGATTGTGGCGCTAAGGCAGAACTGGGTAGCTTTTGTGCAGTTTGATTCCTTATTGAGACTCCTCCAACTTATCACCTGTCTTCATCCTCTTTGACACATTGTCCAGATAGATCTCTACGGGGAGTTACCAGGGCAGTTCCCTCTTGGTACTGCTACCTTGCTTTTGATTTATGACCTCCACTCAGAATGCCCTGAGGTCATCTTGTTAGCAACTGCTAACTTTAGAGTGACTGAGTCTCCCCTGGAACATTTTATTTGCCAGATGGGGGCTGCTTGCCCCAGGCGGTTACCATAGACAACAGCCTCCAATTTATCTCAGAGGGCCTTGACCCTTTCCTAGCCTGACATGGTGTCAAATGTGTCACCATGCATACTGCTCTGTTCCCCAATAAAGGTGGAGTTGGGTTAGGATACACATTTTAGCATAATGGCCAGATTGCCACCTTTAGCCCAGGCCAACGGATTCATATTATTATTCTGGCCTGGCATATCCAAAATGGAGTGGAATACAACCCAGAATATGCCACAGCATTCTTAATTCAAAGGCAAAATGAAACAAATGAACAAGAGTGTTAAGACTGCAAAAATTTTGTTTGGTTGCAAGATTCACATCATACCTACTCATATTTGCAAATGCTCCTCCTACCTTCTGACCACCCTGATTTTCTGCTGGAGAGAAGGTAGTATTTGTTTGCAAACATAAACTGAGCAATTTCCCTCAAAGAGAATCCTACAACAGCCAAATGGAAAGGGAATAAGAAGGATCAAAAAGTATGCTCTGTCTTTAGACCTTCTGCCTTCTTTTCACTTGGTTTGCCCTTGTTGTCATTGTTTTTTATTGGGGAGTATTTTTTTGTGGTCAGGACTTATCTTTGTGATAGATCTCTAAGATACTGGCCAACCTCTTTTCTGTGAGGATTAAATATTAAGCCCCTGAGGGCCACCAGGCTCCATTTCTGGTGCTAATGCCATCTAGCATTGGGGCTTTGGAGGGACATAGTTGAGATTGTCCTTAGCTTGATAACCATCAGGTCATTTCACGGGTTATGTCAGAGAATATGCAAAAATACTTGGGTTTGGAATGAGAGGATTTGGACTTAAGGGTGAAGACTGCTGCTTATTTTTTCTGACTTACCTTGGCCAGGTCATATAGACTCTCTAAGGATCAATTTTCTATAAAAAATGAGCCCCCTTTCACATCTAAATCTTTACATTATGATGAGCCAAGTGTTATAATAAAGTTTTCAGGGATAGAAAAAGACAGAGGCAATATAACATAATATGACATTCATAAGCCTGGTAGTTTAGAATCCTGGGTTTTAATATTATTTTTGCTACTACCTAATACTGTGATCTTTGGCAAAACATTATTTCTAATTGGTGCATAAAGTGTTGGACTAGATGATCACTGAATGTCCTCTATGTTCTAAAGGTCAAGGAATATTCCTGATAAAAGATTATTTTAAGAATTATAAGTAGACATGAGATTGAATATTAAGGGGAAATAGGGGAGGGAGTAGTGTTGAGCAGCTCATTTGCTACTCATTCCAGATAAAATGAAAATTATTATAACCATGTGGGGTAATTGTCACTGGCTATGGTATGAATTTGGAAGATGTTAAAGCTTGTTCTCTAAAGAATATGGACTGAGTTTTTGCTTTCATCTTGAGCTATCATTGTGTTGTTTTCTTTTGAAGTAACTTTTTAATTAATATCACTAGGTGAGGCTGAATAAAATGGCTAACCAGCTGTTAACAGCACCTTTTAAAACCAAAGGCTTACTATATAAATGGTTTAAAGGAATTTTATTATCATTGGAGGTGGGTGGATCCCCACTGAAGTCTTTTATAGCTGTGTTGTATGAAGCAGATAAAATTATACAAATATCAAGTAATAGATGTAAATCACATGGAGATCTGTGTCCTAATTATTTTAATTCTGGATCTTCTTCTGACCTGTTAGAATGATGATTCAGTGGGTAAATACATTCATTGGAGCTTTTGTTAGTTTCTTCTTCCATGATATGCAGAATGCATACAGGGACACCAATAACATTTATTAATGCTAGCCACCAAATCACAGTGATTGGAAGCACTTTTATTCATTCATTCATCCCATTTACAAAAGGCCAACAAAAGTTATATGGTCAAATCCTCTGGTTAACCAGAATCCCACTACATTACAGTGTCTCTTTAAACTATTCAGGATAGATGGGAGAGTTAAAACTGGAATTTTTGTGTCTGACATAATATAGGAGACAGGCATTACAAGTGGGTTTCTAGAGAAGTTCACCTGGTTTGCAACTTCTTGCAGGGATGGGGCCTTCTAGGTCCTTAAGTGCAACCTTTTGACTGAAACCAAATTTAAAAGGCTGCACTTGAGGACCTAGATGGCTACATGTGGCCTTAAGGCCACAGGTTGCCCACCTCTGTAATCTGGGGCAAAGAGGATTATATTGTGGGCAAAATCTAAATTTTGGCCTTCTGAGATGCATCTCTGGTTGCCCTGTTTTGGTTTCAGTTCTGACTTTCTTAACTCTTGTGGACCATTATAAAAGCCCAGAACTCCACAGTCCCTTCAGTGTATCTTTACAGTATTTTGTCATACTGATGATAATTTAGAGTGATAATTAGCAATATAAATTGTCAATATGTATTTTTAGGGCAAATGGCCATTTTGCCAGTGAAATTTCAGGAGTGTCAGGAAGATTCTTCAACTAAAAACAATATATTTTTTTTTTACCTGCTCACTGATGCTTGAAATTTCTGTAGTCAAGCCTTTTGTTCCACACTTAGATATAAAGTTCAAAATGCAAATATCCCCAAGAGGGGTCACACATTGATTTATATTCACTCAAAAGTATAAACAATTAATATCAAAGCTTTTCCTGAAAAATCAGTTTTGATGGAGGAAGGGTTCGGAAAGGGTTCTTTTCTGACTCCATACTGCAAAACTCACTTCTCTCAAACAAGCACCTGGGTGAGAAGGTTGGGTGAAGCAGATCTTTTTTTCTCTGACCTGGAAGCCCCACTCTCTCAGAGATCAAAGTTTCTGTAGAGATATCTCTTTCTAACTCTCTGGTCTGGAGCTTAGAAGTTCAATTTCTGAAAACAAGGAGGAGAGAACATCTAGAAAAGAAAAAAAATTATGGAGGCACAAGGCAAATATCACTATTATAAATTCTATTTAAAACTCTGGGGTTGATTATCTCTCTGAGTCCTCCACCAGAAGAGTATGTCACACCAGCCTATCACCTATTGTACTTTCTCATCAATCCTGGTCATATAATCACATGACCTTTGGTATAAGCTGTACGTCTGGATGGTTCTATCCAAAAACTCCACTCTTCCTCTAACTTCTTTTGGTACTCTCCAGTGCCAAGTCAGCACAGTTAACCTACTGCCTAGTGAGTCCGTTCTATCCAAGTTTCCTTCCATATCCTTGTATTAATGGAAATATGGCTCCCCCTGAGGACACCGCTGGAGGTAACTCTTCCCATTACCCCCAATTTGACAGTGAGGAGGATATATAGAGCTACTCCTTGTTTCCCACTGTTACTTTCTGACCTTTTCTCTACTATTATACTTCACTGACCTTTCCAATTTTGTAGTCCAACCAATCTACCTTGACAACCTCTTCTCACACTTATTGCGGCCATCTAATGATCTCTAAGTCTTTTCTCAAACTTTTTCAGTGACCTTTATACCTGGCTCCCTATATTTCTTGTCAATATATTATCTGCCATTAACCTTGGGTATTTCAATATTCCACACTGAACTCTGTATAAGGCTATAAATTATGATTGGTTCATCTTTTTTTTTGTTGGAAGGGGTTCCCACATTGATGAAATCATATGTTCCTCTGATTGACATATTAACACATTTTAATATGAGGCAGCTAGTGGTTCAGTGGCTAGAGTACTGGATCTAGAGTTAGGAAGACCTGAATTTAAGTCTGGCTTCAGGCACTTACTAGATCCCTGATATTGGTCAAGTGACTAACCCTCTGTCTGCTTCAGTTTCTTCAACTGTAAAATGGGGATAGTTATAGCACCTACCTCCCATGGTAGTTGGGAAGATCAAATGAGACAGTACTTGTAAAAATGCCTAGCACTATGCCTGGTACATAACACACATTTAATAAATGTTTATTTCTTTCCCCCTTCATATTAATAATTTGTCTGACAACCCATATGTACATTTCTTTTATTCTCTTAGGGACTGAAGGTATAGACAATCTTTTGTTCTTCATCAGAGATCAAAAGAAAGAGCAATCTTCAAGTCCTGACCATTTTGCATTGTTAGTGTTTGGTCCATGAAAACTTCTGAAGGTACAAACAGGCAAAGAACTTCAAATCATTTTCTTAAATAAGTTCTTTAGCCCTAGCCAAAGGAAGCACTACTCAAAGTTGTAGCTACTTTTGGCTGAAATGTCATAATGCTGGAAATTATTTTTCCTATGTAAGACAGTGGATTTCACCTTGAATTTCTGTCCTTAATATCCATTTTGTTTCCACACAGCACTATTGGAATATTATCATATACTCCCTCCAGGTCTATTACATTCTTATAAATAACTCCATGTTATATCAAACATTATAATAGCAAACTGAACTTGGTCATAAGAACCTCTTTCAGACCATTCAATTTCCCTTGTCCAGCTGTATCCCACAAGTTGAATTTAATAGTACCTCTATTCATATGGAACACAAGGGAATGGACCTCAACCCCAAAGGAAGCTTCTACCTGTTTCAAATCACATTTTACAACTATAGCTTTTTAAATGGCTCCATTAACAATGAATACAAGTTTGAATTTAACTTGGGGTTCTCATTGAACAGCCATTGTGATTTCTTTTTTTCAGAATCATCTCCATCTCCACCTGGCTGAAGAATCCCACACAATTCTTTAAAATGTTCAACTTTAACAACATCCTTTCCACTTTACAGATGTCTGCATGATCATTTGTTAGACCTAACTGTATCTCAGAATTGATACCATCTTTAATATTCAAAAATATGAAAATTTACTCTCTAATCAGAACCTCAAATATTTCTATCATCCTCACTCCTCAATTTGCACTAAACCTACTCTGTCCTTAGGTAGGACTCTCAGTTCTTTGACCTCCCCTCCCTCAGCTTTCCCACTCTGGCATCACTTGTATTTATACCTATCTTTCATCCCTAGCTTGAATCCCTTGACCTCTGATTATTTACTATTACCTACATGAAATCCTCAATTTCTCTGCTCCTGTTTCCAGAATGCTGAGGATGGCTGAAAAAAATAATGAAAATGAGCTGATTTTCTAAGTCCAAATTCATGGTATATAATGTCAGCTGGGCTCCTGCTGCTGTTCAACAGTTTGTCTGTTGTGCATTAATTGATTCTTTATTTCACTGTGTACAGCAACTAGTTCAAATTTTATCCACCTATTACCCCTCATTAGCCTATTTCCCAAACTTCTGACTTCACTGAGAATTCCACTGAATGTGAACTTCCTCAGATTCCCTCTTCTATTAGTCAAACCACAGCAGGATTATTCTCTTTCTCCACCTTCCAACAAGTTACAGAAGAAGAGGTCTCTCTTCCAAATACAGTTAATCCTCCTACTTGTAGCACTGATTTGATTCTCTTCTGCTTCTGTAGAACCTTATTCCACCAGTTGTCAGCTGTCTTTCATGTATCATTTTCTCCTTCTGCATTGATTCTACCCATGTGCCTACTAATATGCTGTTTCCCAATTCACAAAAATCCCAGTCCTTAGCTTTCTAACCCTTTAGTAAAGGTTTTCTCACATGTGTAGGTATGTGTGTTTTAATGAAAAAATATGACTATTTTGCTCCTATTCTCTCTCCTGATTCTTCTGTGATAAGTTAATGGGGGCATCTGAATTCCTAACTCCAGTTGTCTGATTACCATTTAAACACAATTCAGTAATCTAGGAATTGAGGCTTACGTCTTGCTTTCCTGCCTTATTGACACTTTACATTCTCTATACTCCTCTTTACTCATCTAAAAAGTAGGTATAAGACACATTGGCAGAGTATGTTAAGGTCTTTCAAGAATCATTCTTTCCTTGAAAAAATGTTATTATGAGAAAACCATGTTCTGCAGGATTTTACTTACTTTTGTTCCCCATTCAATCTCTCTAACACTTGAAGATGGAAAGTGTTTAAGTGCTGATCATTTTCAGTGTTTACTTGATCAATGAATGCTTCTCACATTTTCTCTCTGCTTTTCCCAGAGGTAGATACTGTCCATCTTCAGGTTCATCTTACACCCTGTTGTGTGGAGAGTGAGATCATGATACACAGACATTCCCTTTTGAATATTGCCTTTCATAGCAGAAACTCTTTAGTCCTAGTTCTAGGACACTTAAAATTGACCTCATGACCTATGGACTCCCTGATCTCTGGCCTGCAGATGAAGTGTATTTGTAAGAAGCTTAAACCCTAAAAACTAAAAACAAAAACAAACAAACAAAATCTAGTTCCAGGCTCTTTAGGGATATTGAAATCAACCCTCAGTTTATAAAAATATCTCACTGTCATTGTAGAAACAAAAAAAATTGTGGCTAAATGAATCACATATACATTTCAAATTTACTTTTTAAAAAAGTCATTAAGATTGATTAATTGATGAGAAATTCTAAGTAGAAATACTATTTTTGCTTCAGATAATAATTACATCTTTATATACTCAAAAGGAAAAATATAGACATATTTTCTCCTCCTTCTTAATAAATTATAATGACCTTATTCCAAAGGTATACTAATACTGTATCATATTGTATAGCAGCTGAACTCAGAAAAAAAGACTTGGGTCCAAGTTCTCTGTTTATGTTACAAACTTATAAGGCCATGGAGAAGACACCAAACCTCCTTTGTGCCATTTCTCATAATAAGAAAACAACAAGTCCTGCAAAAGAATTAAAGCTTCATAGCAACAACAATTTGTTAAATACCTATTGTTTGCAAAGCATTGTGCTAAATGCTGGAGAAGATTCAGAACTTGCCTAAGCAATTAGAATCAATGAAGAAAACTATTTCCTTATGAAATATAGTTTGATATGGAACAGGCCTTTGTTACAGTTCCATTCAGAAGAAACAAAGAAGACTTTTTATGAATGTAGCTACAACATTTGAAATGTCTCATCAGGGTTAGTTCATTACAGTGAATATTTGCAAGAAATCTTCACTGACTCTAGCTACTCTATTGGGCATAGGTATCAATGTTACCGATCTAGTTATAAATACATTAATTCATCGAGTTCTAGGCCATACTGTAGTAATCAGAGATATTGTATCCAACCGGTAGAGTGTGCCCTCTCCATTGCTAAATTCATGGATAGCCACTATATAATGTGAATGATCAAACTTCATCTTTGAGGGTGTAATCTGATCACTTGTGACTGCCAGGAAGGAACTATCTAAAGTTTTCCAAACTATATGAGTGTCTTATTTCTGCACATTTTAGTTGGAAAGAAGTGCTTCTCCTGAGAGTTTCTGTTACCTCCTGATGGTTGGATATATGACAAAAACAGCCTTCCTTAATATTTTGACTTTTTGGTTTCCTGTCTTGGCTGAGATCTGGAAGAGTAGAAATGGTTCTTAAAATGAAAACTAGTGGGGGAAAAACAACAAAAATAACCCTTCCTTAACTACATGACTTTAAAATTCACAAAAAATTTTATTTAGGGTTCAGCTCCTGTTTGTTTATGTGTAATCCAAGTCTCTATCTTTTCCCTAGTTTGAGAAAAGAACTTTGAGAGTCTAGTTGCTCAAAAATGGATGCAATGTTTGACTCTCAGGATATGGCATCCAAAAGCCAAACTGAGCTTTGATCATCATCATTTATAACAAAGCATTGTACTTTCCAGGTCATGTTTTCTGCCCCTGATAAATAGGAATTTTTACATTAAGTAGCCCTTCTATTCACTATGCCTCACTAGTTAGCTTTGTAAACTAAAGTAACTGGTGTATTAAAGATTTTACAGGTAGAAAAATAATAGATAATCTAAAACAAATGATACAAGTAAGAAAATAGTCCACTTTTTTCTTAAGTGGAGGGAGGAGTCATTTAGCTACATTAAGTAGAGAATAGAATTCAATTAATATACAGATTCTAAAGTTAATGTGCCTCTTACAGTGACATTCTTAAGAGATTATATAAACACATACACACATACACACACCTATATTTATGAGGTTTGTCAAGATACTAGGAGATACCCTGTTTTCCAGAGCTTAAGCCCAGCAAGTAAGCTGTGCCCTGAGCTTGGCATAACAACAATCCTTTCAGCTCACCCTCTGGATGATCTCAGCTCTGGTAAAATCTCAGAATTGTTTCTGGTCTTGAAGCCCTGCTATAAATCAAGCTTATCTTATCGTTACTGTTACCCCTCATTCTCAGGCTATAGCTCACTGCTTAGCCATAGGTTTAAGTATTGAGATCTTCCCACACTGCCTCAGCCTCTTCTCCCACTAGAAGCAGGGATCTGGCAAGTGTCCTTTATTGCAAGCTATTTTCCTCACTTTGAAATTAAATTTCTGTTTGATTACTGACTCTCCTGTCTCTAGCCTGCTTTGTTTGGCCCTGACCACCCACAGGTTAGAGGCCAGTTCTGTTGACAGGTTCAAGGAAAAGAAATAAGGTCAAAAGTTTATAGATTATGCATCACACATATATCATAAATACTTCCTTCAAGAAAAGAGTTAGGAAGCCCTGGACCAGCACAGGCAATTGAATAATAAATGTCACAAGAAGGAAAATGATTATATTCAAATAGACAAGAAACAACATGTTATTGATGGCAAAGTCACTTCTAAATCAGGTTTCTGTGTAAGGTCAAACCATCTATTTGCAAGAACAAAAATAAAAATTACTACCATTAAAAAAAACCTGAACCTGTGATTAAAGTTATTTTACCAATGTAGAATTTACCTGCTGTGCAACTTGTAGTCTTGGACAGTTGCCTAGTGCTGAGAAGTTAAATACCTGGCCCAGGGTCACATACCTAATTTGTGACAGAGATGGATTGAACCTTGGTCTTTTTGACTCTGTGGTTGCTTCTATATTCACTGTACCATGTTGCTTTTCACCAGATTAGAAGAATAAGTGTGAGAGAATATGATGTATAATTGAAACACTTCCAACTTGACCTGTTTAAATAATCTATAGCACAGAAGTAAAAGAAATGGATAAAAGAATAAAAATCAACACAAATTATCACTTTTTTCACAAGGAACTTCAACCTTTGTAAATGAATAAGTATAATGAGGGTAATGATGGAACCTAGCAATAGCTCTACCAAGAAGTATTTGATCTCTCATCCAAGAAGAGACATATGTAAGTACACTTGTAAAAATCTTATGGGGAAGAATAATGCAAGATTATGGGCAACATTCCTTCATTAAACAGCAAGAAGCTGTGGAAGGAAAAATAGGTTTATGGAAACTGGAGTGAAAATCAATTAATCAGATCATTCCAACACAAAATAAAGATGAAAGTGAAAGGATAGTACACTTATAAAGGGAAAAATGTGTAAAGATCTGTAAAGATTAAATTTTCACAAATTTTTCTCTACCAATAACCTAGAGCTATCAATAAGTCAATTAATCAATCCACATTAATTGCCTACTATGTACCACCCACTGTGCTAAATGCCTAAAAAAAGAGGCCTAAAAAAACCAGCCCCTCACCCTAAAGAGATCATTATTTCCAATGGGGGAGAGAGAATGTTAACAAATATATGAAAAGCACACAATGTACAGGAAAAATATAAAACAATTAACAGACAAAAAGCACTATAATTAAATGAGGTTTGGAAAGGCTTCCTGTAAAAGATTGATGTTGATTTTGAACTTAAAGGAAACATGGAATTCAAAAGGAAGGGTTGATGAGGGAGAACATTCCAGGCATGGGGGATAACCAGAGAATCTTTCCAACTGAGAAATGAATGAAGTGTCTTGTTTGTGTAACTGCCAGGAGGCCAGTGACATCAGATGAAAGAATACATGACAGGAAGTAATGTGCAAGAAGATTGGAAAGGCAAGATGGGATTATGTCATGAAGAGCTTCAAATGCCAAGCAGAGCATTTTGTATGTGATCCTGGAGGAGTTTATTGAATAGTGGGTGACATGGTTGAATCTGTGCTTTAGGAAAAAGCTAACACATTTAAACCATAGCATCACAGTACCAACTCTTACATGAGAAAGTAGGAATGGCACTAAAGGAAACAAAGATGGAAAGAGCAGCTGTACCAGATTAAACATACATATAGAAGATCAGTAATGGGTTTGATTTAGTTTAGAAAGATCCAGTATTAAAATACATATAAAATAACATATGATCCCATAAAATCTACCTCACAAAATTGGGAAGCTCTAGTAGGATAAGGTTTGTTAAGTGTTTTATGTATTTCAAAACTTCATAATATAGTAATTATTGTCATTAAGCTTTGGAAAGGGGGAGTATTCCAAAGGCTCATGAAATCTTCAACATTACCACCACCATCACCACCACCATCACCATCATCAGCATCATTGTCAGTAGTAGTAGTAGTAGTAGTAGTAGTAGTAGTAGTAGTAGTAGTAGTAATATTTTATATTTTTATAGCATTTGGAGTTTTTCAGAGTGCTTTACATATATGGGAAGGGAGTTGATCTCTTACCAATTATATCCCTTTAGTCATAATCCCATTGATACAATCACCAAGTGGGCTGAAAACAGAGGTATCTAGTAATATGTGAAACTAAATGTAAACATGTGTCTATACTTTAACCCTGTAATAAATGGGAAACAGTTTCTCTGTTGGAATTGGAAATTGAGCTTTGCCTTGGATAGAAAAAGATTGGCCATCTGTGTTTCCGGAGAAATCAGAAGCAAAATCAAAATTATGTGGGGCTGCCTTCTCTCTTTCATCAGATGTCATCATGCTATATCCCCAACAGTGCTCCTATCCCTTTTGGGCTCTTCTTATTTTTCCAAATACAACTAAAAACACCTTTAGTTTAGTTTTATGTTTCCTCACTTCCTTTATCTAAAACTCAAAGAGGTAGTAGTCACTTCCCTCCAAAGTTCTCAGCATTTCTATCTCAACAACCAGTTCCCTCAGTTAGAACTTTATCTTGAAAAGAATTTCCTTTTGTCAATTCTTCTGTCTTTTGAAAAATAAAATTATCATTAGGGAATGTATGTCAAGAAGTTATTTTCCACTCTGATTTTTTGACAGAGAATTCAGCAAATATTTGGAAAATTGAAGGTCTCCATTACTTATCTAGCATACCTCTGTGAAAGCATATTATTTGTCTCTGAAATGCCTCTATTTCCAAGTGGCTTTTGTATTCTCTCAAGGACAAAATGGCTTCTCTTTGTCCCTGTACTCATGTTTAATTTTATTTATTTTTTATTATGAACTTAAAAAAACCCAAATAAAATGAGCATTTCTAAATACAGAGTGGAACAAAAACAGAGGATTAGACATGAAACTGCCTATCTCTATTACATAGAGTTTGCTTCACCCACATTACTCTTTAATACATGATCTCATCCATATTTCACCCTCCTCTAGTCAGACGACTTGAGCATATGAACATATCTTTTAACATATCATACTATGACATTCCATTTTACTTTTGAATAGGGTATACTAAACTAGAGGAATATTTCAATAATGGGTAAAATCTCACCAAATCTCAGTAGTGCCTCTGAGGTCATGGATAATTCATATTTTTTCTTGTTTAAACTTTGAATATTTGTATATAGACATTTGAGAAAACATTAGCTAAATAGATAAATAGATGGCATTTGTGCAGCATTTTCTATACATTTGTTCATTTGGTCCTCACAATAACCCTGAGGGGGTAGGTATTCAAAGCATTATTACCCCCATTTTATAGTGGAGTGAACTGAAGCTTAGTAGTAAATTAGAAGTAAATTGTCTTGCACAAGTTTACATAGCTAGTAAGTAGCAGAACTAGGATACAAACTCTAATTTTGACTTCTGAACCCAATGCAATGTTCTTTCCATTACAACCCAGATGCCTCTCAAGAAATAGTTTAGGAATTCAAACATGTAAAATACAGAGTGATAAAAATATTGTATGTAGTTACACTATTTTCATGTCCATTATTCCCTGATCTATAGATCAGATGTGTTGCTGCCCACTAGTTCCTCCATCTATCTTCTGTACCTGTTATGGCCTTGGAATCTGAGCAGTATGAACTCCTATTAGAAGCAATAATAAGGTATTATATCCAAGTTTGGAAAAGGACTGGCTAACAGACTAAGGGCAGGAACAGTTTTCACTAGATCTCTGTTTAATTTGAAAATTTTAGAACATCAACACAACGGTGGCCTGAAAATATTAAACACTTAATAAACATTTAATTGAATTAAATATCCTGGAAAAACTATTTAATTAATGAATTATGAACTAATTAATGGGACTGGGAAGAGCAACCTATATGTAGTTTGTTGAATTTATATTGTTCATATGATCAAGAACATAGAATCCTAGCTATATGCATTTAAAACTAAAATAAACCTTAGAGGCCATATATTTCAACTCCCTAACTTTGCAGATTGAAGTAAAAAAAAAAACCTGAGGTCCAAGGGGGTTAAGGGCCTGGATCAAGATGACCCAGGTAGTAAATGAAAGAGGCATGATTTGAACCTAGGTCATCTATTTAAAAATTCAGTCTTCTGTTCACTATATCACACTGCTTCTTTATAGCATAGTTCATATAGTGAAGGGTAGAAATTATTCTAACCTAACCTTAGGAAGCTGCCTGGCTGCTGCATTTCTATGTTTATGTGTGATCCTTCAACATCTAGTGTTGGCTACCCACTTCTGATAGGTTAGTACCACAGACAGTTCATAGAGCCATAATATTTGTATAAAGGAATTGGTTTTTAAATCATAGAAAGGGGGTTAATGAGATATTTAACTTGAAGTTATATTTAATGTAAAGTTATGGACACACAAACTGATACTTTTAAGAATATAGACAAAACTTTTGAGTGAATTAGGAAAGAAGCGATATGATAGGATAATTAACGATAGGTTACATCACCTTAAAGGATGACTTTTAAAATTCAGTTCAATGAGTTCAGGAAATTGCACTTGAAGAGGAACCTTGCTCCTGATGTGATGAATAGACAACCCAGAGGTGGAGAAACAGAGAATGGGAGAAGCTATAAGGATCTGGGAGAGCAGAAGTATAGGAAGAGGAAGTTACCAAAAAGAAAGGGGTCAAGAGTCTGGGAACAACTGTTTTGGTCAATTTGGCATGCAAGAGCTAGATCAGGTGCTATATTGTTGAACATCTCATTCCCATTCCCCCAAACTATGGATCCCAAAGTGGCAATTCCATATTGACTTTGTCTCCTCAAGCTTCCTTGTGGAAACTTGAAGACTTTCCTTCTGGGCATGGAGATGGTCTGCTTATATTAATTTTAGACATTTAATTTTTCTTTTCTTTTATGTATTTATGTGTTTATATATATTTACATATATTTACATATTTTATATAAATATATATTTATATATATTTATATAAATTTATATATTTATATAAATAAAATTTAGACATTTTATTTTTCTTTATAAACAGTGCTTGGCACAGAACTTTTGCTAGTATGGATATGTATATTGGAAATGCATCTGGGAGGAGACAGTTAAGATGGGGGAAATATACATACATACATATATACACATATATACATATACACATAGAAACATACACATACACATATGCATATACATATACATATACATCTATACACACATACACATATACATGTAGACATATACACATATATATGTGTGTGTGTATGTATGTGTATATATATATATATATACACACATACACACATAGCACTCTCGTTGGCTAAAAAGAGGATATAGAGAATTTTTGATCTCTTGAAATAACTTCCCAGAGCAGAGAAGTGGCATAGGATTAGAGTAGATGATCTCTAAAGTCCTTTGCTCCTCCAAAATTCTTTATTGATTTTTAACAGGAACTTTAAAAGAATGGGGATTTGGGAGTTATGAAACTCCTTGAGTCAGTAATTTGAAGGAAAATAAGCTCATTAGAATTATTATAAAATTAATTAAGTTTTTATTAAACATCAACTACCGTAGGCACTATGGACATAAAGAACAACAGAAAGAACAAAAATTCCCATGATCTCTTCTAGAGTCAAAACAAGAAGTGATTTTTCATTCAGCCATTCATTAAATCCAAATAGACACCTTTTACATCTCTAGTATTATGGAAAGATAATCTTGTTCTGAGACATGCCATGATTCCCAATGATCAAATAAATATTAAATTATATTTGATATACTGTGGTAAGAGATTGGACTAAAGTTTTCAACAAGGTTTTCTTGACTTCACCAGAAAAAACGATATTAAATAGTGTCTGTTAACAACAAAATTGATACCGATTGATAATGTTTTCCCTGAACCTTATGGGTTTTAAAGGTTTGAATATACTTGTTTGTTTGTTTTTTTTGTGTGTATATGTGTGTGTGTATTTGCATATTTGCATTTATATGTTCTATATCATATTATTTTCAAGGGTAGGTAGCACAGTAATTATACATAGTGCATGCTCGATCATCTGCCTCAAAACTTAAATGGATATATATCTCATTGATGTGAATATTCCCTCCAGTAATGCAACTGGGAACTTGGACATACCAAGCCATCCTGTAGTAGTATTACTGTTGTCTTCCAGTGAACCCTTCACAAGGATTCCATCTAACACACAGTGAACCTTCTTTTACAGGATGATGGTGAAGCATACACACTTTTCACTAGTTATCCCTCATTCTTCCTATACTACCAGCCCATTTTTTCTGGATATAGATCTCTTAGTCTAATGACATCTTTTATACTGCTTTTCCTATGCAATTTAAACTTAATTGAGGTTCTCATTTCTTCTCCTAAGACCAGTGCCAGGATCTGCTTCTGTATTCCTAAGACAAGATGGTGGAAGTAAGATTGAAATGAAGGGCACAAGCCTGCTAATTCTATTTTTTTCTTCAAACTGTGTTTGTATCTGTTGTGTGACAACAGATACAAAGGAATGATCACATTTTCAAGATGTTCAGATTAACTTAATTCTTTCATTGCAAGTTTCTCCTGCAGTGATTGGAACCTGTTCAGACTGACTCTCCCCCAGCTCTCCCATGATGTTCTTGTTTTCTATGATATTCAATTACCAATATGGGAAAACATGGCATCATCAAGTTCCTGAATTATCTCCCTTAGGTGTTGGCTAAAACATCTCATTTTTTGTTCAGTAGCCCAAGTACCACTCATTCTAGATTGCTTCCTCTTCCCTTGACTCTCTCCAGGTGGGTTTACTAATGTAGAAGTATGAAAGTGAGGGCCAAAACCCTCATTGTTTAGCAAAGCTGATGCCCATATTCCATTTACACATTGAAAATGGGATAAAATGGAGCAGTAGGTTATGAACATCAATACATACACATTTTGGCATTGTGTAGGCACCACAGTTGTTTTGTTTTAATATTTGTGTGTATGATTCTGTGGGGTTTGACATCTCTATTCTTTTGTCTGACAAATCTGTGCACTGGCTTGTAAAAAAAATCAATATTGTTTTTCCCTGGTACTTTCTCCACAGTTGAATTGATTTATTATCATAGTTCTTTCCTTCTCCCCTCCCCCATGCCTTTTTTTTTTATCAGTCTACTACTATTACTTTAGGGTTGAGCACCTCATAACACCACAAGGCAGATGACACAGAGTTTCCATGACCTTATCCCTCCTGTGATCTTGTCCACTGTGATGGAGAGCTAGCCTTCACTCTAAAGGAAAGAGTTCTATTATCCAGAATCTCCTAGATCAGATTTATGCTTTGTTATATTTAAAATGTGACAAAATGGAACCACTAAGAAGAAACACTAGCTGCCAGTTGTATTTCTCCAAAATGAATCCGTGTTGGTTGTTTTTATATCCTCCAAATAGTTTTCAAGTTTTTTTCCCCCCATGGCTTTCAGGAAGACTTGCTTTTATCACCATATGCACTTGAGCAAAGTAAGATGCACAATTTCTGTGACAGAGATTGAACTGGGTAAAGGAGAAGGGATGAAAGCAATGAGGCTGAGGCTAATCACCCAGATAAGGACACTTTCTTTTCTGCTTGGAATATAATTTTTGTAAAAGACTAGATCTTTTTGTTGCTCTAGGTAATTTGTGACTGTCTGATCATATTCATCTTCCCGTCTCTCTGGAGGTGGTAATTGATTTTGAACTCTACTATGGACCATTTTCTAGTCATCAACCAGCAACCTGTTTTACTGTCTAAAGGCAATGGAAGTTGTTTGGAAGAAACAGCATTATGAAGCCCTTCTTCTGGAATTGAGAAAACATCTTGAACTGCCATTATTATATCCTTTTCTAAAGAGAACAATAGGATCACAGAAAGCTAGAACTAGGAGAAATCTTAGAAGTCAAGCAGCCCAATATCCTTTCCTGCCTTCTTTTTAAAGGCTAGGAAGATATGTGATGAGGTCCAGTGAGACTAGTTAATTTACATAGATGATGATGATAACAACTAACATTTATATATCACTTACCATGGACTAGGTACTATACTACATTCTTTACATTTAAAAAAAACATTTTATCCTCACAATAACCTTGGGAGATACATGCTATTATTATCCCCATTTTACAGATGAAGAAACTGAGGTAGACAGAGATTAAATGACTTACTTGAGCAGGGTCTTGAAGCCAGTATCTAAGACTGGATTTGACACCAGGTCTTCCTGACACCAGATCCCACACTCTACAAGCTATGCCATCTAGCTGCCTCAGGGACACAAAGAAGTTAATGACAGGGGAAGGATTCAAACATTGGTCTTCTGACTCCAAATCCAGTGCTTTTTCCATTCCACCACACTGGCTATATTCAAGTTCTGCTTTAGATACATGTTTGAGATCATGACCAAATCACAACTTCTCTGGAACTCAGTTTTTTCTTCTGTAAAATGGGAATAATATTAATGTTAGTAATAATACCCACAGTGTCTACTTTACAGTTTTTTTGAGACTCAAATGAGATAATGTGTGAGATGTGTTTGCAAAATTTAAAGAAACATTTTAATACTTATTTTCACTGTCATCACAACCACCATAATCATCATTTTCATTATCAGTAGTAGTAGTAGTAGTAAAAGTAGTAGTAGCAGCAGCAACAGCAGCAGTAGAGATGTTTCTATGGCACAGTGTTTCTCATCTTCTTACAAAGGTATAAGTATGAATCTTCCTGAAGGCAGACAATGAACCAAATATAGTCTTCCATCCCTTCAAATTACATAATTACATATTGGCTTCACAGTAGGATTCTGAGTCATGTATTTTATTATGGATACACACAGTCACTTTTTTTCCCTCTGCCTTTCTCTATAGTCCCTTAGAATAATGAAGAGGGCAAGTAGGTGGCACAGTGGATAAAGAGTTGGGCTTAAAGACAGGAAAACTCATCTTTCTGAGTTAAAATCTGGTCTGACACTTACTAGCTGTATAACCCTGGGCAAGTCACTTAACCCTGTTTACCTCAGTTTCCTCATCTGTAAAATGAACTAGAGAAGGAAATGGCAAACCACTCCAGTATCTTTGCCAAGAAAACCCCTCCTTCAATGGGGTCATGAAGATTTGGATACAACTGAAACAACTGAACAACAACAAAAATAACAACAAAAATAAGACCAATGATTAAGCAATGGATTTTTCAGTAAATAGGCAAATTTCTTGGGGGTATTTGTTAAGAAAAATTGTAAGTAAGTGGAAAAATACACTTCAGTATGCTTTCAAAGCCCATCAGTTCTTTATTTGGTTGTGGATAGTTATTTTCCTTCATGAGTCCTTTGCACTTGTCTTGGATCATTATGTTGCTGAGAAGAGCTAAGTCATTCATAGTTGATCATCACACTGTGTTTCTGATATTGTGTACAATGTTTTCCTGGTTCTCCTTATTTCCCTTTTTGTAAGTTCATATAAGAAGTCTTTCCAGGTTTTTCTGAAATCTGTCCATCATTTCTTATTGCACAATAATATTCTATTACATTCATATACCACAGCTTGTTCAGCCATTCCCCAATTGATGGGCATTCCCTCAGTTTCCAGCCCATGAAAAGGACTGCTATAAATATTTTTTTTGCATATGTAGGTCCTTTTCCCTTTTTTATGGTCTCTTTGGGATATAGACATAGGAGTGGTATTGCTGGATCAAAGGGTATGCACAGTTTAGTTGCTTTTTAGGCATAGTTCAACATCGCTCTCCAGAATGGTTGGATCAGTTCACAACTCCACCAACAGTGCATCAGCATGCCAATTTTCCCTTATCCTCCCCAATAGTTATCATGTTCGTCTTTTGTCATATTAACCAATCTGATGGATGTGAAATAGTATCTCAGAGTTGTTTTAATTTGCATTTCTCTAATCAGAGCACTTCTTCATGTGACTATAGATATCTTTGTTTTCTTCATCTGAACACTTCCTTTCATATCCTTTGACCATTTATCAATTAGGAAGTGGCTTGTATTCCTATAAATTTGTTTCAGTCCTCTATGTATTTGAGAAATGAGGCCTTTATCAGAGATACTTGCTGTAAAGATTGTTTCCCAGCTTTCTACTTTCCTTCAAATCTAGGTTGCATTGGTTTTGTTTGTACAAAAGCTTTTTAATTTAATATAATCAAAACTATTTATTTTATGTTTTGTAATGCTCTCTATCTCTTGTTTGGTCAAGAATTCTTCCCCTCCCTGTAGATCTGACAGGTAGACTATTCCTTGCTCTTCTAATTTGCTTACAGCGTCACCCTTTATGTCTAAATCATGCACCCATTTTGACCATAGCTTGGTACATGGTATGAGATGTTGGTCTATACCTAGTTTGTGTCCTATTGTTTTCCAGGTTTCCCAGCAGTTTTGGTCAAACATTCTATCTCAAAATTCCTATCTCAAAAGCTGTGGTTTTTGGGTTTATCAAACTCTGGGTTAGTATGGTCCTTGACTACTGTGTCTTATGTACCTAATAAATAAGTACATAGGTATATATGAGCCTCACTCTATTTTTTACCCAGTGCCAGATAGTTTTGATGAGTACTGCTTTATAATATAGTTTAAGATGTGATGTTGCCAGGTTGCTTTCCTTTGCATTTTTTTCCCATTAATTCCCTTCATATTCTTGACCTTCTGTTCTTCCAGATGAATTTTGTTGTTATTTTTTTCTGACTCTCTAAAATATTTTTTGGTAGTTTGATTTGTGTGGCACTGAATAAGTAGATTAATTTAGGTAGAATTGTCATTTTTATTATATTGGCTCAGCATACCCATGAGCAACTGATATTTTTCCAGCTGTTTAGATCTGACTTTATTTGTATGAAAAGTGTTTTGTAATTGTGTTCATATAATTCCTGGGTTTGTCTTAGCATGTAGACTCCCAAATATTTTATATTGTCTACACTTATTTTAAAAGGAATTTCTCTTTTTTTCCCTCTTGCTGCTGGGCTTTATTGGTCATATAAAGAAATGCTGATGGTTTATGTGGGCTTATCTTCTATCCTGCAATTTTGCTAAGTTGTTAATTATTTCAAGTAATTTTTTAGTTGGTGCTTTAGGATTCTTTAAATATACCATCATATAATCTGGAAAGAATGATAGTTTTGTTTCCTCATTACCTATTTTAATTCTTTGAATTTCTGTTTCTTCTTATTTCAATAGTATTATATTGAATAATAATGGTGATAATGGGCATCCTTGTTTCACCCCTGATCTTATTGGGAAGTCTTTTATTCTCATTACAGATAATTCTTGCTGATGGTTTTAGGTAGATACAGCTTATCATTTTAAGGAATGCTCCCTTTATTCCTATACTCTCTAGTGTTTTTAATAGGAATGGTTGCTGTATTTTGTCAAACACTTTTTCAGCATCTATTGAGATAATAATATAATTTCTGTTGATTTTCTTATTAATATGGTCAATTATGCTGACAGTTTTCCTAATATTGAACCAAACCTGCATTGCTGGTATTAATGCCAGCTGGTCATAGTTTGTAATCCTTGTGACAGATTGCTGTAATTGCCTTGCTAGTATTTTGTTCAAAATTTTTGCGTCAATCTTCATTAGGGAAATTGGTCTATAATTTTCTTTCTCTATCTTAGTTCTTCCTGGTTTAGATATCAGCACCATATTTGTGTCATAAAAGGAGTTTGGTAGGACTCTGCCTATTTTTCCATATATTTTATGTAATATTGGAATTAATTGTTCTTTGCATATTCAGTAGAATTCGCTCATGGACACATCTGGTTCTGGGGATTTTTTTCCTAGAAATTTCAGTAATGGCTTGTTCAATATCTTCTTCTAAGATTTTTTTTAGGCATTTTATTTCCTGATCTGTTAATCTAGGTAATTTATATTTTCATAACTATTCATTGATTTCACTCAGATTGTCAGATTTATTGGCATATAATTGAGGAAAATATTTCCTAATAATTGCTTTAAATTTTTTTTGTTCATTGGTGGTAATTTTATTTCATTTTTCATTTTTGATACTGGATATTTAGTTTTCTTCTTTCTTTCTTTAAATTAAATTAACCAATGGCTTATCTATCTTATTATTTTTTTTCATAAGCCAGCTTCAAGATTTATTTGTTAGCTCAATAGTTTTTTTAACTTCCAATCTTATTAATCTCACCTTAGATTTTCAAAATTTCCAATTTGATGCTCAATATAGAATTTTTAATTTGTTCTTTTTCTAGGTTTTTTTTTTTTAGTGCATACCCAGTTCATTGATCTCTTCTTTTTCTATTTTCTTGATGTAAGAATTTAGAGAAACAAATTTTCCTCAAACAATTGCTGTGGCTTCATACCATACATTTTGGTATGTTGTCTCATTATTGTCATTCTCTTGAAAGATATTATTGTTTCTATGATTAATTCTTTGACCCACTTATTCTTTAAGATTAAATTATTTAGTTTCCATTTAATTTTAACCTATATTTTCACTGCCCTTTGTTGAATGTAATTTTTATTGTATTATTATCCAAAAAGAATATATTTAACATTTCTGCCTTTCTACATTTGATTTTGAGGTTTTAACGCCCTATTACATGGGTAATTTTTATATAGATGCCATGTTCCACCAAGAAAAAATATATATATATTCCTTTCTGTTCCCATTCAGTTTTCTTCAAAGGTTTGTCACATCTAACTTTCCTAATATTCTATTTACCTCCTTAGTTACTTTCTTGTTTATTTTTTGGTTGATATTTTTGAGTTCTGAGAAGGGACAGTTGAGGTGCTTCACTAGCATAGTTTCACTGTCTATTTCTTTCTGTAACTTACTTAACTTCTCCTTTAAGAATTTAGATGCTATACCACTTGATACATATATGTTGAGTATTGATATTGCTTCATCCTCTATGCTACCCTTTATCAAAATGTAGTTTCCTTCCTTATCTCTTTTAATTAAGTCTATTTTTGCTTTTACTTTGTCTGAGATCAGGATTGCTACCCTTGCTTTCTTTATTTAAGCTGAAGCATAATAGATTCCACTCCACCTCTTTATCTTTATTTTGTATGTGTTTCTCTGCTTCAAGTGTGTTTCTTGTAAACAACATACTGTAGATTCTGGTTTTTGTTCCACTCTGCTATCCATTTCTGTTTTATGGGAGGGTTCATCCCATTCACATTCATAGTTGTGATTACTAACTCTGCATTTCCCTCCATCCTATTCCTCCTGTTTGTCTCCTCTCTCTCCTTTCACCCTTTCCCTCCTCACTAGAGTTTTGCTTCTGAATACCACCTCTTCTGATCTGCCCTCCTTTCTATCAGCCCTCCCCCACTTACTTGATCTCCTCCCCTCCTACTTCTAGATAAGATTTCTATATTCAACCAATTATGAATATTTTTCCCTCTTTGAGGCAATACTGATGAGAGTAAGGTTCAGGTGATGATCATCACATCCCCCTCATCTTCCCCTCCACTGTGATAGGTCTTTTGTGCCTCTTTATGTGAAATAATTTACCCCACTCTACCTCTCTCCTTTCCTTCTGTACCCATTGTAGTTCTCTTTTTCATCCTTTAATTTTTTATGTCATTTCCTTAAATTCACCTTATACCAATACCTTCTGGCTATGTATAATCTTTCTAGCTATACTATTAGTGATATGATTTTTTTTTAAGAATTACAAATATCATCTTCCTGTGTTGGGATGTAAATAGTTTAGCTCTATTGAATCCTTTATTTTCTTTTCCCTTTTTACCTGTTTATGCTTCTCTTGGCTCTTGATATTGGAAGTCTTTTTTTGGTTTAATTCTGGTTTTCTCCTTATGAAAGCTTGAAATTCTTCGATTTCATTGAGTGACCATTTTTTCTTCTTGATGTATTATGTTTAGTTTTACCTGGTAAGTTATTCTTGGTTGCACTCATAGTTCTTTTGCCTTCTAGAATATCATGTTCCATGACCATCCTCTAATGTTGCAGCTGCCAAATCCTGTGCAATCCTGATTGTGACTCCCCAATATTTGAATTGTTTCTTTCTGGCCACTCATGATACTTTTTCCTTGACATGATAATTCTGAAATTTGACTGGAATATTTTTTGAAGTTTCTATTTTGGGATCCCTTTCCTTAGGTGATTGGTAGATTCTTTCAAGGTTTATTTTGCCCTCAGTTTCCAGGACATCAGGGCAGTTTTCCTCAATAATTTCTTGAAAGTTGCTATCCAGGTCCTCCTTTTGTTTATGGCTTTCAGGTAATTCAATGATTCCGATAATTTCTCTCCTGAATCAATTTCCCAGGTCAGTTGTTTTCCACATGAGGTATTTTACATTTTATTCCATTTTTTTCATTCTTATGGATTTGTTTGATTGATTCTTGATGTTTCAAAGAGTCATTAGCTTCCACTTGTCCAATTCTAACTTTTAAGGTATTGTTTTCCTCAATTAGCTTTTGTACTTTCTTTTCTGTTTGGTCAATTGTACTCTTTAAGGAGTTATTTTCTTCAGTGGATTTTTGTGTTTCCTTTTCCATTGCCAATTCTACTTTTTAAGTAGTTTTCCAAGCTGTTGACTCTTTTCTCATAATTCTCTTGTATTACTATCATTTCTTTTCCCAGTAACACTTTTGTCTTTAGTGTTCATTCTAAGCCAAATCCAGAACCTTAGACCCATAAATGCAAATTCTGATACAATGGAAAGCATATTGGATGAGAGGTCAAGAGACTAGGGATTAAGTCCTTGTGAATGTCATATATCCTCCTTGAACCTCACTTTTTTCATCTGTCAAATGAAATTGTTGGATTATATGATATCCAAGGACCTTTTCAGCTTAAAAAATCTATGATTGTATTGCTACAGAAAAGTGATATGTCATGATGTCGGGATTGGTAGGGAAAGAATTTGCAACTTGTCCACCCTACCACTCTGCAGGCTTTAAGGACTTAGAATCACAAAGTTGTTATTGTTGTTTTTCTTTTTTTTTAAATAGGATTTTTTCTTCTTCTGACTTATATTTTCTCTGATTCTGTATATTTTCTGGCTGAATACACAAAATCAATTGTCACTTCTCTGATGTGAAATCACCATTTGTTACCAAGAAGATGTATGTCTCACTGTTTGTGTCAATCAGAGTCCCTCAACCAAACTCTTAATGCTTCCTGCTTTCTAGTGATTGCATTAAGACTTTGATGTTTTTTGCAATGTTCTTGGTATTTTCAGACTTGACCTGAATTCCAGCTTTTACTATTCTTGTATCTCTAATTCTATTAGTTTTTTTTTTTTTTTTGGTATAGTTAAAGAGCCTGCCTCTTTTACCCAATCAATAAAGAACCATTGATTTAGCAGTTCCAAAATGGAATCATACATATTTTCCAGACTTGCTAAACTTAACTCTTTCTAAGAATTGTAGAGGTGGTAGATTGCTTTAGAATCATAGAATTTGAGAGAGAAAGGGGACTAGGAGATTTGGTAGTTTAATCTTTTGAATTTACAAGGTGAGGTAGTTGAGTTTCAATTAAATATTTACATAAGGTCACATAGTAAGTTAATGCCAAAGTCTAGGGTTCCTGACTCTTCTACATTTTCCACATTATACAGATGAGAATTTTTTCTCTAAATTTGGTCTATGTAAGATCCAGGTGTGACTTATAATTTGCTTCATAGATACCCATCATGGAAGTGGCAAAAATTCAGAGGTCAGTTATGATACAAATGAGTGAAATGTCTTGAATCACTAGATGGAAAATATATTTTTGTGGTAAGTATTTTACTATGATTATTTTATGTAATTCTTTTTAAGTTAAAGCATAGAGGCTTTTTTTGTTCTTTTTTACTTCCAAATTCTCTTCCTTCCTCTGTTACTTAATGAGAATTCAAGGAAAACAAAACCTAATACAAATAAGTGTAATCATGTAAAACAAATTTTCACATTAACCACTAAAAAAACAAAAATTTTTTTTTTGAAATTTCATACTGAGCCCATCACTTCTCAATCTGGAGGAGAATAAAATTTTCATCATGATACCTTTAGAAATGTGGCAAGCCATTTTGTTTATCAAAGTTACCAAGTCTTTCAAAATTTATCATCTTTACAATATGGCTCTTACCATGTAGATTGTTCTTCTGACTCTACTCATTTCATTTTGCATCAGTTCTTATAAATCTTCCCAGGTTTTTCTGAAACCACCCCCTTCGTAATTTCTTATAGCACAATAGTATTCCATCACATTCATATATTATAACATGCTTAGCCATTCCCCAATTAATGGACATGCCCTCAGTTTCCAATTCTTTGCTACCACAAAAAGAATTGCTATAAATATTTTTGTACATATGGGTCACTTTCCTCTATTTTTGGTATCTTTAGGATAGAACTCTAGTAGTAGTGTTGCTGAATGAAATGGTATGCACAGTTTAATATTCTTGTGGGTATTGTTTCAAATTGCTTTCCTGAATGGTTGGACTAGTTCAAAGCTCTACCAACTGTGTATTAGTGTATATATTTTCTCATACCCTCCCCCAAGCAAGTATCATTTTTTTTGTCATCTTAACCAACCTAACAGTGTTAGGGGATGCCTCAGAATTGTTTTAATGTGCATTCTTCTAGATATTAGCCACATAATTTTTTATATTACTTTTCATATAAATTTGATTTCTTCCTCTGAAAACTGCCTATACTTTTGACCATTTATCAATTGGGGAATGACTCATTTGTAAATTCTACTCAATTCCCTATATATTTTAGAAATGAGACCTTCATCATTGAAACATGATTTAAATATCTTTCCCTATTTTTTTGCTTTTCTTCTAATTTTAGCTGTATTGGCTCTGTTTGTGCAAAACCTTTTAAATTTTATATAATCAAAGTTATCCATTTTATTTCACATGTAATTTTTATCTCATGTTAATTATTTTTCAGTACCTTCCAAACTAATTAATTTAAAAGAGATCTTATATAGAGGAAAAGTTGATATTTACTGCTAGTTTATACTGAGAATAATATGTATTTTTTTCTGTAAAATATCTTTTATACAGATAGTAATTTCTTTTTGAAAACATTTTGCCAAAAGAAAGCACAAAGGAAATATCCCAAAGCTTAGTTTTTTTTCGAGAGTCTCCACAAAACTAGACTTCAATCTTTACGGTATTTAATTCTTGATGAACTTTTTTGTCTTTCTGTTCCATATGACCTTTTGTCTGCACCTTATCTGCTGTGATCCACCTGACAATTATGACTTACCTTTAAGTTCTATGACCTACCTTTGAAGTATTATTGACAGGAGATTTGAAACAGATTTTATTTATTTGTTGTTACATATTGAAACAGCCAACACAACCACTATTTTGTAAAATAATTTGCCTAAGTAGAAGAATAATTTGTATTTTGTAAACCTTTTCTTCCTGTGTGTTGATTATTTTCTTTCAAGTAGAACACAACTACTTGAAACTTCATAGTCTGTTTGTTAAAGTACAACCTTTTTTCTCCATTTGTAACTTTTGCAAGAAGCTTCATTGAGCTTCCCTAAATCTAGGGTAGTAGAGGCTTATTTAAAAGTTACTTTCAAAATAATAATTAGCACTTGCAGTTGATACTATGTCCATCCTGAGATAACAGCTAATTCCTAAAGTTACTGACTACATTTCATCCTTAGGCTAGTTATAAAAGTTGCCCATTAGAGGCCTTGTTTCCAAGCGATAGTCACATGGATCTTAGGTTGCTGAATGTTCAGGATGACCACATTGTCCAAGAGACTGATTGTGAGATGAAAAAAGTAGTTCTCAAACTCAGGCTGGCCAGTCAATGTTCACAAACCTTCTAGACCAGATTATGGAAACTTTGTTAATAAGTGATTGCAGAAGTGGGCTTTTTGCACCTTAAAATAAACAAGAACAACAAATTTCATTATGATAATGAGCACACTGCTGAAATAATGCTGCTAAAGGTTTATTGCTAGGGAAACATGAAGACTCATTAGAGTCTTTAGTGGAAGGTCAAAGGTGCTGACATTACAGCACCTTCTTTATCCAAAAGAATTTTTTTTTGAAGTAGTGTGTTCTCTCTGATTTCTTCAAGCAAAAGCTGAATGATTACTTTTTGCTTGAGTTGACTGAAGAGATAATTTTTATTCAAGTATAAGTTGGATTGATAAGGTCTTGTCCAACTTGAGACTTGACTGGATAATCTACTTCCTTCAATATATACTTTATTTGAATATGAAACATATCTGTTGGGTACTTCCTTCGCTTTTCGGTGGTGAAGTGATAACATTTACTACTAATCATCCATTTGAAGAGTATTTGCAGCTATCTACTGAGGAAAGAGTAATAGAGAATATCTATATTATCTCCAACTTCTGATATTATCACATCAAACTTAGAATACATCTTTTTAAAGTCAAACCAGTAGCATTTTTTCTTACTTGTTTCTTTCTTTCTTTCTTTCTTTCTTTCTTTCTTTCTTTCTTTCTTT
>NW_020954569.1:43977693-44002310 GCF_900497805.2 Vombatus ursinus | reverse complement strand
TCTTTCTTTCTTTCTTTCTTTCTTTCTTTCTTTCTTTCTTTCTTTCTCTTTCTTTCTTTCTTCCTTCCTTCCTTCCTTCCTTCCTTCCTTCCTTCCTTCCTTCAGATGTCTTGCACATAATAGGTGCTTTAGGAATGCTTATTGAATTAAATTAATTTAAGTTAAATTGAAAGTGATCTATTCTGTGATCATCATAAAGGAAGTGATAGTCTTCGTATGCTCTATTCTGGTCAGATCACATCTGGGGTATTATACTATAGCTTGGTTCCACAATTTAGGAAAGACATTGATAAACTTAAGTGTCCAGAAAAGGGCTATGATGATGATGAAATTTCTTGATTCCATTTCTAACAAAGATTAGTAGATGTACCTCTGTATGTTTATCACAAAGAAGAAAAGACTTCAATGGCACATGGTGTTGAATTTCAAGTGTTCAAAATTCTATCATATGGCAAAGAGATTTGATTTGTTTGGTCCTAGAGAACTAAAGTTGGAACAGTGGGTAAAAATAGCAAAGAAGCACATGTTGGCTTCTTATAAGGAAAGATTTCCTAAGGAATAAAGTTATCCCAAAGGCTTTCTTAGGAAGTAGTGAGTTCCCTCTGACTAGAGGTCTTCAAGCAACTGCTTGATGATTATTTTTGGGTTAAATGTTGAAGGAATTTTTATTCAGGTACATGTTGGATGGCTACTGAGGTTATTCAACTTTGAGAGCCTATAATTTTGTCAATAACAATAATGATAGTAATTCACATTCCATGGCATTTTATTTTTATAATTCCTATTTCCTAGAATTGTCTTTTGATATAATTAATGTGGATATCATTACTTTTACTTTGAAAAAGAAGACATGGAGTTAGGTGGTGATTAGATGGTCACACTGCTACATGGAACAAGCATATATTTAATATAACTTATATGATATATATTTATGTACATGTATATAAGTCCTTCGGTACTTCAAGAATATAGAAATATGGCTCTCAGAGGAAGAAATTAGACAGACTTTTGAATTAAAACTCCTCCAAATTCCTGGTATTGGGGGTTCAGTAAAGATTCTTGACACCCCCACAGAGTAATATTCTCAATGTTCTTGACATGTAAATAGAATTGAAAAGAGTGTATTTTTTCTCACTGTTTATATGAAAGCAGCAACTTTCATGTTACATGGAGATTTAGTAATACTTCTTAAAAAATATACATTTTCTTTACCTCCTGGAAGTATCTTCTCACTCACTTAAAATTAAGCTGGTGTTCTCCATACTCATGCGATTTATGCTGCACCACAGAGAAATGGGAATGATTTCATATCCAGCTTGGGCTTTCTGTTCTGATTGGAACTCAGAATTACTTCTTGTGATCAGTGCCCTCAGGCTGTGTGCATCTAAATTTCTTATGTAGGGTTCACTGCAAATTGAGAATTTCACAGACATAATGAAGAGTTATAGTCTTAACTCTCAAGTGACAAAGTGCAATACCCAACTTAAGTAGGTAATGTGAAGGGCCCTGTGGGAATGAAAACAACCAAGCTCTCACTATTAGCAGTAGGCAGCATGTCTGTTTTGAGGCTGCCTGACATTTATATCTAACTTTGTGACTTACCAAGACGCCACAAATGTTTTTGTAATCTACAAAGATTCAAGAGTTTGGACAATTGTTTATCTTGTTTCTGACATGCTTCTACATGGTCCATTCAACAAAATCAGTAATTAAATTATATATTATCAGGATGGTGCATAAAAGTCACCCATAGACATAAATAATGCTACTTATTACATAACATTAAACATATTTAGACATTTGTAATGTGCAATATGTGTGTATCACAGTCAATCTGTTTAGAAACATAGGTCATTATTATTATATATATATTAAAATGCCAAATTATATCCTATCTTAAATTTACATAAAGGTGTGGTATGATATTCATTCATCAGACACTAATTAAAAACCTATTATGTGCCAGGCACTGTACTAGGCTTTAGGAAAAGGATAAGCTCAGACTAAGAATTTCTCTGGTGTAGGGAACTACTGATGAAAAAGCTTGTCCTATAAATACAGTTTAACACCTGCTCATTAGTTTATAATCTTGGTGAATTATCCAGGACACTAAGAGGTTAAGTTACTTGCCCAAAGTGACATACACAATATGTGTGAGAAGCAAGACTTAAACCCGTATTCTAGGCTCTTAGGTGCTATGACCAAATCAACTAAATACACTAACTCTATGAAATGGCTATGAATAAAAGAAAAATATGAAATAGTTTCTTCCCTCAAGAAGCTTACATTCTATTTTATAGAAATATCCTCAATCAATGAATAAGCATTTGCTAAATGCCTACTATGTGCCATACATTCTGTTGCCTTCTAGGGATACAAAGACAAAAGTGAAACAGTCTTGCTCCCAAGGAGCTTACATTTTGTCATAGACAACAATATATATCCATATAGGATGATTAAGAAGCAGAAACAACCATCTCCAGTAAAGGGATAGCCTTATCCTTTTATTCTCTAACTCTACCAACTATATTTTTTGCAGTGAGACTGAGTGCTAGTAGACTTTAAAGTCTGCCCAATACTATCTCTTAATATCCTTAAGACCTTGCCATCTGCCCTTCCTCTGTGCCGTGCAGACTTCCAGTCACCTGACCTACTGTTATAACCTAAGGATTCCTGTGCCTAGTTGTGATGCATGTCACTGAACCTTTAGGATTTCTGGGCTTTTCCATCTGCCTTGCAGTTGTCCCCCTCAATTACAATATTAACTCTTTGGGAGCAGGTTTTATTTTTTTTAGCTTATCTTATTTGCATCCCCAATGCTTAACACAGTGCTAGGCACAAAGTAAATGCTGAATAAATGATTATTTTTTCATTCATTCCCCTAAGTATATAAAGAATATATATTCAATATAAATAAAATATAGTTAAATACAGGATAGTTAGGGAGTAGCAGTTAAGTGGCAAAGTGGATTGAGTGCTAGTCCTGGAGACAAAAGACCTGAGTGCAAATTTAGCCTTAGACACTTACTAGCTGTATGGTCCTGGGCAAGTCACTTAATCCCTGTTTGTCCAAAAAGGTCCATCCTGTATCATCTTTGTCATGGCAGAGGGACTTGAGTAGCTCAATGAAACTATGTGGTATGCCATGCAGGGTTACCCAAGATAGACGAGTCATTGTGGAGAACTCTGACCAAAAAGAAAAGTGATCCATTGGAGAAAGAAATGGCAAACCACTCCAATATCTTAGCCAAAAAAATCAACTCCATGGGAAAAAATAGTCCACGGGGTTGCAAAGAGTAAGACATGACTGAATGACTGAACAACAAGAAGAGGTAAAGAGGGAGGCAGGACACTAGAAATTGGGTGGATCAAGACAGGCATTGGGTATCAGGTAGAGTTTGCACTGTGTTATGAAGAAAGTCAGGGTTTTTATGAGGCAGATATGAGGATTGACTTTGTTCTAGGAATAGGGAGTAACCAGTACAAGGCCACAGAATCTTAGGATGAAGGTCCATGTGTTATAAAAAAGAGTAAAGGTTAATTTGGCTAGATCATAAAGCACAGGAAGGGAAGACATGTATAAGGAGAATACAAAGATTAGTTGGAACAAAGTAGTGAAGGTCTTTAAGAGTCAACGGGGGAGGGCAGAGCAAAGATGGCAGAGTAAAAGCAGTGACTAGCTTGAGCTCTCCCCCAAACCCCTCTAAATACCTGTAAAAATGGCTCTAACCAAATTCTAAAGCAGCAGAACCCACAAAAAGACAGAGTGAAACAAATTTCCAGCACAAGACAACCTGGATGGTTGATTGGAAAGGTCCATTGTGCAAGGCTGGGAGAGGAATGCAGTTCAGCATGAGTGTGCAGGCAAAAAACAGGCTTCAGCATACCTGGAGCAGGCCCCAGGGGACTGAATCATGGGCAGCTGTTGTGGTTTCCAGACTTCTTAACCCACAAACACCAAAGGCAACTTATAAGGTCAGTAGTAAAAGTCTGTGACTGTGGTGAGAGAGAAGCTCTGTCCCAGCCCCAGTCCCAGCACAACCCTGGGGTGGTGGCTGCTTCTGGAGCTTGACCCACAGACTGAGGGGGAATCGAGTGGCTGATCAGGGGGGATTTCAGGGATCTTTTTGCTGGTGCTGAGGCAGGAATCTCTTGCTTTGCTTGTGCTTAGAACTGGGTCACAGTTCTGGGTGGTGGTCCTGGGACAAGGATGAACGCTAGCATGGTGGAGTTTGTAGTGGCAGTGGAGAGGGAATCCTCACAATTCCAAGGCAGAAAAGATTGCTTGTTGTCACTCATAGAACAGAGCATAGACCAAGAGAGGAGTAAACATCTCACACTTGATCTACCATTTTGGAAGAACTGAAAATTTACAGGTCCCTAGAATTATCTCTGAAAACAACTGCAAAAAACCCCTGAAGCTTGGGACAGTACATTCTTCACACTGGAAGCAGACCCCTACCTTAAAAAAGAGTTTAAAACTCAAGTAATTGGCTGGGATCATGAGTAACTGTGCAAAAAAGTCTGACCATAGAATTTTTCTTTTGTGACAAAGAAGATCAAACCATACAACCAGAAGGAGACAACAAAGTCAAAGCTCCTACATCCAAAACCTCCAAGAAAAATATGAATCAGTCCCAGGTCATGGAAGAGATCAAGAAGGATTTTGAGAAGTGAGTAAAAGTATATAGATATATAGTAAGTATATAGATATATATAGGAAAAACTGGGAAGAGAAATGAGAATGATGCAAGAAAATCATGAAAAACAAGTCAACAGATTGCTAAAGGAGACCCACGAGAATACTGAAGAAAATAACACCTTAAAAAATAGTGTAACCCAAATGGCAAAAAGTCAATGAGGACAAGAAAGCCTTAAAAAGCAGAATTGGCCAAATGGAAAAGGAGTTTCAATAGCTCCCTGAAGAAAATAATTTCTTAAAAATTAGAATGGAGCAATTGGAAGCAAGTAACTTTATGAGAAATCAAGACATTGTAAAACAAAACCAAAAGAATGAGAAAATAGAAGACAACGTGAAATATCTCATTGGAAAAACAACTAACCTGAAAAATAGATCCAGGAGAGATAATTTAAAAATTGTCAGACTATCTGAAAGCCATGATGAAAAAAAGAGTCTAGACATCATCTTTCAAGAAATTAACAAGGAGGGGCAGCTAGGTGGTGCAGTGGATAGAGCACCGGCCCTGAAGTCAGGACTGAGTTCAAATCCGGCCTCAGACCAAACACTTGACATGCACTAGCTGTGTGACCTTGGGCAAGTCACTTAACCCCAATTGCCTCACCAAAAAAAAAAAGAAATTAACAAGGAAAACTGTCCTGATATTTTAGAATCAGAGGGTAAATTAGAAATGGAAAGAATCCACCAATCACCTCCTGAAAGAAATCCCCAAAGGAAAACTCCTAGGAATATTGTAGCCAAATTCCAGAGTTCAAGGGTCAAGGAGAAAATATTGTAAGCAGCCAGAAAGAAAGAATTCAAATATTGTGGATACTTGATATCAATCAGGATAACATAAGATTTAGCTGCTTCTACATTAAGGGACCACAGGGCTTGGAATATAATATTCTAGAGGTCAAAGGAGATAGGATTACATCCAAGAAACATCTATCCAACAAAACTGAGTATAATCCTTCAGGGGAAAAAATGGACATTCAGTGAAATAGAGGACTGTTAAACATTCTTGATGAAAAGACCAGAGCTGAATAGAAAATTTGACTTTCAAATACAATACTCAAGAGAAGCATGAAGAGGTAAACAAGAAAGAGAAATCATAAGGAACTTATTAAGGTTGAACTGTTTGCATTCTTGCATAGAAGGATGATATTTGTAACTCATGAGATCTTTGTCAGTATTAGGGTAGTTGCTGGGGAAAATTATATATATCTATATCTATATCTATATATCTATCTCTATCTCTATCTCTATAGATATATAAATAGAGATAGATATATAGATACAGATATGTGTAGATAGATAGATAGATAGAGGGCACAGGGTGAGTTGAAAATGAAGGGGTGATATCTGGAGAATAAAATTAAGGGGTAGAAGGATTATACTGGGAGAAGGAGAAAGGGAGAAGTAGAATAGAGTAAATTATCTCACATGCAGATAAGAAAAGGCATTTACAGTGGAGGGGAAGCAGGGGAAGGTAAGAGGGAATGAGGGAATCTTATTCTCATTGGATTTGGCTTAAGGAGGGAATAACATATACACTCATCTGGGTATGGAAATATTTCTTACCCTAAAGGAAAATAGGGGAGAAGGAGATAAGAGTGCAGAGGGATGATACAGGGGAGGGCAGATATGGGAAGGTTGTAATCAGAGGTAAATACTTCTGAGAAGATACAGGGTCAAAAGAGAGAATAGAATAAATAGGGGGCAGGATAGGATGAAGGGAAATAGAGTTAGTTTTTCACAACATGACTACTATGGAAGTGTTTCGCATGACTACACATTTAACCTGTATCGAGTTGCTTTCCTTCTCAATGAGAGTAGGTGGGGAGGGAGGAAGGGAGAGAATTTGGAACCCAAAGTTTTAAAAGCAAATGTTAAAATTGTTTTTACGTACAACTGGGAAATAAGATATATAGGCAATGGGATATAGAAATATATCCTGCCCTATAGGAAAATAGAAGGTGAAAGGGATAAGAGAAGGGGAGGGGGAGATAGAAGGGAGAGCAGATTAGGGGAAGGAGTATTCATAATACACAATGTTCTGGGGTGGGGGGAAGGACAAGATGGGGAGAAAATTTGGGGCTCAGAATCTTGTGGAAGTGAATGTTGAAAACTAAAAATTGGTTAATTAATTAATTTTGTTAAAAAAGCCGAGCAGAAGAGTTTATATTTGAGTTTAGAGACAATAGGGAATCACTATTGATTATAACCAGGGAGTGGAGACTGAGAAGAAGGATCACATAAGTGGGAGGAGAAGAAAAAAAAAAGGGTTTTACAAATACCCAGAGAGAAGTGGTTATCTAGGATAAAAAGGTAAACAGATGTTTCAAATTCAGAATAGAGAACATGAAGGATGAGGACTGACAAAAGTCTGTCAAATTTGGCATTCAGAGCAACAATTAACTTTCTAGAAAATAGTTTTAGTTGAGGAAAGAAGTCAGAAGCTAGATTGTGAAGAAGTGAGATGTAAATGAAAGGTGAGAAAATGGAGGCAAAGTAGCATTTGGAAAATTATATTGTCCTTCCAAATAATAATTATATTAATGATAATAACTACTATTTATTTATGTAGTATTTACTATGTGGCAGACACTGTGATCAACACTTTACAATTATTATCTCATTTTGTCCTCACAACCACACTAGGATTATTATCCCTTTACAGATGAGGGAACTGAGACAAATAGAGGTTTAGTGACTTGCCCAGGGTCACATAGCCAATAAGTGTCTAAGGCCAGATTTGAACTCAGGCTTTCTTGACTCCAGGCCTTGTGTTCTATCCACTGTGCTCTATCCTCAAAAGCCACAAATAATCCAAAGTTTCTTCCTGACACAAAAACTAATCTTTTTAAAAGCATCAATATTAATTCATTGCTGATATGTGATTGCTTATACTGGAATACCATGATCCCTGACGAATAAAAGTGGTAGGTGGTGCAAGGGTAATGGAGAGGCACATAGTGGATATAACTAGGTTCTAGCCTTTGGCCAATAATGGTGAACACTACTCAAGAAACATTTATTGATCACTTACTATGTCACAGGCATGTAAATGATCATGAGAACACATAGAAGGGTTTGCCATGGCAATGAAAAAGACCATATCATTGTCAGAGACTGAAAAAAGGAGGAGATTGTGAGTGATGATGTCAAAGGCTTTTGATACAAAGAGATGGTGAGAAGAGGGAGTTCATGTTGAATGGTTTCAGTTTTCTCAATAAAGTGAAGTACTTAGCTGAAAACAAAGGGAAAGGGGAAACGTAAGACTTGAGAAGTGTGTGTGTATGTGTGTGTGTGTGTGTGTGGTGAGACAGGGAACCACTTAGGAGGAACAACAAGATTGCCTTGCTGTAATGACGGCACACTTGAGGTTGGATAAAACAAATTTATGATGTACTTATAGTGTCATAAAATTATGTTATAATTGTTATAAAATGTATAGAATATTAGAATATTATAGAGTTTATAATGTTGTGTGACTTTTTTGAGTTCTGTTTAGAAGACTGGGAGTAAGTCTGGAGGAAGTAAATGATGGTAGTAATCCAAGGCAAAGTTTTCTTCATTTATAAAGTGAGAGAATTAGACAAAATGATTGCCAAGTTTCCTTTCAGGTTTAACATTCTGAGAATCCTTTTGAGTACATGGTAGTGTCTCTTAGTGTGAAGAAAAGTGCCCCAGATTAAACTAAGAGGACCTGGATTTGAATCCACCAGCTGGTTGTAGACCTTGGAATATATACAATGATGAAATAAAGGAGTTTTTTCAAGTGCTGAAACAGTTCATTTTTTGAACTATCATCTCACCAGCTCATGATAGGTATAGTAATCCTCAGAATAATATAGCATTTCAGTGTATCCAAAAGAGAGTTTAAACTCCATCTAGCCCTGTCAACACTTTTCTCAGGATCCATCTGCCTAGAATATAGGCTTTCAAATAGTTTAAATTTCAGGTTCAGGCTCCTTTATAGGATGTGGAGAAGAAACAGACCAATTAGTAACTCTTGGCCTTGATTTGCTCAATTGTGAAGTGAGGGTGTTGGATTAGATAATCTCTAAGGTCATTTCTCCTTGCAATTTGTGCTATACCTTTCTAGTATGTGAGGACTCATCAGTTTATTCTCAGCTCATTTATCCTTTGAAAACCCAACAACACCTTTATGCCCCAATGATGTATCAGAGGTGAAATTTAGGGGAAGAAAGTAAACTATGAAATAACTGTTAGCGGTTTGGAGCTCTATTCTGCAATGGAGCGGAATAGAAAGAATCCCAAGTTTTAATGCCCAAGTTTTCACACTTACTACCCCTGTGACTTTGGATGTCCTTTCAATCCTTGTCTATAAAAAATGTAGTTTGGACTAAATGTCTTCTATGGAACTTTAGATTAAAAAAAAACAAAAACAAAAAACCAAAACTAAAACAAAACAAACCTGTGACTCCTTTTCTGGAGTACAGAGTTGGCTCTGGAAATTGTACCCTCCAATCACTTGGACTTCTAGCTGAATTCAGGGATCAAGGAATCCTCCTGGGCTATGATTTCTTAGTGGACTCTCCTTTCAGTCCTTGAAAACACAACCTAGAGATTATGAAAAATGAATAGGATCAGATTTCTCTTCATCTTTCCCCATCTGATCTTACCTGCACTCACTGTACTTTCTCATGCTTCACTCCCCTGTTGGCAAGCCACATATATGGCCATTTCAGGAAACACAAATGACCTTTGAAAACCTGTTATATTCTTGAGACACTTTCAATAGCCATCTCGAACTTTTGAGAAATAACAATAAACGAGACCTATAAAATGATGTAAAGTTTACAAAGCACTTTACCAACATTATGCCATTTGAACTTTACCATAATCTTGGGAGGAAATTACTACCCAATTACTACCCATGAAGATGAAACCTAAGTAACTTGCCTCAGGTCACACAACCAGAAAATAGGAATATTAATATTTGAATGCAGATCTTCCTGTCTCAGCACCACCACAATGTATTTTATACTATACTGATTATTATGATTGAAGGATGAAGTGTTTGGGAAATATCACAATTAAATATTTAATGAAAATAAATGTGCAAACTGTAAATGTCTTCACATAAGAGGAGAATAAGAATCAAAATTAGGGCTGATGGTACTTATTTAAGGTAGACCAAATGACTCTGGAGGACAAAGTGAGGCTGGTGATTTTGCATAGCCCTCCCTCACTATAATTCAATTCACTTGAAAGTCATGGCATCATCTTTCTGATGTAGTGGTCCTCTTTGAAAATGAAGGACAAACCACAACATGTGCATGGTCCGAGCTGTCCAATGGGGACTCAACTGGTCAGTTCCAGTTTGACAGCTCCTTTCCTTCTTCTCCTCTCCTCACACCTCTCTTCTCCTTGGGGTGTCATGCCCTCTCCTGAGGACATTCTGTCCAAAGAAAGGTAAATTTTGATGGCTGAAGACTACTTCAATATCTTGGGGTTTACTGGTTAGATTTCTTTCTCAAAGACCATGCCTTAAAGGCAATTCAGTCTGGTTCTCATTGACTGGTCAACAATAGGTCCCTGCCCAAGCCCCACTTAATGGGTATTTTTTGGGCCCTGATGGCTGAGTGAACATAGTAATTTTTATTTTTTTGGCCGGAAACAACCCTGAAGGTCTCCCCCTTCCAGTTTGATTTGATTTTTTTTATTAAAAACACCATCCCTTGATTCATTTCTTAAACACCCCTAATCACTGAATGAGCATCCCCTCAGTCAAATTGAGAACTTAGAAGTATGTTAGTTTAAAAAGGCCAAGTTCTCCCACTGCATCCTGGGCCATCTCCAATTGTTCTGATCTATATCTGGCCACTGGATGCAGATGGATCTAGAGGAGAAAGTGAGGCTGATGACTTTGCACAGTGCTCCCTCATTGTAATCCAATTTACTTGCAAGTCATAGCATCATCTTCCTGATGTCACAGTCTTCTTCAAGAAAGAAGGACAAACCATAAACAGTAAAATTAATGTAATTCAGTAGCAAACCAAGAGAAAAGGGTAAAAAATATGAGACATGAATGTAAGACAAAAGATAAAGTTTTAGTCAGAATAACAAATCACGATTTAAGACTTTTGATAATAAGAGGTCAAATGTATTATTTTCTGACTTAAATTTGATTTGGCTGTAATATAAAACCCAGCTCTATGAGCCATTTTAACTAGAAGCATTGGATTTGTGTGTCTTACTGATAGTACCCTAGGGAGGAAAATTTCTTCACATTTCACATTCAATATAAGTCCATTGTTGGTTAAAAAAAAAGATGGCTAAATCAGTTTGTCATTTTGTAATAAAATATCTCACAAATTGTTTATCTGATCAATGGAGAGTGCAGTCTCAAGCTGTTCAGTGTTAATGTGCCCATTGCTCTAAAATAGTGAGTTATTGACTGTCAGAGAGACAGGGGAATTTGTAAACTCAGATCAGATTTCCTGTTGAAAACTGACATATTGCATATGAACAGTGGGGATTCAAAAATTCATGTCCCTCACATTGCAAGCAACATTGGCACCAGGAAAATGAATCTACCTATAACTTAGAATTATTATGCTGAAAATTTGAAAAATGTACAGCAAAACACTAACCTCATAATATTTCAAATGCTATGAAATTGAAATTTTAAACACGTAGACATTGTTAGGGGTTAGGGAGAAAAATGGGACAGGTATATTTTTGTGCTGTTTCTGTCTTCCAGTGATTCCTTACCTCGTGTTATTTTATAACAATCTATGTTCCTAGAGAAGGGAAAATAGAGGCAATGCTTTTTCCTGCATAAAATATTGGTTCTCACAAGGGAAAAGAGTTGAGAGATTTCCTGATATTTTCTAAGCATCTCTTTGAATGCAGCCCCACATTACATGCTGAGGAGAGCAAATTTCATACACACAATTGTCATCCTCTAGCAAACTACCATCTCAGATAGATGACACTGATAACAATGCACTTTAAAATAAGACAGAATTCAGTAGTGCTTGGTTTGAGCCTTTCTTGTGATATTTACCATGCTATAACTTGTAGTATAATTACTTGTCTACATTTTCTTATCTCCCCTACCAGACTATAGGATTGCTGAGGACAAGGACTATGCTTTACTCTTCTTTGTATCCCTAGAATTATCTAGCATAGTGTCTTATACACAATAAGCTTCAAAATATATGTATTCCAATTAGATTGAACATACATATCAAACATCATGAGTTTTTAATCTCATTCAAATGGAAAATAGTAAAAATATATTTATGTAGACTGGAGAGAATACTCCACATACTTACCATACTTTGATTTGGACTAAGTGGTTTCTACTTCAATATTTCAAGGTCTAGAAGGCATCATCATCATCATCATTTCAAGGATTAGATTGTCCTCAGTACTTCCTTTACTGTCTTCTCTGATGACTTAATAGAATAGAGAGATGACCATGGATACTTGAAGGATAAGCTAATGGAACAAAATATCCAGTGCTTCTAGTCATTATCTCTATGCAGATGACTCGCAACTCTCTGTCTCTCCCTCTCTCTCTCTCTGTCTCTCTCTCTCTATCAATCTCTTGTAAAATCTAATCCCACTTTGCTACTTGCTTGTTGCATATTTCAAACTAGATCTCAAACTAAGAATCTAAAATCTAACAAAAATTCATTATCTTTTCCCCAAAATCAAAACTGCCTTTTCCAATATTTCTAAATTTTTTTTATTTTATTAGATATAACCCAATTACATGTAAATATTTTTAACAATATATATTTTTAAAAAAATCTGAATGCCAAATTCTCTCCCTCATTCTCATTTTTCCCCCCTTCTTATGAAGGCAAGTAATTTGATGTTGATCATACATGTTAGGTCATGCAAAAACATATTTCCATACTAGCCTTGTTGCAAAAGAATACATGAACAAAATAAATCAATAAAAATAAAGAGAGTAAAAAGAAGTATGCTTCAGTCTGCATTCAAAGTTCATCAGTTTTCTCTTTGGAAGTGGATAGCATTTTTTTATCATGTATCTTTGGAATTGTCTTGGATCATTGCCTTGAACAAAGTAGATAAATCTTTAACAGGTGATCATCCTTACAATAATGCTGTTACCATATACACTGTTCTCTTGTTTCTGCTCACTTCATTTTGCATTAGTTTACATAAGCCTTCCCAGGTTTTTCTGAAGTTGGCATTCTCATCATTTCTTATAGCACAGTAGTATTCCATCACAATCATATACCACAACTTGTTCAGCCACTCCCCAATAGATGGACATCCTCTCCATTTCCAATTCTTTGCCACAATAAAAAGAGCTGCTATAAATATTTTTTGTATAAATAGGTACTTTTCCCCTTTTCCCAATAATGGTATTACTAGGTGAAAGAGTATGCATAGCTTAATACCTCTTGGGCATAGTTCCAAATTGTTTTCCAGAATGCTTGACTAGTTCACAACTCCACCAACAATGCATTAGTGTCCCTTTTTTCTGCATCCCCTGCAGCTTTCATCATATTCCTTTGCTAACATGTTAGCCCATCTGATAGGTGTGAGGTAGTATTTCAGAGTTATTTTAATTTAAATTTCTCTAATCAATGGTGATTTAAAACATTTTTTTATGTGACTGTTGATAACTTTGATTTCTTCTAAAAACTGGTTGTTCATATCTGCTGTTTATCAACTGAGGAATGGCTCTTATTTTTATAGATAGGACTCACTTCCCTATATATTTGTGAAATAAGACCTTTATAAGAGAAACTTGCTACAAATCCCACCCCCCCACCCAGTTTTCTATTTTCCTTCTAATTTTGGCTGAAATGATTTTGTTTTGCAAAGCTTTTTAATTTTGTGTAATCAAAATTATATATTTTAATTCTTTCTCTTGTTTGGTCATAAACTCTTTCCTCATATAAAAATTTAACAGAAATATATTTTTTCTTTTTTCTCTTAATTTACTTATGATACCACCTTTATGTCTAAATCATTTATCCATTTTTAACTTTTTTGGTATATAGCATGAAATTTTGGTCTATACCTAGCTTCTGCCAAACTGCTTTCCAGTTTTCCAAGCAATTTTTGTTAAATGTTGAATTCTTATCCCCAAAGCTTGTATCAAACATTAGATTACTGTGGTCATTTACTACTGTGTATTATATACCTAATGTCTTCCACTGATCCACTACTCCAATTCTTAGTCAGTACCAGATTGTTTTGGTTATTACTGCTTCGTTTTGTAATATAGTTTGAATTCTGGAACTGCTAGATCACTTTCCTTCATGTTTATTGTCATTGATTCCCTTGATATTCTTGATGTTCTTGATGTTCTTCCAGGTGAATTTGCTTTTTTTTTTTTAGTTCTATAAAATAATTCTTTGGTTGTTTGAATCAGACTGAAAAAAGTAAATTTATGTAGATAGAATTGTCATTTTTATTATTCAGCATACCCATAAGTAATTCATATTTCCTAAGAGTTTTCCTTTTGGGATCTCTTTCAGGAAGATTGGTGGATTCTTTCAATTTCTACTTTACCCTCTGGTTCTAGAATATCAGGGCAGTTTTCTGATAATTTCTTGAAAGATGAGGTCTAGGCTTTTTTTTTTATCATGGCTTTTAGGTAGTCCAATAATTTTTAAATTTTCTCTCCTGGATCTATTTTCCAGGTCAGTTGTTTTTCCAATGAGATATTTCATATTGTTTTTTTTTTTTTATTCTTCTGGCTTTTATTGTTTCTTGATATCTCATAGAGTCATTAGCTTCCATTTGCTCCATTCTAATTTTCAAGGAATTCTTTTCTTCAGTGAGCTTTTGGACCTCCTTTTCCATTTGGTCAGTTTTGCTTTTTAAGGCTTTCTTCTCCGCTTTTTGGACCTCTTTTGCCATTTGAGTTAGTCTATTTTTTAAGATGTTATTTTCTTCAGTATTTTTAGGGGGCTCCTTTAGCAAGCTATTGACTTCTTTTTCATGATACTTACATCATTCTCATTTCTCTTCCCAAATTTTCCTCTACTTAATTCTTTTTGAGTTCTTCCAGACCAGAGGACAATTCCTATTTTTTCTTGGAGCCTTTGGATGTAGGAGCTTTGACTTTGTTGTCTTCTGGTTGTATGTTTTGATCTTTTTTGTAACCAAAGTATGATTCTGTAGTTGGAGTATTTTTCTGCTGTTTGCTCATTTTCCTAGCCAATTATTTGACTTTTAAACTCTTTGTTAAGGTAGAGCTCTGCTTCCTGCATAGAGGGTATACTATCTCAAGCTTCAAGGGATTTGTGCAGCTGTTTTCAGAGATACTTATAGGGACCTGTAAATTTTCAGTTCTTCCAAAGTGGTATGATCAAAGGATAGCTGTTTACTCCTCTCCTGGCCTGTGCTCTGGTCTGTAAGTGACCACAAGTATTCTTTTCTGCCTTGGAACTGTGAAGTGGGTTTCCTCTCCACTGCTGCCACAAGCGCCACCATGCCAGTGCTCCTTCTTGCTCCAGGACTGACACCCAGGACTGTGAACCAAATCTAAGCATGGACAAAGCAAGAAAATCCTGTCTCAGCACTAGTAAAGAGATCCCTGCAATCCCACTCTGAGCAGCAGCTTGATTCCCCCACCATCTGTGGGCCAAGAGCTGCTAAAGCAGCCCCTGCACTGGGGTTAGGGCCAGACCATGCTCCTCTCTCACCCAGGTCCAACAGATCTTTCCTACTAACTTTTTAACTTGTATTTGGCATTTGTGGGTTGAGAAGTCTGGAAACCATCACTGTTGCCAGTGATTCAGTCCCCTGAGGCCTGTTTTGGTTTTACCAGAGGCCCAGGCTGTGCTGGTACATTTTGCTCTGGACTGCCCTTCTCTTTCAAACTGTTGCAACAGCCCTTTCCTGTCAACCTTCTAGGTCATCTTGGGCTGGAAATTTGTTTTACTCTGCCATTTTGTACATTCTGCTGCTCTAGAATTTATTTGGAGTCATTTTTACAGGTATTTGGAGGCGTTTGGGGGAGAGCTCAAGCAAGTCCCTGCTTTTATTCTACCATCTTGGCTCCACCTGCCCTGCCCACCCCTTTAATTCATATTTCTCTGACTATTTAGATCTATCTTTACTTGAATGAAGGTATAGTCCCTGAATTTGCCTTGGCAGATAGACTTCAAAGTATTTTATATTGTCTGCAGTTATTTTAAATTAAATTTCTCTTTCTATCTCTTCCTGCTGAGTTTTGTTGGTAGTACATAAAAATGCTAATTATTTGTGTGGCTTTATTCTGTATCCTGAAACTGCTGACATTGTTAAATGTTTCAACTAATGTTTTTAGTTGATTCTCTAAGTATACCATCTGCAAGTAGTGATAGTTTTGTTTCCTCAATTTGTTTCCTCTTCAATTTCTTTTTCTTGTCTTATTGCTATAGTTAGCATTTCTAGTATAATATTGAATAATGGGGGCTGTAATGGACATACTTGCTTTACTCCTAATCTTACTGGGAAGGCTTCAAGTTTGGTACATGCCAAACTGCGTTCCTCTCCCAGCCTGGTGCAATATACCTTTCCAATCAAGCATTCAGGTTGCCTTGGATGGAAATTTGTTTCACTCTGTCTTTTTGTGGGTTTTGCTGCTTTAGAATTTGTTTAGAACCATTTTGTACAGGTATTTAGATGAGTTTGAGGGGGAGCTCAAGCAAGTCACTGCTTTTACTGTGCCATCTTGGCTCTGCCAGGATACCTTTTAACAAGGTGTACTTTTCCTGCTTCTTTCTTTGGGTTTATTTTTTGCTTTTCACTTGTTTGAGATCATGTTTGCTAACCTCTGTCTTTTTTACTTTAACTGAAGCATAATAGATTTTGTTCCATCCCTTATTTTAACTCTCTTTGTATGTGTGTCTCTCTCTTTCAAATGTGTCTCTTATAAACAACATATTGCTGGCTTCTGGTTTCTAATCTATTCTGCCATCCATCACTTCCCCTTTATAGATGAATTCATCCCATTCCAATTCCCAGTTATAATTGTTAACTATGAATTTCTCTCCATCCTATTTACTTCTGTTTATCCTTCTCTTTTCTATTTTGTCCTCTCTCTCCTCTGTCTGTTTTTCTTCTGACTGCTGTCTTCTTTTATCTGCTCTCTCTTTTATCAACCCCCACCTTCTATTATCACTTCTCCCTTCTACTTTCTTGTTGAGTAAGACAGATTTCTCTTGCCAATTGAGTATGTAGATGTATTTTTCCTCTTTGAATAAAGTAAGATGTGAGCAAGGGAGGGTTGCTCCCCTCCCTATCATTTTCCATTCTCTGTAAAATTTTCTTACATATCTTTTATCTAAGATAAATTTCTCCATTCTTCCTCTCTCCTCCTCATTCTCCCAGGGCACCCCACTTTCTCTCCTATCCATTTTTTTACATTATCCCAACATAATCAACTCACTCCCACACCCTCCTTCTATGTAGTTTCCTTCTAACTGGTCTAATAATGATAAAATTCTTAGAAGATACTTGTATCAGCTTCACATAAATAAAGGTAAATGATTTAACCTTATTGAGTACTTTATTATTTCTCTTTCATGTTTGCTTTTTTATGCTTCCCTTGAGTCATATTTGAAAGTCAATTTTTTTATTCAGCTCTGGTCTTTTTTACCAGGAATGCTTGAAAGTCCTCTTTTTCATTAAATGTCAAGTTTTCTTTTTATTTGAAGGATTATACTCAGATTTGCTGGGTAATTTATTCTTGGTTGTAATGTTAGCTCCTTTGCCTTCCAACATATCATGTTCCAAACCCTCCACTCCTTTAATGTGATAGCTGCTTAATCTTGTATGATTTTGAGTGTTACTCCATGGTATTTGAATTTTTTTTTCTTGCTGCTAAAAATATTTTCTCTTTGACCTGAAAGCTCAGAAATTTAGCTATAATATTACTGGGAGTTTCATCACTTTCAGGTGTTGTTCCATGTATTCTTTTAATTTTTATTTTATTCTCTTATTTGAAAATATCAGGGCAGTTTTCCTTTATGATTTCTTGAAATATGATGTCTTGACTCTTTCTTTGATGATGGTTTGAAAGTAATCCAATAATTCTTCTCAATCTTTTTTCCAGGTAAATTGTTTTCCCAATGAGATATTTCACATTTTCTTCTATTTTTTCATTCTTTTGACTTTGATTGTTTCTTGATGTCTAATGGTGCCATTATCTTACACCTGCCTAATTCTAATTTTTAAGGAATTATTTTCTTTAGGGAGCTTTTGTATATATTTTTCTATTTGGCCATTTTGTTTTTTAAGGTAGTATTCTTTTCATTATTTTTGTGCTTTTTTTTTTTTAAAAAACAAGGTATTAATTGTCTTTTCATAATTTTCTTTTTAAACTCATTTTTCATCTACCATTCTTTTTTGATTTTGAAATTCATTTTTATCTCTTTCAGGAACTCTTGTTAGGACTGTGTCCAATTTACATTTTTTTTTCTTTGAGGCTTTCTTGTCGCTGTTTTGAGTTCATTGTCTTTTTTTTGAGTTTGTATCTTGATTTTCTCTGACAACAATACCTTTTTATAATCAGGTCACCCTTTTTTGTTGTAATTTGCTCATTTTTCTACTCTATTTCTTGATTTGGAACTTTATGTTAATGTTGGACTCTTCAAGCTTTAGGCTTTTTTTGTACTGCTGCTTTCAGAGTTAGTTCTTGGTAGCGGAAGTTTTTGGTGCTTCCAATGGTGTCATCTGAGGAGAGGTCTGGTTACTGTTTTCTCGGTCTAAACTCTTCCTTTCCCAGAAAGGCCCTTTGATTGCTGCATTATTGCCACAGATAATTCTCCTTAGGTGCCCTCCTCCCTTGGGAGCGGAAACAATACTGTTCTTCAGGGTTCCTAATCCTCTGGGGCCAGAATTGATACTGGCCCTCAGAGCTTCCACTTCCTCTTAACTGAAAGTGTTCCTTTCATCCCTTGAACTAAGACCCAGAAATAGGTATAGGTAATGGAGTTGCCAAAAAACATTTGATTTATAATCAACCCAGTGCTAGGACAGGGGTAACCTGTCATATATTTCTGACCAGTTCTTAGGTCCCCTTTCCATCTTTGGCTTGAGAGTTCTTGAAGCTGCTTCTGTTTCTGTGTCCATCACTGAGTCTCACCACTGGTGTTTCATCCACGTAGGTTCCATGCACCCTCCTCCTTCATGTCACAAATCTCTCTTTCTGAACTCCCACATTATCTTTGGTCAGAATACTGTCTTATTCTGACCTTTTGTTGACTCTTCCACTCCTAAGTTTGAATTGTGGTGTTATTTTAAAATTCTTTGGAGGGGAATGTTGGAAGAGCTCAACTTTCTCTACTCTGCCATCTTGGCTCTGTTCCACTCCACTCCCCCCCACCCCCAGAAAAATAAAACTTTTTCTATTACTGTTGAGAATACTCTCTTCAAGTTACTCTGGTGTGCAACCTCAGTATCACCCTCAACTCCTCACTTTCATTTATCCTATATATCCAATGAGATGCAAAATCTTGTCATTTTTATCACATCATCATCTTTAACTATGTCTCTTTAAACATGTTCACACAACTACCACCCTAGAAAAGCCCTCATCACCTGTACTATTGCAATAGCCTTATAATTGGTCTCCCCATATCAAATGTTTCCCCAGTTCAATCCATTCTTTATATAGCTGCCAAAATTATGCTAACAAAATGGTGGAGAAAATTATTTGATTGTGGATAAGAAATTCCTTGTTACTCCATCCTCTCAGCTAAAGAATTTGGCTCATACTTCCCTGAAAAAATCGAGACCTTTCTCCAGTGCCTTCTTTTTCCCTAGTGCTCACCTTAAATCAGTCATATGTCTTTTCCTCTATATCTTCCTTCACTAAATCCTTCTTTACACATCCTTGATCACATTCCATCCTGATTTATCCAGCAGTTTGCCACCTTTATTGCTATACATACATAGGATTATAAAAGAAACCAATTATATAGAATTTTAGTAATAAAAAAAACTACGTTCACAGACCCTAAACTAAAACTCCTGTGCTATAGTAACTTAGTAGGTGATTTAATCAGCTCTTAAGGGGTCAATTATCATCACTATGGAGATTTCCCAGTCTTTATATCCAATTCAAATTTCTCTCCTGAGTTTTTTTTTTCCTTTAGTGAGGCACTCAGGGTTAAGTGACTTGTCCAGGGTCACACAGCTAGTAAGTATCAAATGTTTGAGGCTGGATTTGATATAAGGTCCTCTTGACTCAAAGTCTGGTGCTCTATTCACTGAGGCACCTAGCTGCCCCATGTCCTGAGCTCTAATCTCAAATCACAAACCATCTCTTCGACATCTCAGATGGAATGTATTGTTTTCATCTTAAAAACATCATGTTTAAAAAACAGAAGACATTTTTTCCTACCTAAATGCTCTTGTCTTCAAAATATCCCTGTTATTGTGGGGGGCACCACCATCTTCGTAGGTACCTAGGCTCAAAACCTAAGTGCCATCCTTGATTTCTTTCTCATGCTCACTCCACATGTCCAATATGTTTCCATCTTTCTATCACTTCATGATGTCCTCCATTCTTTTCCCTACTGTGTTCCAGTTTTGTCCACTCATAAAAGCACCACACTGATACAGGTCAGTTTCTTCCTAAGTTGTTTGTTTTCTAAGACTGGTTTAGATCCTCATTATCTTCTTTGGGGAAGCAATAAAATATAAACCAATGAAGACAGTTTTATTAAGCTAGAAACCCTCATTTTAAGTGCAGGAATGATAAAATATGTCTCTCTCTCTCTCATACATGTGTATAGACACATATTATATTACATATTATATACATTATATATTATATTACATTATATTATATACATTATATATTGTATTACATATTATATACAGGCATGTAAGAATTTATGAATATAAATTATGATCATGTCTTACCTTTTGAAAAAGAAAGATTGAACAACTATATATGTATATATACATACATATATACATATACGTACATACATACATGTATACATATATACACACACACACAAATATGTAATAATAAGTGGTTGGTTGGTTGTTGTCTTTTGTTCTCAAAGAGGACCAAAATAACATCACTATGTGGGAGTCTAGGTACAATATGTCCAACTATGCTTATCAGACCAGTATGAGTTTAGAAGGCTCTAACACAGTTCAAGCACAAATAGTCCATTTTTACATTTGGTGTGGAGATGTTTCTAAATTTGTGGATCTCACATTTCTTTTGAGTTACTTTAATTCTCCTTTGATCATAGAGCACAGTCCCTTCTTTGATGTGGGCATGCCATTCTGGGCTCTCCTTTGCCATTGTCTCCCTTGTTTCACAATCACTTCCAAAGTTCTTCAGAGAGACTTTGAGAGTGTCCTTGTATCACTTCTTCTGACATTTATGTGAGCATCTGCCTTGTATGAGTTCTCTGTAAAATAGTTTTTTAGGTAAACATACATTTGGCATTCAAATAATGTGGCCAGTCCATTGAAGTTGTGCTCTCTGTAGTAGAGTTTAAATGCTTGGCAGTTTAGGCAAAGAAGGAACCTCAGTGTCTGGTACCTTATCTTGCCAGGTGTTTTCAAAATCTTCCTAAGGCAATTTAAGTGGAAATGATTCAGTTTCCTGGCATGCACTGGTATACTGTCCAGTTGTCACAGGCATACAACAATGAGGTCAGCACAATGGCTCTGTAGACCTTCAGTTTAATAGGCAGCCTAATATCTCATCTCTCCCAAACTTTCCCTTGGAGCCTCTCAAACACTGAGCTAGCTCTGGCAATGTGTGCATCAATCTCATTATCTATGTGCCAAGATAAGTGAACTCATCCATAGTATTCAAAACTTCTCCATTTGCTGTAACCAATGGTTCCATATATGGATGGTGTGGTGCTGGCTGATGGATCACCTGTGTTTTCTTGGTGATAATTGTTAGGTCAAAATTAGCACAAGCAGTAGAGAATTGATTCGTACTTTATTGAATCTTAGCTTCAGAGGCTGCATCGAGAGCACAATCATCTGCAAGCAAAAAAATCATACACCAACTCTCCCTCCACTTCAGTCTTGACTTGTGGCCTTTTTAAGTTAAATCATTTATGATCAGTGCAGTAGTTGACCTCCAAGCCATTTTCATATGCGTTGAAGGAGTCTGACAACAATGCTGAAAACATCATGCTGAAAAACATGGGAGCGAGCACACAACCCTGCTTCACTCCACTGGGGACTAGGAAAGTGCAAGAGAATTGTCCATTATCTAGAACACAGGCAACCATAAAATTGATATACAATACTGATGAACTTCTTCAGGCAACCAAAATTTGATATAATTTTTTCACAAGCCCTCACAAGTGATAGTATCAAAGACTTTGGTCAGATTGACAAATGCTGTGACCAGATCTCTGTTCTGCTCCTAGTATTGTCCTGGAACTGTCAGGTTACAAACATATTGACTATTCCTTAGCTCTTTCTGAAGCCACATTTGCTCTCAGGTAGACGACTACCTTCCAAGTGAAGGATCAGCCTATTAAGCAGGACTCTAGCAAAAATTTCACCAGCAATAACTAAGGGGGAGAACCCCCTGTGATTGTCACAGGACAAACTATTCCCTTTACCTTCATAGAGGTGGACAATGGAGGCAACCTCAAACTACTGAGGGATAACCTCCTCTTGCCATATAACCCTGAAAATTTATTTTGACATTTGTATGAACAGTGGACCACCTGGCTTGTAAATCTCAGCTGGAATAGAATCAGTACCAGGTGATTTGTCACATGAGACGAGCCTAATGGCATTCAAAACCTCTTCTTCAGTTGGAAATTCAGTTAGAGAGGGACTGATGTTGACCTGAGGTATACGGTCAATGGCTTCAGCATTAATTGATTGCTGTCTAATCAGAAGTGAAAGTATTCAGCCCATCTTTCAAAGATTATGTTCTTATCACTAATAAATATTGCTCTATCAGCACTGAGTAGTTGAGGTGTACTATAGATCTTTGCCCCTTAAATAGCCTTTAGGGTATCATAAAAATGCTTTGAATTGTTACTATCAACATAGAACTGAATTTCATATGCCTTCTTACCGAGCCAAGAATCCTGCATGTCTCTGAACTTTGCTTGCACTTCATTTGATGCAGTTAAATGTTGCCTTCTTAGAGCTGGATGAATTATCTTTCTGGTAAACCCCATGGAGTTCTTGCTTTTTATTTAGCATCTCCTGAATTTCCCCATTATGTTTGTCAAACCAATTTTGATGTTTGCAAGTGTTCTGGCCCAGATGAATAAATGCAGTGCTGTATACCAAATCTCTGAAAGCTGCCCACTCTTTTTATGCTCCACTGTTGCCAACCATGCTTTAACTCAGCTTTCCCTCCAACTTAGCAACTAACTATTCCAGCTCAGAGAAGCACTCCTGTATGTTGACATTAAGTCTTTTGATAGTTATTTTACCCTGGGACCACTGCTTTTGTTGGATGGGAATATTTAGCTTGGAGAGGATAAGTTCATGGTCAGTCCAGCACTCTGCACTACATATCGCCTCCATCACTCTCACATCCTGTCTCTTCTCCTTACAATGACATTGTTTATTAAATGTCAATGTTTGCCATAAGAATACATCCATGAAGTTTTATTACATTTAGGTAAACTGAAGACAGTGTTGGTAGTCAGAAGGTCATGAGATGCACAAGTCTTCAGTAGAAAGGGACCATTGCTGTTGCTGTTTCTAACTCCATTTCTCCCAAGGACTCTCTGCTATGTCTGATAATCTGTACCTGCTCTAGCCTTAAAGTCACCCAGAATTACAAGCTTTTGAACCAAACTATCTTTTCTTTCCATATGCCATCACTTGGGATTGACTTCACTTTCTCCCTTCCTTTCTCCCTTGTGGCTATAGACCTTTATGTTTTCTGGGGTAGCTGAATATTGGCTCTACCTCCCTTTTCACTCCAGTTCCATCCTTATTATAGAGATAGTAGTAGAATTACTTGTAACAAGGAGGATCAGTACTGATGACACCAGAGTAAGTTCACAGCTGCTATCCTATCTTCTTCCTAACCCTACTACTATTCCCTACATAACAGTGCTTCTTTCCACTGTTGTCAGTTCTCATCTCTGACTCCTAACTACTTAGTTGGCAGCTAGGTGGCTCAGTTGATGAGAGCTGGATCTGGAGTCAGGGAGACTTGAGATTAAATCTGAAATCAGACACTTACTAGTTATATGACCCTGGCCAAGTCACTTAACCTCTGTTTGCCTCAGTTTCTCCACCTGTAAAATGGGGAAAATAATAATACTAATATTTCCTAGAGTTAATATAAGGTTAAATGAGATAATATTAATTGTAAAGTGCTTTAGCACAGTGTCTGGGATATAGCAAGTGCTATATAAATGTTAGCTACTATTATCATTGTTTTGTTATAACTGTATGATCACATCCTGTACCTCACCTCAGATCTCCCTCCCTAGCTCCTATGATGCAATTATAATCTATTGAATAGTATTAAGTGTGACAATATTTGTAAAGCACTTGGTAAATTGCCTGACCCATAGTATGTACTCTTCCCTTCCCCTTCCTTCCTCTTTACCCCTTCCCTGTCCCCTACCTATTCTCCTTCCTCTTCCATTTCCCACCAGGAAAAGAAAGAGACTTTGTTTGGAGACAATGGAAGTAGAAAAATAAGGGCCAGTTCCATTATTTGGGCCCTCAAAATAAATGAATGGGGGAGACAGTGAGCAGATCCAAACTAGAGAAGTTTCTCTATGGTTTCACACCAGTAAAAAGTTCTATCTTTTCTTCCCTCCCCACTTCACCTCACTAGAACTTGTACAAATTGGAAAAAATCTCCCTCGGGCAGTGAGGCACCCTATTTATGGTTTAGAGCTGGGAGAATCTCTCCTCTTATTGTCCAGGAAGTGGAGAAATGCTGGTTGGTGTGTGTGTGTGTGTGTGTGTGTGTGTGTGTGTGTGTGTGTGTGTG
>NW_020954569.1:43817837-43977683 GCF_900497805.2 Vombatus ursinus | reverse complement strand
GTGTGTGTGTGTGTGTGTGTGTGTGTGTGTGTGTGTGTGTGTGTGTGTGTGTGTGGTGGGGAGCTTCAGAGGAATCCTTGATTGCATACTGGTGCTCCTGGATCTGCTATGGGGATTTCATAAGCACAGATACCTTACTAAAGATTCTCTTGTGATATCTTCTAGAGCACCAAAATCAGAGATACCCAAGCAATGTTTCCCTCACCCCACACTTCCCCACTTTTTTGAATAAGAAGAGGGAGTATGTCATTTCACTGTAAAAGACTATCCATCAGGAAATTGTGTGTTAAAATAGACTTTTGTGGATTGTCCTGGGTACTCAGCTACTAAATATGACATTATTTCTGTGTTGTAGTAGGTTTAGATTCCATACCATTGATTTACAAATGAAATATAGCCTAGTGATAAGCGGCATCTATCAGTGTAGAAAACCCTATTTTTATTGATAAAATTTGGAATTTATTATAATTGAGCCAGACATGGACTAATGTTTATATTTCTCTTATGAATACAGGAAATTTACTAACAAATTAGTCATTACAGGAGTGAATATTTTACTTAGAACAAATGACTTTCAAAAATGTTAACTCTGATTTTCTGTGTTATTAACATGTTATTTACAAATGAGCTACTTATTACAGCAGGTCCAGAGGGGAAACTACTTTGTGATACTTTGGAAACAATGATTTAGAGACTCGACACATTTAAAAAAGTCATTTAAAATAATTTTAATTCAAATTTTAAATCATTACATTATTATCCTGATTAATCTGAATTTAGTAAGTCTCTACTTCATTTTAGAATTTTAGTTAGGATCTAAAATTTCTCAGTGTAGAGACTCCAGGTAAGAAAACCCCCTCTACAAGTACATATCAGTGGCCACTCTACTACTTAGTCTTTGAGAATTGCCAGAGGCACTGAGAGATTGAGTGTCTTGCCCAGAGTAACATAGCCAGCAAGTATTATAGGTGTTATTTGAACTGTTGGTCCTGATTCTGCCTCCAGCTTTCTTTTCTCTGTACCATGCTTCATCTCAAGGATTCATTATACTCTAACATGCTATTTCCTTGTCTCAGAGGAAAGATAATTTGGTCAAATCTAGGGTTATGTGTTAATTGTGATTGGGAAAATCTCAGGACAATACACATGAACTAAACTGGTAGTTTTCCATTGTCTTGTCTTAAAAGAACAGAAATGAATTGAACAAAGATTTATTGGTATTTAGAAAACATTAGACATATGATGGATTTTTTTCTTAGTGTAAACATTTGGGATTTGAACAACTATCTCTTTTTAAAGTGGGAAAAAAAAGGTTTCACTTCTGGCAACTAAGGGTTCCTGAAGTCAGAGCCTTTGTACATAGGAAATGAGTCTAGCCAAAGGCTGAAGTACCTTTCCTATGTATTCTCTAGTGAGTGTCTTCGTTTGTGACCCCCAGCTGGTTAACATCTCAAACTCTTTCTTTTAGAGGAAAACGTATTTGGGAATTGGTAATAGGATATTGCACTGGTCACCTCTAGCATACCTGCTCAAGTTCAGTCTATGTTGGTGGCAACCAAAGTTAACAATTTTTCCCTTTTATTTTTTTTGTTACCAGTTTAATTTTATTTCTTTGATAGGGCAATAATCAGTTTAACTGTGTGTCTAGTTTCCTGAAACAGGATGTTCCAATAGTTCCCATGCTGCATGGAGACCTCTGGGTGAGAATTTGGATGAAATGACCTCTGTGGATTCTCTAATATTTGAAAAGAAGGGTTTTTTTAAAGGATTTTTTTTCCATCAAAGGTTGCATTTATTTATATGCAATTTACTTTAGTCATATGTGGCCCAATCTGGATACTTTGGCCATTTTAGTGGGCTCAGCCCTCTGAGTGTACCGGTGAGTACTATACAGTGATGGTTTTGAATACAAAACATAATAGTCAACTTAGGTAGAAAATATAATATACTCTCTTTGACCATTGGTTCTGTAAAATGCTATAAATGTAGGCCCAAACCTGTTGACATGTATATATATATATACACACGCACACATACATATATATGTATGTATGTATAGCACAAGATAAAGGGAAGAGACGGTGACATCTGGTCAACAGAAACTGTAGATATAAAATGAAAACTTATGTTCTCATTTATAAATTTACAAATATGTAAAATGAATAAAATTTTCAATTATTTAGTCTATTCAGATTGCTTGTAAGCTTAAACAAAAAAGACTAGAAAGTAGATAAATCTCCCCTTCATTTTTGCTTTATTGACATAGCTGAAGTAGCTTAAAAAGAAACAAAAATTAAGAACTTATTTCAAATAACTATAACACTTAATTGATTTCAGACCCTTCATAGAGCTAGAATAGATAATTAAAAAAATTATCAAAGGATCACTTTGTGGAGTGAAATTCTTATTATTGATTTAAGTCACACTTTCATTGTGTTGTCTTTAGTGTGTCATAAAAATGTTAAACTTGACCACAAAGCAACAGTATAGAGGGGACCTCCACCAGTGTGGACCCACCTCATGCAGAAGAGATATCTGAGCTTTCTGACATAGGTCTTCCTACATTGCTAATTAAGTGAATACTAAAGAGTTAATAGCAGTGATATGATGGGAAATCTTCTTTGACATGTCGGTTTTAAATTCAACAAAGAGAGCTACACGAAGGTTTTGTTGTAAACCAGGCTTGGAGCTGTTATTGCATTTGGCAAGTAACCTATCTGCCTCATTTATGAGTATGACAATCACACTGGGTGTGGTAGGATAAAGAAAACTATAGGCATATACTTGAAAAGAGGAGAAGAGTGATATGATCTTTATGTGCAAATAGAACAAGTCACTAATAAGCTGTTACTACAAATTGTTGATACAGGATCATAAATAAAGGATTGCTTTTTGAGTGTGGGTGTGCGAGGGAGAATGGCTTAACTGTGGGTGAGAAGGAAAAACAAAGACTGGAAGAGTGTGTATCTATGCAATAGTGTATAAGAGAGATGGAGTGTGCCTATAAAAGCATGTGAAAGTAAAAGAAAATGCTTGAATGTGTGACAAGTGAAAGGGAAGGGGATTGTGAAGATATTATCTGTTAGAGAAATGTTTATAAGAGAAAAGTTGCGTTAAAAAGTGGTATGTATGAGGAGAGAAAGCGGGACTTGTGTCTGAATGTGATATGAAAAATATATAAAGGAGAGAGAGAGAAAGAGAGAGAGACAGCAAGAGAGACATTGGCAGAGAAACAGAGAGAGAGACAGACACAGAGAGAGAGAGAGAGAGAGATTAAGCAAAATGACCTAAGCAATGGCCTTGGAAGCATGAGTATTCATACCTAAGAAAATCGTGACCAATAGATTCTAATTAGACTTAGCTCAGTCACTAGGAGGGTCACCTTTGATTCCCGTGCTATTCTCAGAGTGTGATATTCTCAGTTTCATATAGCATTACATGATACTGAAATGGAAGAAGAAAAATGCCCACCAAACAGCTTTCTTGTACTGATTATGAACTTGTGGAAAATATCATAGTGTGAACCCAAGTTGGGCCACCAGAGAAATGGGTTATTACTTGGGGAACATTAACATCATCTAAGGTCCTATTGCAGTTGAGCCAACCTTTTCCAAAGAGCTGCATTCTGTGAATTTCTTGTCAGTTCCCTAAAAGTGCTAAGTCATTTACAGCTTGCCGGTCAATCTTCCCTGGAAATATAGAAGAAGTAAAAGCTTTAGCATGCTTTTTGTGACTTTTCCTTGTGTTGTAAAGATGTTCTTGACAAAATGACACCCTATAACAGAAAAACTTAAAAGCGGCATTTAATGAGACAATTTCTAACCACCTCCAACCCACTCTCCCATTCTCTAGAAGAGCATCATCCCCACTGGGCATTTGCTAATTCATTGACCACATTTCATGAGAGATTTCTTTTGATTTCCTTGTTGGCTGTTATTTTTTGTTTGTTTGTTTGTTTTTTAATAGCCAGTAAAGTCTAGTTAATGTATTGAATGACTTTTTTCATGTACTTCTTTCTTTCTTTGTGTATTTAACTTTCTGGTAAAATTTGGCGTTTTTGATTAAAACCTCCATCAGAGGAACAGAGTCCAGCACCCTCCTCCCATCCTTCTCTACTTCTCCTTAACTTGCTTTCTCCTTCTCACTAAGCTTCTGAGCTTTGATAAAGCTAAAAAGCCCCACAAGGAAACACTTTTATTTTTTTTTAAAGGGAATGCAAAAAAAAAAGTCAAAGTGAAATGCAGAATAAATTATTGCAAGGACATTAAAAGGTTCTAATTTCCTTGAGCATACATATGCATTCTGCTGCTGCCTGTCCTCTGTCTCCCAGTGTAGTCATTGATCCACAGCTTTTATAATGAAGTCTAATAACAACTCTATTACTGCCAGCCTTCTGATTGGCTTAGGCGCCCACAAAATTAGCTACAAAGAAGCCAGCTTGTCAATATTAATTCCGCCACAGAGATTACTTGTTATGGGAGAACAAAGGTGTTCTGGCTTGAGCTGAACAACTTAACTCCTTGTCTCATAAAATTTAAGCTGCTATTGATCGCCTTCGTCTATTGTGCTGAAGGATTAAAAAAACACACACATGCGGGAGGCACAGACACACACATACACACACAGACATAAGCATGCTGAATCTCAGACATATTCTCCTCAACCACCAGCCTCTGCTCTGCTTTCCCTCCTCCCCTCCTTGCCTACTAAGAATCATTCAGTAACATGAAGCAAATTAAATCAATGAATTCATCCTAGCAGATGGGTGCTTTAACAGTCAGTTAGCCTTTAGATAATTGAGGCGTTGACTCCGGAATCATAAAATGGATGGCTCGTTTGTACATTTTACTGAAATAGATCACCGAGGTTAAATAAATGAAATCCCATTTGTCAGGCGGTAATAAATGGCCTCCCCTTCTGCAAACAGCTCTGTTTGGCCTAATAAATACAGGGATGTTACAGTGCTCCTCCCTTGATAGGGTTACAGCTTAATGAAATGGTCTTTCCTCTGCTTGTTTTTGCCTCCTCCTGCACCGTGTGATAAGTAGCGAACCAACGAAGCTTGTAATTACAATCTTACAGAGAACCCGGCCAATCTGTATATAAATCTCACCATCCAATTACAAGATGTAATAATTTTGCAGTCAAGCTGGTAATGAGGTCTAATACTCATGCATGTGATAATCCCCCCTGGATGCTGACTCTATCAGATGTTAGCTTTGTAATTATACTGGCAGAAAATCATTATTTCATGTTCAGCAGAAAAATGAGGTTGGTGGGAAGTTAATTTTCTCTATGCTCTGTGAAGCATAGACAAAATTTTAATGATTTAATCATTATGGTTATCCCTTTTGCAATTGACCCACGTTACTTGTGTAGAAACATTGGCACATTTAAAAGTCCCTGTTACCCGATAAAGCTTGCCAGGTATGCAGCTTTTAATGTAAGAATAACTGTATACAATTAAACTATTAACCTGCTTGATAGGGGAAAAAAAATCCATGGTTTGTATGTTTTCATTATTTATAGCAGGATTCAGGAAAATATTTACGTCCAGGACACATTATAATAAATTACATTTTTTTGGTAAAAATCAAATTATGCTTTAATTTTGATATCAACTCCCACCAAATACGCAATAGCCAAAGAATAAGGATCAGAAGGGAGAGCTCTTTGTGTAAGTTCTCTCTGGCCAATGCTTTCTCTATGAAACAAGAACAATAGAGGAGGCAGTGGTTAACACTCCTTATAGGGAATATAATTCTTCTCTTGTAAGACTTAACCTCCCCCTCAGCATTAAGATAGGGTTGAGTTAATAAACGATATCTCGGGATATCTAATTCAAAGTATTTTAATTGTTGTTCTTATAACTTTTTTCCCTATGCTTTTGATGACTTTGCTATTTATAAATACCGTTATAGGGGTGGGGTAGGAAGGTAACCTAGCTGAAACCACAGGCCAAAGAAAGAGAAGATTATTAAAATAATGATGACAAGTACATATTTTGTGATATGCTATTGTGAAATTGTAAGAATTAATAAATAAATGATTCAGTACAGTTTTCTACAGTAAAAACTGACTCTTTCCCCAGAGGCCAGAAACCTTTACATGGACCATTTATTAAGAAATATTTATTAAGTGCCTCCTCTGTACAAAGCCCTATGCGAGGTGGTACTAGCTATATTATAGCTTAAATTACCCTAGTCCTTTTAGGTTTACAAATGCTTTCCTTACAACAACCCTGTGAGGTAGGTAGTGCAAGAATTATTTTCTTTTGCAAAGGAGGAAACTGAGACTCAGAGAGCTGAAATAACTGGCTTATAGTCAAATAGGTACTAAATGCTGGAGATAAGATTGAAAACTAGGTCTCCCATTTCTAAAACCAAAACTCTTTATATATCATGCTTACCTAAGTGAACCTATGTATGCTATTATGAAATGGCTTGAAGGCCCAACTCCCTAAATAGATCTGAACTAATTTGATCCATTTAATTAAATATTTTCATTGGTTAGGCTGTTAGGTTAGAATTCCAATTCCATTTAACTGACCTACTGAATTGCTGACCATCTCATAATCAGACACTGATAGTGTCTATCAACATAACTCCCAATCAATCCCCAGCTCATACATCTTTTTAATTATATTTTTCCTTTCTTTCTACCTGTGAAGTACATTTGTGTCAAGGGGTGCTATTGATTTCCTAGGAACAGTTTGGAGGTGGATGAGTGGTAGGTACAAGTCAAAATAAAGGTTCATGTTTTCTAAGGGGAGTTTTTGATCTCCATTGCCAAAGGAGGAGTCTTCCTGTTAACTTTTGGAGGAAAACTCAAGATAAATACAACGTATAGTGTTTGGAAAGTGCTAACATTTGTCCAATTGTTTAGAAAACACGTCCTTTTTTTCTAAATAAAAGAACTAGTTTAGATATTGAGCATTTTGAGTCTTAGTTCTAACACCGTAATATCTTTTCCTCATTGTGACATTTTTATGAGAAATACTTATAATTCCAAATGACAGTGTTAAATATACATAAGTAATGTCAGTATTTTCATTGAAATTCTAGAATTATTTATTTTTTTTAATTGGTTACTTTTGTACTTTGATAGATCTATGGTTTTATCCATGTACATACTCCCTCCATCAATACAAGTTACACCTCACCGATCACTTGTCCTTCTGGGTTTGTCTTGTCCATGCTTTTCCTTCAATCCTCTGTCAAATGCCTCAGTCATGCTGAGACCTGTTAAAGACCTTAGCTTGATAAGGCCAAGGTTCCCCACTGCATGCTGGACCATCTTCAGTAATCCTGATCTATATCTAATCTGGCCACTGGACCCAGATGGCTCTGAAGGTGAAAGTGAGGCTGGTGATTTTGCAAAGACCTCCCTCATTTAAATCCAATTCACTTGCATGTCATGGCATCATCTCCCTAATGTCTGCGAATGAAGGACAAAAAAAAAGAAGCACAGCAACTTGGTGCTTTGGGAGTCTTCCCACATTTTCTTTAAATCCCTTATACCATTAAGGTTTTCAATTGGTCATGCTTCATTATGGATACATGATCAGCCCACATATCTTCATAGTTAAATATAAGAAATTGTGATCTAACCAACTTGTGACCCTTCTATATCTCTTAATCACCTTCAAATCTTGCCCATGTTCTTTTATAATACTTCCACTGACAATAGCTACAATAATAGATGACATTTATATAAAATTTTAAGGTTTGCAAAGTGCTTCACATGTATTATCTCATTTAATCCTCATAAAACCTTACCAAATAGATGCTATTGATGGGCTGTCCATCAAACTAGCATATCCATATCATTACCTTGGATAGATCTTAGATATAGGCAATAATCTGGGCCCAAAGTCAAGCAGATGGAAAACAAGGGACATACTGCCTTCAGAAAATTTTGCAGTGCTTTTAATGGACTCAACTTTCCCTTTAAATGATGGCTACTATTTTAACTTTCTTATTTTCCTGCTGATACTCTATGGCTGTGATTTTTAGAATCTCATGGTCTCTGAGGAATAAAAATCAAGAAGTACACAGGGGTTAAGAGAAAGACATTTATCAGGGCAAAGTAGGTTGTAATATATTACCAGTGAAGAACTTCATAGGAAAATAATGATATATAACAGGGTGATATTGGAGAGATATATGGCACAAAATGGAGGTGGACTACTTATGAGGAAAAAAATGTACAACTGGTGGATAATACATTTACTTTATTGATATTCATGCAATATAGAGGAAGAAATATAGAGGAAGATCATCTACTTACTGGATAGACCCTCAAGTCAGTTGGAGGTACAGTGCAAAGATGCCAAAGAAGAAGTTAGGAAGATGTTGCCTTGGACACTCATTGGTTATTTGGCTCTGATCAAATAAATCAACCTATTTCAGTCTCAATTTCCTCATCTGTAAAATGAGGATAACAACATCTTATAGAAAAGAAATCCAGATTGTGAGGTTAACTAACTTTCCCAGGGTTATGCAACTGGTAAGTGTCTGAAGCAGAATTCAAACTTGGGTCTTCCTGCCTTCAAATCTAGTGCTTCAAAATGACCAGTTAAAGTAGAGGAAAATAATATTGAAAGATTTCATAGCTCTAATCAATTCAATGACCAACCATGACTTCAAAGTACTGGTGGTAAAGTATTCTTCCCACTTCTCAGCAGAAAGGTGGTAAACTTTAAGTACAAAATGACTTTTGCATTTTTTGACATAGCCAATGTGTTGATTTACTTTGCTTGACTGAATTTCTTGGAAAGGTTTTATTGGTAGGATGTGTCACTGTCCATTGACAATGTTATAAAACATAAGGACCATCAATAAAGTAAACAAAAAGAAGTTAGGTCAAACTCTTTGGAGTGTTTATGAAAGTAATTTAGGAGGTTTTTGGTATTCTAGAGCTCAATGCAACGAGGCCAATGCTATCTGAAAATAGGAGGAAACTGGAAAACCTCACTGTCTACATAGAATCTTTCTTCCATTTGGATTGTATGCCAGACATCCTCAAAGCCAGTGGTAAACACCCTTGGAAAGCCTTTCTGTATTATGCTTTCCTTGATTGCTATTAAAAATGAAAAGGTAATTGACTCAACAAATCAATGAACAAGCTGGTAGCTGGGGCTATAGGTACAAAGCATGAAATGATCCTTGCCTGCAAGGAACTTTTATTCTAATTGAACAAAGTTATATTCTGTTAAATCTTTCATGGAATGTTGTGTGATTTTAATTCTTGCATGGCTGTCACTTTGTTGAATAAGAGTTTTTAAAGGAAACTTTTCCTCTACCAAATCAAATCCAGGTGCAGCTATTTAAGCATACCTGTATGTACATACACACATACACACACATACACATAGAAATGAAGGGACGTGATATTTATTTCAGGAGGTTATAGTTTTAAACAGGAAGCCAAAGCAATAGTACAAAGAAAGTGTAAGTATATTTGTTCATTTTTTAAAGTAATAATAAGTTTGTGGCAGAAAGTGTGAACAGTTGTTCTCAACAGGGTAGCTGAATGTACCTAATATTTACTCTTGAAATAATGTTTTTGTAATATTGGCTCATCTATGCAAGACAAAATTATATAACATGTTCTGCATTCATGGTCATTTCTATGCTTGCAATTGTAGATATAAATGGTTTGTGCTTATTTCCCCAGTTAGAGAACAAAATTCTTTAGCAGTGGGATTGAAGTCAATCTTCTAGTCCTCTGTCATGCCACAAGAAAAGGTACTCCTTCCCCAGGTAACAGAAGGACAGGATCAACTACAGGTAGTTGTGAAAAATAAAAGACTGGCAAATCTATTAAGAGAATTAAAGAACACACACATACACAAACACAAGCAGAAATAAAGTGAGGTATCACCCACCCTAAAAAGGTGTGTTTCAGTTCCTGTTGAGCTCCTCCAGTTGTTCATACTACTAAAGAAAACGTCCTTGTTTAAACAAAACAAAACAAAACAAAACAATATGTGTATACACAAGCAAGCACACACAATCATATAACTCTTAGCTTGTTTGTTTACAAGTCATTTCATGAAGAAGGAAAAATGCTGATACAGCAGACACTGGCTGCTGCCATGATGGAACTATTGCCATGGGGGTTGCCACTTCTTCCTCTCCTAGATCTTCTCAAGAGTCTCCAAAGTACCCCCATAGACTGTGTGCTATTCTGGGACAGGGACTATCTTTCGCCTTTCTTTATATCCCCAGCAAGTAACACAGTGCCTGACACATAGTAGGTTCTTAATAAATATTTCTTGACTCACCTTTGTTCTCCCTACTGAGGCCTGATTTAGAGATAGTTTTCTCTTTCCAAACCATGAAGGACTACAAATCCAAAAGTCTGTTGTTATTTTGTGTTTGTTTTGGTTATTACACTTTTTATACCTATTGTTAAAATAAGTGTATCAGCAAGATTCTCCTCAATGCCACTTGAGAGGTTTCTTTAGTGTTTGCCATTCCCCAGGCTTGTGTGGCCCTTTCCGATCTCCGTGTCCTCATTCATATTTTTACCCTGCATCATTTCCTTATCCTTTCTAAGACAAATCAAAGTTTTCCCAAATTCCTATTTCTGTTAAGACCTCAACATTCTCTCTGTTTCTTAGAATCATAACTTTGTTAGCTTTGATTTCTTGCTCTCTTTTGTTCCCCACGTATAACCAGTCCCCAATTCCAGTTGATTATTCCTCTGTAATGCCTTATATATCCATCTCCTCCTTTTGTCATGCCTCTAATTGAGGCCTTCCTTATTTCATACCTGAACCATTATGATAGCCTCCTCGCCAGTTTCTCTACTTTAGATGTCTTTGACTTGAATTTATCCAAATCGCTACTACAAGAATAATCTAAATATTATCCACATCCAGAAAAAAAGAATTATGTAGGCTAAATGCAGATTGAAGCATACCAATTGCTCTTTTTACTTTTTTTTTGTTTCTTCTTTCTAATGGTTCCTCCCATTGGCTCAATTCTTCTTTACAACATGACTAATGTGAAAATATGTTTAAAATGAATGCATATGTAGAGCCTATATCAGATTGCATGCTGTCTTAAAGGGGGGGAGGAAGGGGATAAAATTTAGAACTCAAAAATCCTATGGAAGTTAATGTTGAAAACTAAAAATTAATTAATTAATTAAAAAAATAATAATCTACCTTTTGAACAGGTCTAATTATGTTGTTTGTCTCCTTGAAAAACTTCAGGGACTCCCTGGTGCTGTTTATCATGACCTTGCCCCAACCTACCTAGCCTTATGTTATTTAGCATTACAAGGGATATGTTAGATCATTTGGTTTAACCCTCTCAGACCCAGATAGGTTAAGTCATTTTTCCCTAATTCAAAAAGTTCTAGAATTTGAATTATAAAACTTCTGACTTTGAATATAGGGCTCTTTCCATAGCACCACATTTATGACACTATTCTTAGTTAAATTACTCCTGCTATCTTACTCTATTTTCTAGACCAGAGATTTCAAACACAAGGTTAACTCTCCCAAGTGTGGTCCAGATTAAAGTTTATTTGATAAATATTTAACAAAATAAATAAATCACAATTAAATAGAAATAATGTTACATTTTAAAACTAAGTCAGTATGTGGCTAGCAGGGATCATTGTGTATGGATTAGTGACCCTATTTTTATTTGTTTGGCACTATTGCTCTAGACTTACTGCAGCATTAAATGTCCACCAATATGTTGGTGTTTTATCTTCTCATATTTGCTAATACAACTACTTATACCTAGAATATTTTCTCTCCCAATCTTTGCCCATTAGGAGCACAGGAACATAAATCTAGAGCTGTAAGTAATATCTGACACCATCCAATTCCCCTATTTTACAAATGAGGAAACTAGGACTTGGGATGGGATGGTGTTGGCCAGTAGAAGTTACAGATGAAGAAACAGAGACCAAGACAGTTTAAATGATTATGCAACACAGTTATTAAATGATAGAAGTGGAAGTGGGATCCAAATCCTCAGACTCCAAATATAGAACTTTTTTCTCTGTAATTATTTTAAATATTTGGATATTTCCTTAATTGATCCCATTAAAATATTTTGAGACATCTCAATGTGACTGATGCTATTAGAGTATAGAGTGCAGTAGAATTCCATAATGATGCTGCTTCTGGGAGGCAAGAAGATGACATATATCATAAGTTTTCCATGTTTTAGTGGTGGGGATGTAGTCTTTATTACTATAGGTATAGGAGTATTATTTGACTTGTAATATAGCTTGTTTTTATATAACAAGGAGGTGCATAGTATAATTTTTTATGGTGACTAAAAATACCACTAGGTTGATGAAGGATTTAGGAAAATCATGAATTCTATCAAGACAATATTTATGAATGAAGGAATGACTTTATAAAATTAAATATATACTACGTGCCAAACACTGTGCTAGCTGTTGCAGACAACTGTGAGGAATTTTATGTTTTTAGGAGGCTTATACTGTAATTTGGGAAGATTGTGCATAAAAAAAGTTTAGCTACAGGCAGCTAGAAAGACCCAGAAATACTAAGGATTCAATGATACTGTGGATGGCCAAGACCTAGAACCTCAATATTTGCCCTTTCTTCAGAACTTTATGGAGTTCTCATCTTTCCCTCACTTTTAATAGGGGCAAACTGTGGCTGGAGGACATTCTTAGTCTGGGAGGTCACTAAATATAATTTAGGTTACATAAATAGGTTAAAGGACGTCATTAGGATGCTGCAAAGCGGAGAGATGGGGCAGGTAGTAAGGCATGGGGGAACTTTGTAAACACTGATTGGGTACATGGCAAGGCCTGGTGGTCCTCCCTCTGGTAGGAAGGAATGAAATTATTGATTCTCACCTCATTCAAACTTTGTAGACAAGCAGCCTAAAGCAAAAGGGGAAACCAAGGACAGGTTATCTCCAGTGGTGGCAGATTTTTTCATCATCTAGCTGTCTTAGTTGGTTATTGTGTACTCCAGTTTTAGCACTGCTACTAGCTAACTGTAGTCAAATCATAGTCTCTGTGGGTCCAAGCTTCCTCATTTATAAAATGAATGGGGGTAGAGTATATGATGTACAAAGGCCTTTATGGCTTAAAATCCTATTATTTAGGGGCAGCTAGGTGGTGCAGTGTATAGAGCATCGGCCCTGGATTCAGGAGGACCTGAGTTCAAATCTGACCTCAGACACATAACACTTATTAACTGTGTGACCTTGGGCAAGTCACTTAACTCCATTGCCTAGCCAAAAAACAAAAACAAAAACAAAAAAAACACAAAAAACTTATTATTTAAAGGATAATGGATTGATAATATATTAATAAATGGAAATTTGTGATACCTTTCTGTCATAACTTGATGCTGCATTCTTTCATAAATTGTTGTATCACAACTTTTCTAATTCCAGTCCCCATCACCTTTCTTTGAAATAGCCTTCTAATTGGTGTCTTTGCATACACTTGCTCCCTTCTCTAAAACATTCTCAATATCACTGCCAAAGGAATCCAATTATCCCATTACACTTAAATTATAGAACCAATTATTCGATTCCCTTGTTCAAGTCACTTTAGTGTTTTGTTTTCCCTCTGAGACAAAATGAAAAGTCCTCTCCTTGGCATTTAAATGTATTTTCCATCTGGTTCCAACTTATCTTTCCAGGACAGCTACACATCCCTCTACATAACACCCTCAAACTACCTTCCTTACTGTTTCCTGGACACACTAATTCCATTCCCCAACTAAACTCCTTTGTATTACATGGCACAATGTCTAGAGTGCTCTGCTTTCTTACTGCCTCTACTTGGGCTTAGTCAAAAAATTGACACATTCTGCAAGAACCTTTCCTGATTTGCCCAGTTGTTAGCATTGCCCACAATGATTATTGCATATGTTTTTTAATATTGACTTATCCCTTTACACGTCGTATTCTTGCAATAGAATGTAAGCTTCCTGAGGTTGTTTCATTATTGTCATTGTATTACCAACATCTAGCACAGCACCTAGATCATAATTAATTGACACTTAGTAGACAGTTAAGAAATGCTTGTTTAACTTAATTGAATTTCTTGGTGGCACAATCAAAGATGGTATGAATTTGACCCATTCTGACCTTATATTTTTATTAAATGCATCTAATCAGAGCTCAGAGTTCATTCTGACCTAATTTTTGTCATAAATTGTTTCACTAGATATGTAAATAATATGGAAAGTGTAGATTCACAGACCTAGATGCGAATTATTTTCCTTTTTTCAGCACTTTATGGAGTGCTCATCTTTCTCTCATTTTTAATAGGGGCAAACTGTGGTTGGAGGATGGTCTTAGTCTGGGAGGTCATATTACTACCTCTTATTTAGGATTCCCATCCCACATCCTATTAAAAGCCTAGTCTGTGCTTTCTCATCATTTCCAAATGGTTAATTTGTGCCATTCTTCCCATTACATCCTTCTCATCAGTGGTACTCTGTCGTGCCTTCTAAGAAACTTATATCTGAGAAGATATCACTAATTCTTCCTCCTCAGTCCCCTCATCTACTGACCTAGGGCCAAAGAAAGAGGAACTCCCTCCCTCCTTCCATGTATCTAGACCAACTTTCTTAAAAGGATCATTTTCCCCAAAGGATTTGTTAATTGAAGTATCACTATTAGAGACAGGGTTAGATGAGGTTAAGTATCATGATGATGTGGAAAAGGCATTATACTTGGGATTCAAGGGCCTACTTTTTAGTCAAATATCTACCACTTATTAGCTGTATGACCTTAGTTGAAACACTTAATTTCTCTGATCTTCAGTTTCTCCATTTGTAAAATGGAGATGATTACATTATAGATGTCAACTAGAATTGTATAAAAACAGAGTGGTTCAGTAGAAAGTACACCAGTTCAAGAAATGTATGTTTGGAAGATGGATGACTACCGTATGAAGATGGTAGAGATAGGATTTATGTTTTAGGTACCAGCTAAACTAAATTACCCTGAGGTCCTTTTCAGTTCTAATATCCCATGCTATATCTTATCAACCTCATGGGAATGTTAGATGGAAAGCACTCTGTAAACCTCAAAATTCTATAAATGAGTCGTTATTATTGCTATTGTTGTTTTCTTGTTCTCTTGTTATTTAATGACATTCAGATAGAAATAGCCTTGGAACAAGTTGCTTATCTATTCCTTTGTTTTTAATACCTATTTTGTGGGTAGATTTTTGTACTTGAATAAAAGCATTGTGATGAATCTCATTTTCTCTATGCCCAAAGAAAGCTCTGAGACAATTCCAATAGAAGAGAAGCTGATAGGGTTACATCCTTCAACTTGTTTTACATAGTTTTGTTTTACTATTGTTATTATTGCTTTTACTATTTATGACCATAATGTGTGCTCTTTTGTGAAAATTTAAAATATTTAGAATTGATTTTTTAGAATTAATTACAAGACAAATATGAGAACACATAAATTTGACCATTGTTCTGGAATTATGGAGGGTTTACAGGTAGATCATTATTGTTTTACTTATTCAGCAGCTGTTGCTTCACATTTCTTTAAATAACTTGGTGAAATTAAGTGTGAAAATAAATACCCTTTATCCATAGTACTAACTAACTATGAAAGGGTAAAGAATTTTGCCAATTTTCTCTTGGAAGAATATAAACACTGTTTGAATTTTTCCAGATGCAAAAGAGGAGTGGTTGATTCCTTGATGCTTTCTTGGTTACTGAGAAACAACTCATAGGATTCTGACCTCTGACAAAACAGTAACTCCATGGCAACTTTCTGCTAGTTGCTCCCAGCTGGAACGGGAAAATACCAAGATTTGCCTTCTATTAATCATCTCATAACACATATGCTCTTAGTTGTCATACTATTTAACACAGCATTTATTTATCGCTCCTTAATTCCCACAAATCCTGAATTATACTTTCTTCTCTGAAGGTAGAGTCACTCTACATAAGACCCTTTATGTCAAGTTCTAGATCTCTATTGTCTTTTGACATCACTTGGCACAATATCATGAGTGATAAATACTCTTTGATGTAAGTTCAAAATCTGTTAATTTGGACATATCTGAGTCTATTTAAAAATAATAGAAAAATAACTAAATGTCCCTTTTCCCTTCTTATAGGCAGCAACATGATAGGTGATAAAGAACTTGGTAAGTTTGTTTTGGATTTGTTCCTCTTAGTCTATGTTGTTGTTATTCACTACAGTAATTCAGACAATACCAGTGGTATACTCTCATCATACGAATTAGAATGATAATACTTGATTTTGAACATTTTTATCTTATTTATCTAGTCTCTTAATATCCTCCTAAAATGTTAGATCATTGAGGGATAGAACTTAAGTGATTAGAATATAAAATGTCTCACATTAAGGACTCAAGAGGTCAAATATTAAGTTAGTTAAATGAGGTTAAATGAAGTGAATCACACTAAATTAACTCTAAGTCCTCTTTTACCTCCAAATTCTATGATCATATTAACTTTGTTACTCCAGTATTTCCTCTACTGGCTGCAGGCTCCTTGAGGCCAGGGACCACTTTTCATTCATTGTTTTTACATCCCTAGGACCTAGCACAATGCCTTGTACATGCCAGATGCTTATTAAATATTTCTTAATTTAAACTAAATTCATCTGCCTATGATCATCTAGCTTGTTTGTGGTGGAGCTCCTCTCAAACACGCAGTCCAGGGCCAATGGAAGGAGTATACGATCATTGCCTTTCAGACATTGTTACTTATAGTCATAGTCAATGAATTAGAATGTTAGAGCTAGACAGAACCTTAGAAGTTATCCAATCCAATCTCGCATTATACAGATGAGGGAACTGGAGGCTAGATGTATTAAATGATAGGCTAAGACACATGGCTACTTAGGGATAGAACCTAGACCAGAACTTCAGATTCCTATTTTCGAAGTCATTTGGCTTAGGGAAAATTCTCTGGTTTGGAAGCTAATTAAAAACAAAAGCATTTCAAAGACACAATGACCAATGCCAGTTTCTGAAAAAGATTTCTCATCCTTGGCCCACGTTCAGGGAGAAGCTTCTGTTGCTAATAGAAGCTAAATCTAGATTTTCTGCTTATTTGTCCATTCCCAGCTGAACTCCATTTAAAATGAATAGGAATTCTGCCTGGGAAAAGGATGCAGAATCAGGCCCCAAGGGTTTCTTTTGTCTCTGAATAATATATCCAATGAAAATCAAGTTGTTTTATATATGCCTATGTCTAGAAATAAAACCTCTCTCACAGGCATTCTCAAACATGAAGAAACATAGAGGAAAGGATTTTTCTCAATCTATTAGTTCTTTCTTAGAACAATAGTTCAGTCTTTTGAATATTCCTTATAGACAACATTTTTTTTTGCTGTATTGTCTAGTCCCATAAAAAGGAACCAAAAAACCTCCTTAGTATCCCAAATAGTTATTGAAGCTAAGTATCAGAGCAGCACATTTGATTCCTGATTATATGTCAAAAGTAACATTTATTAAATATTTATGGTATAGTCATGCTTAAAGTTGTAACCTAAAAACATGAACTACCAATTTCTATTGCTCTGGACTCAATTTAGTGAGTTAAGGGATTACAAATGAGATTTAAGGAGAAGCCAAAGGGTACATTTGTTTATGATAAATATTTTAAGTATCTGTCATAAAATGTGGCCAGTGCTGTCATGTACTTTAGATAAGCAATTTCAATTTTTTTAAAAAAGATCCCCCCACACATACTGTTTTCACAGAGTTTACAGAATGCTGAAACTATTTTTCATAGACCAAAGGGCTTAAGTTTATAAACATAATACAGTGGAAACCTTTTTAAAAAACACCAATGTTGGGGACTATTGCTTTGTAATTAAATTAGTTAAGTCTTAGCACAGGTTTTTGTTGTTTATTGTTGGTTCCTTTTAGAGAAAAGGGTAAAACTGCCACATGGCATATACAAACATAACTTCTGTTATAACAGAGATTTCCTGTGTTATATTATTTCCTTTCTTGTATTTTGATTCTGATTTTTGTTTTATAAAAAGATCATGTATCTGGGTTGTGAAACTTCAATGGTAACTTCATCATTAGAAATTGAATTAACTGAATCCTCTCCCCCCACACACTTAATAGTATTTTATTTTTTCCAATTACATGTGAAGATAATTTTCAACATTCATTTTATAGGATTTTGAGTTTCAAAATTTTCTCCTTCCTTCTTTTCCTCTCCTTCCCCCTCCTCAAGACAGCAAGCAACCTGTTATATGTTATATATGTACAACCATGTTTAACATATTTCCACATTAGTCATGTTGTGAAGGAAGAATCAGGAAAAAAAGAGAAAAGCCACAAGAAAAAAAACCAAAGGCAAGTGAAAATAATATGCTTCTATCTGCATTCAGACTTCACAGTTCTTTCTCTGGATGTGGATAGCATTTGCCATCATGAGTGTTTTGGAATTGTCTTGGATCAGTGTATTGATGAGAAGAGCTAAGTCTGTCATGGTTGATCATCACAAAACCTTCTCCTAGTTCTGCTCACTGCAATCAGCATCAGTTCATGTAAGTTTTCCAGGTTTTTTTCTGAAATCCACCTGCTCATCATTTCTTTTTTTTTAATTCCTTTTAAAATTTAGCATTTTATTTTCCCCAGTTACATGCAAAATAATTTTTAACATTCATTTTTAAACTTCCAAATTTTCTTCCTTTCTCCCACCCCATTGAGAAGGCAAGCAATTCAACATAGGTTATACATGTGTAGTCATGCAAGGCATATCCATAATAGTCACGTTGTGAAAGCAAACATAGACAAAAACCTCAAGAAAAATAAAGTAAAAAAAATGTATGCTTCAATCTGTATTCAGACACCATCAGTTCTTTCTCAGGGGATGGGTAGCATTTTTCATCATTAATCCTTCAGAGTTGTCTTGGATTGTTGTATTATTGAGAATAGCTAAATCATTCATAGCTGATCTTGCAAAATTGCTGTTACTTTGTACATAGTACATTTCACTTTGCATCAGCCCATGCAAAATTTTTCAGGTTTTTCTGAGCTCATCCTGCTCATCATTTCTTATACTGCAATATTTTTCCATCATAATCACATACCACAACTTGTTCAGCCATTCCCCAATTGATGGACATCTCCTCAGCTTCTAAATATTTGCCTCCAGAAAAGCTGCTTATCATTTCCTATATCACAATAGTATTCTATTACATTCACATCCCACAGCTTGTTTGGCTATTCCCCAATTAATGGACATTCCCTCAATTTCCAATTCTTGGCCACCACAAAAAGAGCTGCTATAAATATTTTTGTACATGTGAATCCTTTTCCCTTTTTTATGATCTCTTTGGGATACAGACCTAGTAGTAGTATTGCTGGATGAAAGGGTATGAACAGTTTTATAGTCCTTTGGGTATAGTTCCAAATTGCGATCAGTTCACAACTCCATCAGCAATGAATTAGTGTTCCAATTTTCCCACACCTTCTCCAATATTTATCATTTTCCTTTTCTGTCATATTAGCTAATTGGATAGGTGTGAGGTGGTACCTCAGAGTTGTTTTAATTTACATTTCTCTAATCCATAGTGATTTAGAGCATTTTTTCATATGACCATAAATATCTTCATAAATTTCTTCATCTAAAAACTGCCTATTCATATCCTTTGACAATTTATCAGTTGAGGAATGACTTGTATTCCTATATTTGATAGTTCTCTATATATTTGAGAAATAAGGCCTTTATCAGAAACATTGGCTGTAAAAATTGTTTCCCAGATGTCTGCTTTCCTTCTAATCTTGGGTTGCATTGGTTTTGTTTGTGCAAAAAAAACCTTTTTAATTTAATGTAAATCAAAAGTATCCATTTTGCATTTCATAATTTTCTCTATCTCTTGTTTGGTCACAAATTCTTCCCTTCTCCATAGATCTGACAAGTAAACTATTCTTGCTCTTCTAATTTGCTTATAGTATCACTTCATCTCAAAATCCTGTATCCATTTTGACCTTATCTTGGCATATGGTGTGAGTTGTTGGCATATGCATAGTTTCAGCCATACTATTTTCCAGTTTTCCCAGCAGTTTTTTTTTAAATCAAATAGTGAGTTGGTAACCCAGAAACTGGAGAGTTTGGGTTTATCAAACAGTAGATTACTATAGTAAATGACTATTATGTCTGGTGTACCTAACCTATTCCATTGATTCACCAAATGGTTTTGCTCATTGCCATTTTATAATATAGTTTTGGATCTGATATAGCTAGGCCATCTTCTTTTACATTATTTTTTCATTAATTCCCTTGATATATTGAACTTTTATTGTTCCAGATGAATGGTTATTATTTTTTTACCTCTATAAAATAATTTTCGGTAGTTTGATTGGTATAGCACTGAATAAGTAAATTAATTTAACTAGAATTGTCATTTTTATTATATTAGCTCAGCCTATCCATGAACAATTGATATTTTTGCTATTGTTTAGATCTGACTTTATTTCTGTGAAAAGTATTTTGTAATTGTGTTCCTGGGTTTGTCTTGGCAGGTAGACTCCCAAATATTTGATATTGTCTACAGTTATTTTAAATGGAGTTTCTCTTTCTATCTCTTACTGCTGGGCTTTGTTGGTAATATATAGAAATATTGATGATTTATGTGGTTTTATTTTATGTCCTGCAACTTTGCTAAAGTTGTTAATTATTTCAAGTAGTTTTTTAGTTGATTCTCTAGGATTCTCTAAGTATAACATTATATCATCTAGAAAAAGCAATAATTTTGTTTCCTCATTGCCTATTCTAATTCCTTCAATTTCTTTTTCTTCTCTCATTGCTAAAGCTATCATTTCTAGTACAATATTGAATAATAGTGGTGATAATGTTTCACCACGACCTTATTGGGAAATTCTCTAGCTTATTCTACTTAGGTAGCTATCACTTACCATTTTAAGGAATGCTCCCTTTATTCCTATGCTCTTTAGTGTTTTTAATAGGAATGGGTGCTGTATTTTGTCAAAAACTTTTTGTGCATATATTGAGATAATAATATCATTGCTGTTAGTTTTGTAATTGATATGATCAATTAAGCTGATAGTTTTCCTAATATTAAATCAGCCCTGCATTCCTGGTATAAATCCCACTTGGTCATAGTGAAAATTTCTGTAATCTCTTTGCTAATATTTTATTAAATGTTTGCATCAATATTCATTAGGGAAAATGATCTATACTTTTATTTTTATTTTGGCTCTTCCTGGTTTAGATATCAGCACCATATTTGTGCCATAAAAAGAATTCAGTAGGATATCCTATTTTTCCAAATAGTTCATATAGTATTGGAATTAATTGTTCTTTAAAAGTTTGATAGAATTTACTTGTTAATCAATCTGGCCCTGAAGTTTTTTTTGTTAGAGAATTCATTGATTTTCTAAGGTAGGTTTATTTAAGTATTTTACTTCTTATGTTAATCTGGGTAATTTATATTTTTATAAATATTCGTCCATTTCACTTAAATTGTCAAATTTATTGGCCTGCAGTTGGGCAAAATAGCTCCTAATTATTGGTTTAATTTCCTCTTCATTGGTGATGAATTCACTCTTTTCATTTTTGATACTGGTAATTTGTTTTTTTCTTTCTTTTTTTGAAATCAAATTAATCATATTTTATCTATTTTATTGTGTTTTTTTTAATAAAACCAGCTCTTAGTTTTATTTGTTAGTTCAACAGTTTTCTTACTTTCAATTCTTTTAATCTCTCTTTTGATTTTCAAAATTTCTAATTTGGTGTATAATCATTTTTTTAACTTGTTCTTTTTCTAGATTTTGTTTTGATTGGATGTCCAATTCATTGATCTGCTTTTTCTCTATTTTATTCAAGTAAACATTTTGAGATTTACAATTTCCCCTAGGAAGTACTTTGGCTGTATCCCATGAATTTTGGTATGTTGTCTCATTATTGTCATTCTCTTTGATGAAATTATTGATTGCTTCTGTGATTTGTTTCATCACTCATTCTTTAGAATTAGATTATTTACTTTCCAATTAATTTTTAGTCTATCTTTTTATGACCCTTTATTACGCATAATTTTTCCTGCATCATGATCTGAAAAGGATAAATTTAATATTTTGGCTTTCTGCATTTGATTGTGAGGTTTTATGCCCCAGTATATGATCAGTTTTTGTGTAGGCACCATGTACCACTGAGAAAAAGGTTTATTCCTTTCTATCCCATTTAGTTTTCTCCAGAGGTCTATTATATCTAACTTTTCTAAAATTCTATTCACCTCCTTAACTTCTTTCTTGTTTATTTTGTGGTTAGATTTATCTAGTTCTGAGAGGAGGAAGTTGAGCAAAACCACTAATATGGTTTTGCTGTCTCTATAACTCACATAATTTCTCCTCTAAGAATGTGGATGCTATACTACTTGGAGCATATATGTTTAGTATTGATATTACATTGTTGTCTATGTCTATGTCTCTGTCTATCTAGTATATGATATTACTTTTAGTGAGATGTAGTTTCCTTCCTTATCTCTTTTAATTAGATCTATTTTTGCTTTTGCTTTATCTTTGATCAGAATTGCTACTCCTGATTTTTTTTTTCACTTCAGCTAAAGCATAATATATTCTGCTCTACCCATTTACCTTTACTCTGCATTTATCTCTCTGCTTCCATTATGTTTCTTGGAACATATTTTAGGATTCTGTTTTTTAATCCACTCTGTTATTTGCTTCCATTTTATGGGAGAGTTCATTCCATTCACATTCATAGTTATGATTACTAACTATGTGTATCTCTCCACCCTATTTTTACCTGTTTTTACTTTTCCTTTGACCCTGTTCCTCTTTACCAGTGTTTTGCTTCTGACCACCATCTCCCTCAATCTGCCTTCCCTTCTATCAGTCCCCCTGTTTTCTCCCCTTACCCTTCCTACTTCCCTGTAGGGTAAGATAAAATTCTATTCCCAAATGAGTGTGTTTGTTATTCCCTCTTTGAGTCAAATTAGATGAGAATAAGGTTCAACAACGTTCATCCCTCCCTTCTTTTCCTTTACTGTAATAATTATTTTGTTCTTTTTCATGTGATATTTCACTCTGTCTTTTTGTACATTCCATCACCTCAGAATCCATTTAGTGGTTTGATTTAACATTGTTTCTGAGGGAAACTTGGGAGAGCTTAGACAATTCCCTGGCTTTTTTCTACCATCTTGACTCCAAATTAACTGAAAATTAATTGGACTGAACTATGAGTTTAATTAGTCAATGGTAGATAATAGAAAATCTCTAATAAGCATCCTAAATTAAAATTACAAAGTGGTCCAACAAATAAAAATCCCTCATCTAGACCAGTCTACCAAGGAACATAATTTATATTTTTCAAAGATGATAGTAGGTAGATTGTCATTGTGGCTACCTAATCATTGAGTTCATTGTCTAATAATCTTAAGTATGCTTTCATCGAGGGCCTCAAAATGAATGTGATTCAGTTATATCAGTTCATCTTTCATGCCATTATTCAGGGTTTTTTTTTATAATTTTTGAATTATATACACAAACATCTCATTTGAACCTTATGATAACTCTTGTGAGATAGGAAAGACAGGTATTATTGTTTTCATTTTCCAGGAGAGGTAGGTAACAGAGATTTGACATTAAGACCTCTACCAGTTAAGTGAAGTCACTTGCTCAAGGTCAGCTAACTAAGTGGCAAAACTAGGACTAAATGACAGCTTTTCCTTATTACATAAAAAGCATTCATGTTTTCTTCATTAATTGTTTGTTTTACCCTAACAATAGAACTATTGCAGCACATATTTGGGCTCTAAAGGAAAGCTTTTTGGCTACATTTTCCCTAGATTATTTTCAATATAAATAATATAACTATGCAACATATAATTGGTATCAATTTTTAATGTTCCAAAAGCTTTAATATAATCAATGAGCATAGCTAAGTAATTCCAAGTATTTGCTAGTTACTTTATTCATTTGGGCTAAATCTCTAGAATGACACACACGTATATGGACATGGCCAATGTGAGAATTTGTCTTACTTCGCTAGGCATATCTGTTATAAATACTTTGGTTTTCTTTCTTTTTTCCCCAGTGATGGAGGGAAGAGACAGGAAGGGAAAAATAAATTATTGTTAATTAAAAAAATCTAATTGAGTTAAAATAACATTACACATTTTCTTTCAAACATAAAACATGGCTGTAGTAGATTAAAAATTTAGTTAAAAAGCAAAGGAATTACAATTATGGGGAAACATTGTGTGATAAACAGAGGCAGGAACAGACACAATGTTGTCTTTAGATTACCATAGACCATGAGGACAAAAAAAGAAATAGATGAGGAGTTAAAGGAATATATGATAAGCTTGGAAAAGAGTCAGGATGTGGGAGTATTCAGTTATCTAGAAGTCTATCAGAAGTCTCTCTTTGCCAAAATTAGAGCAACTAATCATTTATTGACTGCCTTTAATGATAATTTCTTTCTTTAGAAGTTGCAAGAATATATATGAGGGATTGGCTTTTGGATTTCATTCTTAGTAGCAAGAAAGAACTTTTGTCTGGATAAAGAAATGATTGGAGACTTAGAGGTGAATAACCACTCTATCTTCTTAGAATTCATGAAAGTAAAGGAGAAGAATGCCATGCATAGTCTGACATATACCCTGGTCTTTGGAATAATGGATTTCAAAGGTCTCAGAGACAGGGATCCCCTAAAGAGGAAGTCATGCTAGGAAGCACAGTCTCAAGACTAAAAAGCTGGACCAAAGTATAGAAAGGATCACAGAAGATGGACAATTGTGTTTGGATATTTTTTTTAATTGCACAAATAAAACTAATTCAGCTAAAATTAAAAGGGAAGTTGACTATGGAAAAAAGAAAATTGCAAGAAATTTCTCAGATAAAGGGGTAATTTCCAAGACACAGGGGAAACTGATTAAAATTTATGGGAATAATATCCATTGCCAAATTGACAACTTTTCAAAGGATAGGAAACAAACTACCTATTTCTTGACAGAAATATGATGGACTTGGGGCCCAGATGGATTACAAGATTCAAACTATATATTTTTTAACTTTACCAATATGATGATTTATTTTGCTTGACTTTGCATATCTGTTATAAAGTTGTGTCTTTCTTTTTCTAAAGGGTTAGATGAGGAAAAAGGAGAAAATAGATTTTTGTTAATTAAAAATAGTTTATTTCAAAATTATCACAGAGAAAAATGAAAGCAAGAGCAGGAAAAAAGAGACTCCTAGCTACAAATCTATGATCCTTGGACATGTAAAATTTTACATTTGGATATAAGAAACAAACTTATCAAGCATGAAATAAAGAGGCCTATCTAGATAAGAATTTGAATGAGATCTAGGGGATTAGTGGACTACATCCATCAATATGCATCCATCAATCAACAAACATTTATTAGGTGTTGACCTACTTTGTGGCAGGCAGTTTGGCTCCTAACCTCACCATTCTACTGAAACCACTTTTTAAAATTACCAATGATCTATTAATGACCAAAGTTAATGGTTTTTTCTCAGTTCTTATCTTTCTTGAGCATTTAGAAGCCTTTTTGATCACATTTATCTCCATGATAGTCTTTTCTCTTTTGATTTTCATGACACCATTTTCTCTTGATTCTTCTCTTACCTCCTACTCTTTCCTTTCTTGATCCTTTTTTTTTGGCTGTTTATGTAGACATACCTACTTATGTTGGGGGTGCCTCCAAAGCTCTGTCCTGGGTGCACACACACACACATATATCTATAGATATATATCTATATAGATATATATCTATATATATCTATAGATATACATATATATATATATATAAGCATAACCTTTCTCTTCTCCTTTAGTATTGATTCATCTTTGTCCTCCTGGTTACCCAGACTTGCATTCTAGGGGTCATTTCCAACTTCTCACTCTCTCCTTTTTGTTCATATCCCATCAGATGCCAAGTCTTATTGATGTATTTTTCATAATATCTTTGGTATGCACATTTTCACAGGGCTGATTCAGGCCTTCTACCTGATTCCTCATCTATTGCATTAGCCTGATGGTTTGTCTCCCTACCTCATATCTTTCCCCACTCAAGTAATTCTCTATTCAGCTGTTAGATTGATTTTCCTAAAGTGCAGCCTAACCAGGTCAACCCCTCTCCCCTTCCATCATTCAATAAACTCTAGTTGCTCCTCATTCCATCCAGGATCAAATATAAAATCCTCTGTTTGGCTTTTAAGGTCTTTCACAACCTGCCCTCTTTCTACTTGTCCAATCTTCTTATGCCTTATACCCTCCCCTCCAACCCCACATATTATTGTACAATCCAGTGACACTGGCCTTTTTGCTTTTCTCGCACATGATGCTCTATCTACACCATGCTGCCTCTCACATTTGCTCTTGTGAGAAGGGGAGAAGGAATGAATTTTTCTAGCCTTTATTGCTACCAACAGAACTTGGTAATACCAGGCAAAAGTTGCCTCATACAACATTTAAGTAAGAACAGTGTAGGACCTGGCAGGGCCCTTAGAACTTGGATAAACTCTCATTGTGTACCTGAGGGACTGTGGAGGATTGTGAGAATCAAGCATAGTTCTTGTGACCTTCAGTCTTATGAATAGGTCATCTCTTTTTGATAAATTCCTTATTACCCACCTACTTGGCTTCTTCCAGATTTTGCAAATAGCATGCCTGCTTCTCAGTGATCCCTATAAAATTTCTTATTAGAGGTCAGTTTGTTTGTGCTGGTACAGTGAAAAATTTGGCTGGTTTTCTTCAGTATCTTGTAGTGGCTAATACTGGGTTGGGAAACCATTTGGCTAGGAAAGTGAATGTTTAATATGTATTTGCATGACTCTTTAAATAGAATTCCACAGGAGACTTAAATTAAATAATTATGTGTTTCACACTCAGTATAAGAAATACAGAATACAGGTTGGATATCTTTGCTTTATGAGTCCCTTGCATATTCAAAGGTACCAAAATTCCTATTTGCACCAAAGAATTACAGAATCCCAGAGATGGAAAGGAGCTCAGAAACTCATCAAGTAAAATTTGTGCCTAATCAGGTATTCCCTCTGCAAAAAGAGGTAAGATGATAAAGTTTAAAAAGCACTAGAGTCTAGAGTTAGAGGATCTGAGTTTTAAATCCCACCAAACACTCCTATTAATATCCCAGTATTCACTTCACCTCTATGGGCCCCAAGTTCTTGAGCTATAAATTGAAGGAGCTGGATTAGATAATCTCTAAGGTTTCTTCCAATTCTAACTCTATGATCCTTGATAAGTCATCATCCTGTCTCTATTTGAAGACTTCAAGTGACATAGAAATAATTACTTTCTAAGATGATTTATTCCACTTTTTTTGGCAACTCTAATTGGTAGGAGATTTTTCCCTTATATTAAGCCAAAATCTTCTACCCCGTAACTTTGACTTATTTGCTCCTAGTTCTCCCCTTTCTGGTGACAAGTAGAATAAATCTAACCCCCAAAGGTAAGCCTTTTACATTAATCCCTATTAAATTTAATCTCTTTAGATTTACTGGAACATTCTAACTTGTTGAGATATTTTTGCATCCTGACTGTCATGCAGTATATTAACTATCCCAACATTATATCATTCTATTTTCAAATTTGACAAGAATGGCATATATGTATATGTGTGTATAAACACACACATGTATCTATATGTGTAAACATATATGTATATATAGACACCTACATATATACATATGTATATACACACATATACATATACACACATATATACATAGTGATATATGTGTGTATGTATATGTGTGTATATATACTTTAAATTAAGTTATGGATAAAGATCTTTAAAAACAAAGGGACAAGTGTAGACCTTTAGGATTTCTTCATTAAAAATTTTTCTTCTGTGTGTATGTCAAGTCCTTCATGATTGCTCTTTTGGATCCAATCATGCACCCAGTTCCACAAACTATCTAATTGTACTGTTATATAGCACACATTTCTTATTCTTGTCCAAAAAAGATAATATGAAAGACTTCTAAATGCTTTACAGAAATCTAGGAATATTACATTTATAACATTCCTAAAGTCTACCAAGTCAAGTAAAGTTATGAGAAAAGGATCTCATCTTAATCTGGCAGGACTTCTTCTTAATGCAGCTTTTGAGTTATCTTTGCTTCTTATTCTCATAAACTATCTGTTAAATGCTACTTTCCAAAGTTTTTCAAGGGAATGATATGAAAGTCACTGTACTTCAATTTTCACTCCTTTCCATTTTCTGAACATTGTGATAATGTTTGGGCTTCTGTAGTCCTGTAGCAGCACCACCTATATTATCCATAATTTTTCAAATCTCCTGAATTTAATGCCCATATTTAGCTTAAAAATAAACATTTATCATAGGACATGATTCAACTGGATAAATTTATTGAAAGCAGATACACATTCTCTTCCAATCTAGCATGCATTTCAATTCCATTAATAATTTTTTTTCTTATCTATCCTTTCCCCTCCCTCACTCAAATTATTTCCTTGGTAAAGAAAGCAGAAGAAAAATAGAATAGCATAGGGATCTGGACTCTCTTTCCAAATGCATGCTCAGACTAATAAGTTGAGTCATGTATTATAGCTGACACATCTCTACTTAGGGCTATTGGTTTAACTCTGAAGAGCTGAGGGCTCTTCTAGTACTATAGTTAACAAAGAGCCACTGTTCTGTTTCTTCATGATGATTATTAGTTGATATCAATTAGTCAACTGAATTAATTCATTAATTAACTTTAAAAAAGGAGTGTTTACAAAAGTGGTATAGTAAAAAAAAAATGATACAAAACGTTCTGTGACACACTCTACTTTCACAGTCTAGAAGAAAGTTAGTTCGAGCTCAGAGAACAAACAAGGCAAAGAGAGAACAGATAGCTCCTACATGTCCTTTTGCTGGTACCCTTAGTCATGGTGTATGTAGTTTCTTTTGGACTTTTCAGAGACTCCTGAAGCTGCCTTTTCTCAGTATGTCTAGTTTGTCCTTGCTTCCAGTGAGTATATTAACATAAACAACTGGGGTTCAGAGGATGCTACTTGCCTTCCAAATTTTGTAAAGTCCTCCTCTGATCAAAGGAATTGGGGAAGGAGAATGAGACCAAGGCTGAGGTTGAGGTTCATTTCCTCCCCTTCTTAAGGGCTTAGCTGGCATAGCTTCTACAAACAACCTGCCAGATGCTCAAATACCCAACTCTAAACTGGCATGTTAGTTTTATACAAGTTCGAGATAATGTGACCAATGGTCCTCAAATATACTAAATACACATTCCATTTCAGCTAATGTCTTTATAAGCCTTCAAAATCCATTAAGGATATTTATACCTAGTATGAAGCCATTGATTAATTCAATAGAGATAGTTTTACTTGTCTAAACTCTCAGGATATATCATCTTGTTAGTTACTTAAGGTTGGGAGGAGGTTGTTAATTAGTTGAATGAATGATTGACTCAGTCAATCCTTGTCCTTTCACCAAGAATCAAGGAATTCTGCCTTCCATTGCCATTATCCCACCTTCTTTAAATAGAATTATCACTCTTTTATTTGGTTTTCCTCTAGCCCACAATTTAGATTTCAATCTACTGATGCTAACTTATATCATTCCTAGAGTTATCCATATAGGAACAATGTTCTTTTATGTTTGCTTGGTGTACTTGACTTTTATTTCTTTTATAGATCTCCTTTGAAAATGTCAGTTAGTTGATGAGGTCCCAGACATCCATCTCCATATCTTAGGATAGAACCCCCCCCACACACCTTTTCTTCATAAGAATTATTTGTAGTTGTGACTTCTTGTTTTTATTTTTGAATGTTTCATTTTCTTTATGGGCTTCCATTTCTCTATACAATTTTAGCTCTAGGATCATACCTATACTTTCTCTAAATTCTTCTAGAAGTATTCTTTGAGTTTGTAATGTGGGTCAAGAAATCCATGTCTAGTTTTCTGCTCCTTTTCCTTTCATGAATTTTGAGAATGTAGAGGAGTTAATTCCTCACTATTTCTACTTCATTCCCATCTTTTTTGACAGAATAAGTCACAGTGTAGTTGTTGATTTTTCCCTATGTTTTGAAGATTGGAAGTATTATTTATCTTTTTCTTTTATGGATTTAGTGGTCAGACATTACTGGTCAGTCAGAGTAGTAGAATTTTGACCTCTAAATAAGTTCTTTGGTTAAGACTTTGTCATTTGATAATATCTCCTGTAAATGCATTTTCCAGTGGTAATACAACCCATTAGCACAAATTAACATGAACAAATTATCACATTAGCTTCTATCATCCAGGAAAGAACTGAGCCTTAGGTGACATGAGACAAAGAACAGAATAGTTTTATTTTAGGGAGAGTATGTCAGGAAATATCCAGAGCATGACTGAGGAGAACAGACTGAGAGGTTGAGGTGGTAAAGGTGAAGCTAGTTTTGAGTGTTAGCATAAGGACGTTGTGGAAAGAATTATATGAGAGATGGAAACACCAGAAGGGTGTAGTTCCAAAGCAAATTTGGAAACTTTTTTTTCACAGAGTTATATAATTACACTGTGTATTATTGTTCAGGAAGAATCACACTTTCTACAAGCTTGATTCAGTTAAAAATATTAAATACTATGTGAAAATACAAAAAATAAACAGTCCCTGCCCTCAAGAAACTTACATTCTACTGAGGAGATATAATGTGTTCATAGTTATACAAAATAAATACAAAAAGATGGGGTAGTATGGGAGATACTAACAATTGGAGCTATTATGAAAGGCCTCTTGAAGGAGGTGGAAATTGAGCTTAGCTTTAGCTTTAGCTTTTCTTTTTTCCAAGAAGCATGGGAGAAAGCCCATTCAAAGGCACAGAGATGGAAATCATATAATATACCGCGAGCAATAAACAAGAGTTTGGCTGGAATGTAGAGTGAGGTGGAACATTGTGACATAAGTCTTGAAAGGTAGCTTGGAGCACTATCATGAAGGATTTTAGTTGCCAAACAGAAGAGTTTAAGTTTTATACTAAAGATAATAGAGAACCACTGAAACTTCTTCAGAAAGAAAATAACATGATGACATGGAGACAACTATATTTTTTGAATATCATTTTTGCAGCTATGGGGATGACGGAAGTGAAAATGGAAGAGGCTGGATAGAAGGGACTTAATTATAATTCTATTATATCCATGCAGGTCAGAAGTGAAGATGGCCTAAGTCAGGTGGCACCCATGTGAATGGAGAGAAGAGCATGAATGTGAGGGATGTTATCAAGGTAGAATCAACAGATTGAGCAATTAATAAAATGTTGAGGATGAGGCAGAGGGAGGATCACAAAATCTAAGGTTGCAACCTAGTGTGATATGCAATATGGTGATATTCTAGAGGCCAGGTATGATCATATAGGTATGGTACCACAATAATTCCACCCACATTGGTTTGCAACTTTGGAATCATCCTTGACTCTTCTGTCTCCCTTTACCTCAGTAAGCCACCAGACAATTGGGGTAGTGAAATGAGTAATGTTTGCCCCAGGGTGTGCTGATGCATCTGGACTATATTCTATATACACATATGGGTGAGACCAGCAACAGAAATAGTCATGTTTGGAAGAGGATTGAGTTTTCAGGGAAAAATAAAAGTCACATTTTCTATGTGTAAAGTTTGAGAGGACTGTGTTGCATCTCGATGGAGATGTCAAGTGGGCAGTCCTTCATTAGGACTGGAGCTCAGGAGATAAATGTGAGCTGGATTTTGAGTCATTTAAAGATTATGAATAATTGAAGCCATTGAAAAAAGATCACCTAACATTGAGATGTAGAGAGAGAAAGAAATGTATCCAGTATAGACACAGAGTATATCTACTTATAACTGCAAGACACTGATGATCTGGCAGAGTATACTGCAAAGGAACAGTTAGACAGGTAGGAAAAGAAGCAGGTGAGAACAGTATAACAAAACTCCAGAGAGGAAAGATTATCCAGGAAGAGAAGGTAATCAACAGAGGCAAATCTAGAAGAATGAACACTGAGAGACAACAGAAATAAAAAGTGTTTGGTTAAAGTAATTGACAATGGCTTCCTGAATCATGACTTCCTAAATCATATTTCCTAATGGGAATAGAACTTATAGTCCCAGTTTTATATTGAGTCAAGGCTGGGCCTCTTCCTTGGCTTATGTAAACTCTTAGTTCTTACTTTACACATACTTTGCAGAAATGTGTAAGCAAGTTAATTATCTTACATTTATAAACTGTTGAATTTTAAGTATCAGGTTCAACAAGAATTTACTAAATATCTAAGTATGTGCTAGCCACAGAGACCACAGGGAAAAATTTACATTTCCTGCTATCAAAGATCTCATACCTTATTGGGATTATAGAAATACACATATACAGGTAAGCAAAGAAAGATGGATACCAAATTAATACAAAAGAACTTTAAATGAGAGTCACTAACATCTAGAGGAATCAGGAAAGGCCTCTTAGAGGTTGCAATGGAACTATGTAAGGGAGCTAAGACTACTGGGGGTGGTAGTCAGAGGAGGATTGGGGGAAAGGGCTTCAAACAAGGAACAATCTGTAGGCTAGTTTCTTTAAAATGTAGCATGCATGATGAGAGTGATGTGTAATCAGCCTAGAAAGATATGGTGGAGACAGATGGTGTAGTGTTTTAAATGCCAAGCAAGAGAAGCCTACATTTTATCCTATAGGGAATAGGGGGCCATCTTGAGTAGGCAAGCAATGGGGATATTGTGTGCTTTAGGCATATCCATTTGGTACCTATGTTGACTATAGATTGGAATAGGAAAAAGCTAGATGCAAGGAGGCTAATTAAAGTATTATTGCAATAGTGTAGGTGAAAGGGTATTAATGCCTTAAATAAGGTAGTTGCTGTTTGAACAGAGAGAATGAGATGGATTTGAAAGATGTTATGAGCATAAAGTTGGTAAGATTTGACAACTGATCAGATAAAGGGTTGGTGGTGAGTAGGAACGAGTCCTAGCTTATGAACCCAGGTGATGGGAAAATTCTGGGTAACATTTGACAGATACATGTACAAATAATGTACAAATGTAAACATCTGACACACAAGAAAATAATACTAGTGCATAATGATGATTCACTCTATCTTGACTAAAGACACATACCCTCACTGCCACCAGCTTTAGGAAAAATTGCACCCATTTGGTTCATGACATATTTTAGACCAAAAAGCTGTGATGAAACAGGAGATCTGTTCAAGATCCTAACAAAAAGAATTTAGATAATTAAGCATGAAACAGGATAATGCACACACAGACAACTGCACAAACATACGCACACTCCAGATGATTACATTGAACTCAAGCTTTTTGATTATGCCTTAATTTATTGAATACAGCATTTATCATGAGGGAATAAATATTTTGTGCACCAAAACACAGGTCCTGCTCTCTCCAGCCTAAAAAAGAGACCATCCCCTCTTGGAATATGTAAGTACAAGAAGAGCTTTTATTTTTACTTTTTTTTTTAATATACAGACTAGGTGAAACCACCATCTCTTTTTTATAATGCTCATGGATATAATGACATTTTAATAATCACATTCCTCATAAATGCTGATAAATCAGTTATCCCACTGTAGTCAGACCTATTATTCCTATGAATACCAAATATTTTCAGGAGGGAAAAGAAAAATTGGCCATAATGAGAAGAATAATTTGAACTCACAGAGTTTGAATAATCCCCTTTTTTCTTGTGGTTCTAGATGATTTGAACAAGGTTTCATTGCTAGACAAGGTAAATGAAAATTTATTCTAGAAATGAAATTATTCAGTAAATGAAAACATGAATGTGACATTTAGGAAGTGAGCATGAGAAACCTTTCCAAAATGTACAAGCTCCCATTAACCATCATTTAAATGTTGTCAATCAAAGCTGTTTGCATCTGGTACTGATACCATGTGAAATTTATTTATTGAAACTTTCAGTCACACATGGAAAGTTTTGCAGATGGTGTCTCTTCCATTTAATTTTTTTCCATTTCCCCCATAACTCCAGCTCTCAGTCCCTCGACCCCCCAATTCGATTCTTTTTTTTTTAAATAGATCTAATCAGTGACATGTTAAACAAGAGGGGATCTTTTATGTATTCTATGTTAGGACAAGCAAAGCACTGCTGTAGATCACTAGAATAAACAACTCAGACTGATTCAATTACAATGCCTGGGCCAGGCTTTTATCTGCTGGTGACATCATTTCAATCAAAATGTAAAATAATACAATCCCATAGATGCAAGAGGGAGAGATAGGACACAGACTGCTGCACTTAGTCATTTAATAAAAAAAAAAAAGTGGGGGGAATGCTCCCTCTGACAGGCTGCTAGGGCTTCCATTCCAAAACTCTATTACCTTGTATAATAGTATTCAAAAGAATTGAATGCAGGAAATTGTCTATTACTTTTTATTAGTAGAAGCTGTTATGCAGGATACAGCCTACTGCACTGTTTTTTTTCCCCCTTTGTTCATTTAATTAACAAAAGGATGAAATCTCCCTATTGGCAGAGTTTCTCTATACAGCTTCTATTGCCTTCTTTCCCTCCCAATCATTCCTACCAAACCAGAAGAAGAAATTTTATCCATTTCTTTGTTTCTTTGAAAAATTTTAATAATAATTTTTTAAAAGCACCCCACCTTGATAGAAAATAAACACACAAACAAAAAAATATAGTTCAAGAGTAGCCACCCAAATTGCATTTGTTACTATGGCTCGGGCAGTTACACTCGGGCAGATATGTAATTTTAAACGTAGAAGTTTCTTTCAGTTTCCAGACTGAGGCAGCATAGTATAGTGTAAGGAGAGATGGACATAGAACCAGGAAGACCCATGTTCAAATCTTGCTGCAAATTCCCATCGACTGTGTGACCCTGGTTAAATACCTTAACCTTTCAGTATTCTAAGCAACTCCTTAAAATGTTAAGTTGCAACAAAGATTATAACATGCATCGGAAGAAGATTCTTTACCCGTGAGTTTCCTGTATATATGAAATTAGGCCTAGTCCTTAACCCAGTATATCAATAGAATATAAACTCCTGGAGGGCAGGGATGCTTTCATTTTTGTCTTTGTTTCTCAGCCTCATAGTGTTTCCCAACCATCCATCTGCATTCAATTTTTACTGGTCTACAAAATTTTGCAACTAAAGGTCCTTGCTACTTAGAGTCTATAAACTTTAAAAAGAAAGAACCAAACCTTGCTGCTTCTTGACTTCCTCTACCCTGTGTTTCCTTTCCACTCTAATCTCTTTTCTCCAAGGATCAATCTTCATCTTGGTGAACCTGGAGATTAGAGAGATAAATTCCATTAAGTAATTAATTCAATAGATAGCTACACTTAAAAGGTATAAAAATCACACTTAAAAAGTTTGTGCTAGACTCTTTGGCAAAATAAAGCCAAACTGTGAAATTTTAAATAACAACAAAGCAGGTAAATAACAATCTCACAGAGTTAATATATAATTACATTCCAAATAAGTGACATAGAAAATAAATACCTGGCATTCATAGGAGAGAAAAAAAAGACAATTGGTTGGATTGGCCAATCAAAGCATCATGGAAGACAGGTGAATAAAGCTTGGTTTTGAATAATGGGTAAGAGTTGCATTAGGAAAGAGAAAAGGGAAGGTATTTGGACTTGATGGTATTTAAGGTTCCTTACATATATAACATTTTCTGATTCTAATAAACTAATCAAAGTTAAAGGACACATATCTATGGTTCTTGGCCAACGTGTGCTATTAAATTGGCTGAGTTAGTGACATTTGCATGGAAATGGGCAAGTCTAAGAGTTCCAGTTTAGTAATGCTTACATGCCTAACTTGGGATTGGGAAGTCATATACCTCTCTAGCTAGAACTAAACATGTGCTTCCTTGTCTTCTTCACCCACAGGTTTTGTCAGTACCCCACCCTATACACATACAACTCACCTGCAAATGTCCCCTTACCTTTCCCCCCTTTGGCTGGATACTGGTCCTTTGACCTAAAACTTACTAGAGGGAATCCAGGATCCTTGATCCACACTTTGGATCTTGATTTTACTCATAGGTCCAATTACTTTCTTAGTGATGATGCACTAGTTCCATACAAGATTCCTGCTGTCTGGGTAAAGAGCTGGATATATCCTAAGGATTCCATCAGCCCTGCAGTATGAGCTTCTTGAGAGCAAGGATTTTCCTACTAATACATTTAATTCTTGGCACATACTAAGTGCTTACTAAATATAGTTTCATTCCTTTACTTAGTCATGTGACATCAACAGATGTAAGAACTATTTTTTTTAAAAAATATAAATATGGAGAGTTCTAAGAAAAGCAAATGAGTTAGTAGCATAGCTAGTTGATGCTCAATCATTTCAGTCATTGACTGACTCTTCATGACCCCATTTTGGGATTTTCTTGACAAAGGTACTAGAGTGGTTTTCCGTTTCCTTCTTCAGCTCATTTCATAGATGAGGAAACTGAGGCAAATAGGGTTAAGTGACTTGCCCAGGGTCACATAGCTAGTAAGTATCTGAGGTCAGATTTTTACTCAGGTCTTCCTGACTCCAGGCCCAGTGCTCTATCCTCTGAGCCACCCACCTGCATAGCTAAACTTGGGTTCAAATCTTGTCAATGTAATTTTGTATTTTAAAATTATCCTCCATATGGGAGAATCTGACAGACTCAGTCATTCACTTTATCTAAGACATATGTGAAATTCTAGATACAATATCAAATCAAGTCTCCTCCGAGTAGAATTTTAGTTCAGTATTTTGAATATCTATAATATTATTGTAGCTATAATTAATGAGATAATCACAAATATCCATTTTATCTTGTACTTTTTAGGCACAATCATCTAGAATCTATTACTCATCTTAAGCACTTCAGTTCTCTCTCTTTCTCTCTCTATCTCTCTGTCTCTCTGCCTTTCTCTGCAGATGTTTACATATATGTTTGTATACATGTACATATATTTTTTGTTTCTTCTTACTATAATACTGCCTATATATACTCATATACCTATATATAACACAACATATTCCATACAGTATAAACAACATATATATGTAAATCTATGTATCTATGTTGTTTATGCTTTTACTGGGATCCTGGTAAATATAAATAAATATATTCTACCTTGATAGTATATATTACATATCTATCTATATATAATATGTGTATATATATATATATATACATATATGTGTATACATATATAATATATGGTTGTAGCAATAAGTGACAATCTCTGGAGATATTCTAAGATACTCTCATATCATTCTTTGGAAAGATTCTGTTAAACAAAATAGCCTAAACCTATGTTCTTTAACTATGAATGTTGCCAATGGGCATTGTCAGAGAAGGCCATTATCTTTCAACTATGTAGTCTCTTGTCTTTGGGATAGTAATGTCTGGCACAATCTCATTTGGACTTGTAGATGTAAATAGGCCTCCAGGCTTTGGCTGCTGCTCTCTGATACTTAGTATTAGAGGTGATTCTAATTCCATTTATTGTATTCCTTAGTTCACAGAATGAGAGCACAAAACAATAAAACCCTCCAAAAGTATTGACTCATTACAGGAAGTTTAGCAGGATCCCGAAAAGAATTTCAACAGCCTCTTCCAGGTATTTATGAATACAAACATTATAAATATGTATAATAATAAAATTATTATTACAGTTTTGAATGTATAATACTTACAGAATGAATCTTAGCTTTCATTGGAAAAGAAATTTGTAAGCACTCAGAAATAGTTCAAATATCATCTAACTTGGAAAGATACAGATACAGCATTGGGAAGACTGAGAAGAGAAGTGGATTTTAAAAACTTGACACTAATGTCATTTGAAGACTGTGCTTGAAATGATAATGAATTCAATAAACAAATACTTGGTACCTTTTAGTACATTAAAAAGATTATATTAATTTAATAAAGTGTGTAAGCATTATTGGGGGAGTGAGGACATATTTTATCATTCTTAAATATGATCATTATTATCATTGACAAGCACTGTTGTTCAAGGTACTATGCTGGGTCCTGGCATGATAGTTAAGCATAAGTCATAGTGATCCTTGACTTTAGGAATCATAAAATCCTGATAATCTTTTGGGTGAAGGACGTGCAAAACCAAAGATAGCAACAGAGTGCTGAAGGAAAGTTAGAGAATTCATGAATAAATAAATGAATGAATGGATTGGAGAAGCAATTAGAATTTACAAAGCACTGTGCTAATCACTGGGGATAAAGAGAGAAAAGTAAGACAATTGCCTGCTTTTAAGTTGCTCACATTCTTCTTATATGGGGAGACAACACATATAGGAAGTTGCAACAACAAGTCAGGGGGACTTAGAGTGCAGTGGCAAAGTGTACGGTGATATGTCTTCTTTAATGTAGTTTTCATTGATAAAAACATATCCATTTACGAAGTTGAACCAAACTAATCATAAGCATTTTTCCCCCAGCTCTGCAGTAGCTGTGGCTGTTGAGGAGGCAGAAACTGCAGCATCTGCAGAGGCATTTGGTAAAGAGGGTGCTATGTCTGAGTCTAAATACTCTAGTCAGATTAAGAGTTTTGACTCATCAATTCCAGTTATATAACTATCCATAGCCTGGTGCATAAACATGGAATATTATTGGAGCAAACTAGTAATGCAATGGGAGAATTCAAATTCCTTGCTTTGTGCTTGCTTCACTAGTGCATGCTATGACCCTCTCACATTCAAGGAAAAAAATACTAAGTTTTGAAGATTACTGAGATTCACATTTAGCCTACCAATGAACTTTCCCACAAATTTAAGTTTATTCTAGTTCTTTTTACCTAGAGTAACTCTCTCCTACTCCCTGCAGGGAGTATATACCCAATATCCAACTTAATCACTAAACTCCCCTTCACAACCTCTGTAAGAGACATCTTTTAATTTTCCTTTTTATTCTTGTTGCCATCCCTATCGCATCCAAGTTCAGACCCTTATCATCTTATCCCTAAATTATTGTTTTGGATAATTAACTGTTCTCTCTTTTACTACTATTTTCCCTCTCTAATCCATCTTGTCCACCACCAAAAGCAGCAAGCGAAACATGACAGGGAGTAGCATGCTATCTTCAAAGTCAAGAAACACCTCTGCTTGAGTCTTATCTTTGGCATGTACTAGCTTACATAATCATGGACAACTCATTTAACCTCTTGGAGTCTCAGTATCTTCATTTGTAATAATGCCTATGTCACAAGTGTTGTGAGATTCAGATGGGATGATAAGTGTGATGTGCTTTGCAAATCATAAAGTTCTTTTTTAAATATGAAAAAGTTACTGCCAACAATTTTGTTCTCTGTACCCACCATCAGCAAAATCTACACTTTAACTACATGAGGTGATAGTTGAATGTACAGTCAAAATATTTCATAGTTCAATATATATTGATTCACTGATGCAGTAATCAATTGTAATCACTGAGGTATTTTAGAAGGTCAATGTATGTTGCTTTCAAATGGATTTTGAAATGTTAGTTATTGGTCATTGTGTTATTAATGAGGCATTTTCCATTTTAACAAGTGTAACCCATTTTGATTCCTTCAAGTAAAGTCTGCAAAAGTCATTCTGATACTTTGTCATTTTACAAGAGAAGGAACAACACAATGAAAATCTGTTACATTTATGGACAGCAATTAATTTTAAGTTAAATTAGTGTTGTTTAGATATAGCATATGCAAAGCATATGTGTATGTTTGTGTTTGCATGTGTGTAGAGATATGTTTTTATACGAACCATTTTTTTTCCCTCAATAGATTAATCAGGCTAATAAAGTTGTGCTTAGGTCTGTGGCTATCATACACAAAGATGTGTATGTGTGTGTGTGTGTGTGTGTATGTGTGTGTGTTTGCAGAAATAGAGACAGAAAGAGCTAGAAAGCTAGATAAATATAGACATAATTATGAGATATGATTAAGTAATTGCTTTAGATTCAGGAGATTTTGATTTGAGACCAAGCTTGGTCACTTACAAGTTGTGTGGCAATGACCAAATCACTTAGATTCTTTGAGCTTCTTTTTCCATATCTGTATGTAACATTCAAAGCACTTCATGACACATATCCCCACTTCTCGGAAAAAAGACAACCCAAGTTTGAGGCATTCTAAAGAGCACTTGCTCTAAACCATAGCACATGAGAACCCACCAAAGTATTTACATTTATCAAAGATAACACTTAATTTTTTAAAGAGTGTTAAATAGCATAGCTAATAAAGTGATGACAAAGAAACACATATGGTCAGAGAATGTTTGCAAAGGGGTACATGCCAGGTTACCAATGCATGATAGGAGTCCATACATGGAAGATATTTTGGAGGATACATAGGAAAAATTTTGGTCAGTGTACACACATGGCCAGGGCTACTCACACTTCCAAGCTACACAGCTTTCTTGTGATATAGTGCTATTCTCTACTGGGCATCACATTTCTGCTATCTAGTGGGTATGCATTCTCTGTTGGCCATACCATTTCTATTGAATACATCATTTTTACTGCATGTCATGTATCTATGTCATATTGCTGAGGGCCATATTACCATTTCTGGGTTTCATGGGTGCTGAGCCACACACTTCATCTATCTTTGTTCCATAGTTATAAGTCAATTCATCCCACTGCTGACTAAGGTACAATCATTAGAAAGCATCTCCCTGGGGGCACCTAGGTGGAACAGTGGATAGAGCACCTACCCTGGAGTCAGGAGGACTTGAGTTCAAATCTGGCCTCAGACACTTGACACTAGCTGTGTGATCCTAGGCAAGTCACTTAACCCCAATTGACTCACAAAAAAGCCTCTCTCTATAGGAACTTCTGCTCTTAAAAAGAATAGCAAAGTGCTGCAAGCCATGACACCTATCCTGCTAGCAGTCAGTACAAAGTATCAGAATATATTAATTCAAGTTTAAGTCCATTCACAGGATTTTAGAGTTAGGATGGATTTCAGCGGCAATCTGGTCCAACCAATATTAAAAAGAAATCTCCACTAAAACACTCTCAAGTAGTCATGCACTCTCTGCTTGAAGATTTCCAAAGAGGGAGAACCCGTCATCCCTGTAAGCAAATCATCTCACTTTTGGTCACCTTGACTTCTCAGGATGTTTTTCCTGACATTGAACCTAAAGTTTCTCTTTTCAGCTTCTATATAATGGTCTTTTTCTGACCTCTGGGGACAAGTTGAAAAAGTCTACTCCATCTTCCCAATGACATCACTATAAATACTTGAAAACAACTATTATAGCCTGTAAATCTGTTCTTCTTCTGGCTATACATGCTCAGTTCCTTCAAATGAACCTCAAAGGACATGAACTAAGATTTTTTCACCATCCTGGTTCACCTACTCTGGTCATTCTCCAGCTTATCAATGTCCTTCTTAAACCCTGATACCCAGAACTGAACATAACATTTCAGGTGGAATCTGAAAGTCCAATATACAATGGCACTATCACCTCCTTATTTCTGGAAATTGTTCCCTTGCTAATAAAACCCAAAGTTGAACTAGGTTTTTTGTTGTTTGTTTCTGTTTTTAATGGCCATCTTATGCTGACACATATTGACTTGGAAATCCGCTAAAACTTCCAGATTATTTTTCAGATAATTTGCTGACTATCCATTAGAGTTAACATCATGCTGTAGCCTGTCAAGATCCTTTGGGATCCTAACTGTCATCCTCTTTGTTAGCTATCTGTTCCAGCTTTATGACATCTAACTTCATGAGTATATCTTCTGTGTCTCTTTCTAAGTCAGCACAAGCTAAACACAGATCCTTGGGATACTCTGTGATAGACTTCCTGCCATGTTGACATTGGGTCATTAAGAACTATTCTTGAAGTCCAGTCATCCTACCCTACTTCTACATCCAATCCAATCAATATAACCATCCAATCAATATTTCTGATCATATTATCACATGGTCTGTAACTCTCCATCTTTGCCACGAGAAAAGTACGATATCTTATCAAAAACTTTCCTAAGTCTAGATAAACTATATCTATTATTCCCCTCTTGTCTAATAGTCTGATAATCTTGTAAACAAAAAAAGAAGGTTAGCCTGGTACGGCTTGTTCTTGATGAAGCCATGTTGGCTTGTTGTAATTATTGCTTACTTTCCTTTCTGGATATTCACCAAACATCTTAATGATCTGTTCTGAAATTTTCCCTGAAATTGAAGTCAAGCTCACTGGCTTATAGTTTTCAGATTGTTCTCTTTCCTTTTTGAAAATGTGGACATTTGCCCTTCTTTGGTCTTATAGCACCTCTCTTGTTTAGCATGATTTTTCCAATATAATAGGCAATGACTAGTCAATTTGATATGCTATTTCTTTCCATATTCAAGGATATATTTCATCTAGGTCTGGTGACTTGAGTTTATCAATAGCAGTTAGGTGCTTTTAATGATCTCCTTACCTATGGTGGATATTAACTCCCTGTTAATCATTTTCTTCTGTTATATCTAGCATGTACATCATTCTATTTTGTAGAGAAAACAGAAAAAAACATACTAAATCATCTCTATCTTTGCTCTCTTCTCAATTTTTAATGTCCCATCCACGTCAAGCAAAGATGATCTCTTTTTTGAGGCTTCTTTTTCTCAAAATATAGCTAGAATTCAACCGATAATTTCTGGTTGTGCTTTGAAGTATTTGATTCTGTACAAATATAATATTTTTGAAGCCCTGCAGGGTACATTGCACTATTATAGACCTATTAGCTTCAAATAATTTTTTGTCAAATATGGTCCCACTCTCCACGAGTTCATGCATACACATCACAGGTACCCCCACCCCAATAAATTTATTCACAAGTAAGGGCATGTGGTTGTTATGAGGATAGTAGAAGAGGCTGTATTTATCAGAGAAGTAAAGAAAGAACATCATTCGGTAAATTTGACCAAAGTAGTTAGCATATCTGGACAGAAAGGTAAAAAAGTTCTCATTTAGCTTTTATGGCTATTATTCAAATAATGGCAGAATTACGGAGTTGGAAGGGACCTCAGAGTATCCTAGTTTAAGCCATACCTGAAGCATGAATTATAACTTGGATGTTGTCATTCAACATTTGCTTAAGGACCTCAAGTGAGGTGTTATCTAGTATCTTTCTCTCCTATCCCTATATCCTGTTCTCTATTCAATTTTAGTGTAGCTCTAGCCAGCCTTGAAGTCAGGAGGACCTGAGTTCAAATCCAGTCTCAGACATAGCGGAGGGACCTCGGGAAAGTCATTTAACTCTGTTTGCCTTATTTCCTCATCTGCAAAATGAGCTGGAGAAGGAATAGCAAACCACTCCATTATCTTTATCAAGAAAACTCCAAATTATGAAGAATTGGACCCAACTGAAACAACTGAACAACAGTGACAATTATTCAGAAGTTTTTTGATATATTAAACCAGTAGAACCTTTCTCTAACTTCTACACATTCTCCTAGATCTGCCCTCTGGGATCAAGAAGACCAAGTTCTGAATCTTGTCCACATGACAAATCCTCAAATATTTGGAGACAGCTAATATGTTGCTCAGAAGTCTTCTCTTCTATAGGCTAAACATTCTGTTAATTTAATGTATCTTCATCTGCCATGATTTTAAGGTCCTTCATCATCCTGACTCACCTCTTGTGGACATTCTCTAGTTCATCAATATATTTAATAAACTAGGGAATCCAGAACTGAACAACTACTCCAGATATATTCTGATCAGATTATATCTCCCTAATCCTACACACTGGGACTTTCATAATGTAGCCTGCATTTTCACACTGTTGATTCGTAGTGAGCTTGCAGTCCACTAAAAGCCCTGGATCTTTTTCAGATGATTTGCTGTGTAGTCATGCTTGCCTCACAAATAAAGTTGATGTTTTTAACCCAAATATAATATTTTAAATTCATTGTTATTCAATGTGTTTTATATTATCCTATTTCAACATGTATCATTTGTGCTAATATGCATATGTATATGTAGTCTTTTAATTAATATGCTAAAATCATCCTAATTTAATATGTGTTATAATGTTTGAGGCTAGTAAGTTCACTTTCACAGAAGGGTGATTCCCCAGAAGGAAATAAAATATCTAATAGTGACTTATCAGCCTCAGTGAACTTAAATGGCTTAAGTTTCCTTCCTTTTCCCTGCCCATCAATTTTCTGCTTAACATAAGAAGTAACCTTCAAATTCTAAAAAGTCACCCACAACGTTACTTGAAAACATTTTTTCCCATATAGGAGGTGCTTAATAAGTGGTTATTGAGTGGATTAATGAATGAATGAATCAATGAACTCTCAAAGGAGAATGTAATCTAACCCTTTTGTCAGGCAAAATAGGTATAATTCTACTGTTAAAATGCACAGAGAGTTCTATTCAGAAAAAGGAAATTATTCTGTTGTATTTGAGATACATATATGGACAAATCTGCTATTCATCATGACTTTCATCAGCTCCACATCAGAGCAAAGAAAAAAAAAACTTTCATGGTCTAACACAGGCTGTTGTATGGAGACATCCTTTAGAAAGGAGCTATTCTTAACATCACTTGACTATAATTACTTACAAGTGTTATCATAACAAGGTCTTATTAATTGGCACATGCCCCAGTGAAAATAGGAACATTTCAATTAATTGATTCTCTCGATTATCAAGGACTCATAGGAATAGGATGTGCTAGAAGATAATCCATTTCATTTCAGGAATTCCTTCAAAAAGAGCCATAGGGATACAGAGAAAACTGGTGACTCATTTTCTGGTAGCATCATAAAAGGTATTAGGAAGTCATTACTGAAGGTTATATGTCAGGAAAGTCAGCACTCATTTAAATAACTAAAATCATCTCTATGAATCCAGGTAATGGTTTCAAAAAATAATAATTTGTTTTTTAAAAGTCACCTCGTCTGTTTTTCTTTTGCATTGATCTGCCATACAAGGGAAACATTTTCATACTCTTTATCAAAGGTAGTATTCATAGGAACTATACGGGATTTATACTAATAGATTGGAGAATCCCCTAAATCAATAAATCCTTGTTTGCTCTGAAGTCAATTTTAGAAAATGAACAAGAAATGTTACACTTGCTTGAAGGGTTTTACTGTACTTGGATTTGTTTTCATTAAATACTTTTCACTGATTTTGATTCTTTATTCATTTAAGAAAGAAAAAATGCCATCTACTTTGTATTTTTTCCCCCTTACTTCTACTCTGTTTCTATAAGAAATCATTACAATGGCAGTTTGAGGCCCCAAACTCAACTCAACTCAAAGTCAAGAATACATGCATTCAAGTTCTATTTCTGACCACCTGCTAGTTGGATGACCTTGGTTGAGTTTCTTAATCTCTCAGTTCCCCAGGCAACCCTCTAAGGTTATCATTTCCAGAGGCAGTATTGATCTGCACTGGTAAAGGGAATTCCTTATGGGCAACTCCCTGTGCCAATAAAATCACAGGTCTGGTAAAAAATGATGCATATACAGGCAGACATATAGATAGATGATATAAAATCCCCCAAATGTAACTTCTATCATTTTACATGCTGAAAAATATTTCATGGCTCCCTACTGCTAATAAGATAAAATTATAATTTCTTATCCTAGCATTTAAGATCCTTTAGAATCTGGCCCCAATTTATCTTTCCAACAACATCTTTCATTACTGTCTATGTGAATTCTATGATGAAGACAATCTGACTTACTCAAGGTGCTATAAAACATCTTGCCTATCCCTCCCTCAGCACCTTTGCTCATGTTGCTTCTTCTGATTATATTATTATTCTGCTTGCTTTCCATCTTCCCGAATCTTTCAGAATCAGGATCAAACTCAAGTATTCCTCTATTGAGGTCTTTTATGACCACTCAAGCCTCAAATTATCTTTTTTTTAAACCAAAAGGCAGCATTCTAGAGTCAGTAAGAATGTTAGGCTTGCAGTCAGTAAGACATGGCTTCAAATCTTGACTAACACTTAATTACTGTGTGATCTAAGCTAAGTCACTTAACCACTCTGGGCTTTAGTATCCTCATCTGTAAAATCTAAATCTAAGTCTGTGATTCAATATAATTTGTCTGTATCTCTCATTTGGTACTTAGGTACTAGTTTATGTTAATATTCATGAAATAAGGATGCTTTTAGTGGAAGATGCTCTTACTCTGAAGCTAGAGGACTTGGGTTTAAATCCCATCTCTGATGGGATTATTATTTGTGTGATCTTGGGAAAGTCACTTAAACTGCCTGGACTTCAGCAATCTATAAATCCAGAGCTGGAATGGGCCTCCAAGGCCATTTAATAAAGAAAACACTGAAATCCAGGCAATTTAAGTGACTTTCCTCCAGTAATCCTGCTATCTCAGTGTGGCAGCGAGATGACCCTGGATTCTCAAAGGCTATACCAGTGTGGTAAAAACTCTGGTAGCTCTTACCTAGTTCTAAAGACTTTGAACACACAGTGAAGCTCTATACCTTTTATTTGAGGACTGGTACCATTTATATAAGTTTAGAAAGACAAAAAGTTGGTCATGGGTTATTTTTTTTTAACAGAGCAACTCATAAAACCATTTCATAGGAAATAGAGTGGTTGATTTGACATCATTGGGTGAGAGAGGGGAAATGCAAATACTGATACCATCAAATATCTTCTGGAAATGAAATTTGAGGCACATAGAGCAAAATCTCATTTATTCAGCATCATTGGTGAATGATGTATTCCATATAAATGAAATTATTAGATAACTGAAGTTAACTCCCATTCAAGCACTGAAACCTGAATTACTCTAGAGATTTTTGTGGGAATTTCCATTGAATAAATATATAGATCCTTTCCCTTTTAAACAAAGAATACTGTAATTTAGCCTTCCTTTGATGATTTGGGCTCTTCATTAGGAATATTAATTATTGTTTTCTGACATTATACTGTTTGATGTCTGCTCTGTGCAAATACAAGAAAGATGAAGGATAGTCCCTATCATTAAGGATCTTACATTCTTTTTTGAAATTTTTTTAGAATTTTTTTATTTTTTAGGCAATTGGGGTTAAGTGACTTGCCCAGGGTCACACAACTAGTGTCAAGCGTTTGGTCTGAGGTCACATTTGAACTCAGGTCCTCCTGGCCTCAGGGCTGGTGCTCTATCCACTGCACCACCTAGCTGCCCCAGTATCTTACATTCTAATAGGGAGAACATGATACATACAAGTGAGCTAAAAAGTAAAGGGAGGAAAAAAAAGAGGTATCAGCAAAGAAAGCACGGTAATGAATGGAAAATGAAGGATGACTGATGTAGGCCTTTATTCAAAATGAAAGTTCTGGGGGAACTCACTAATGGGAACAGAGGGACAAGGCAGTTAAGCATAGTGGGCAAAGCCAAGACAGTGAAGACAGTAGGGGTTGAATTTGTTGAATGCCTTTTAGAGTTTTATACTTTTGTCTATTTTAATCTTTTCATTTTTTATAACCTGAAAATCAAGGTGCATTATTAATATTTCAAATTTCATTTACTAATTTTTATTTAATTTTTAATTAAATAGGTTGAATTTAAACAAAATTTAGAATATCAGAATTGAAAAAGATCTAAGAGGTCAGATATATCAATACATATCTGCCAAGACTCCATTCTGCATCATCCTTAGCCTCTGCTTAAAGGCCTTTAATGAAGAGTAATCCACTTCCTTCTGAGATCACCTATTGGACTTCTGAATGGTTCAAAGTGTAAGAAATATTTTTTCCCCTCTCATAAAGTCCTTCTGGCTCTTTCATATTTCTCCTAGTTCTGCCCTTTGGAGCAAAGTAAAAAAAGTCTAATTTCATTTCCATGTGACAGTTCTTTAAATAGTTGAAAGCTGTTATATCCTTCAAGGGTTCTTAACCTAGGGAACATAGGCTTGTTTTAAAAAATATTTTGATAAATGTATTTTAGTGCAATTGCCTTCCTTTGTAATGCTATGTATTTTATTTTATGTATTTAAAACATTATTGAGGTGTCCATAGAATTTACCAGACTTTCAAAGAAGGTCCAAAGCTCAAACCAAAAAAGGTCATGAGTCCCTGCTGTAAGTTTTTGCTTCTCCAAGCTAAGTAATCTTACTTCCTTCAGGTAATAAGATCTTGAAGGTTTGGGTTTTCTTTTGTTTTATAATTCTAGTTGCTTTTCTCCAGTTATTCTCCAACTTAATAATGTCATTCCTAAAGTATGATAACAGGAGGCAGGAGAAAAATGGAAGGGAACAAGCATTTATTAAATGACTATTATGTTCTAGGCACTTTGCTAAGTACTTTATGGATATTATCTTATTTGATCCTCACAACAACCCTGTGAGGTGGATGCTATTATTATCCTCATTTTGTAGTTGAGGAAACTGAGGCAGACAGCAGCAAAGTGACTTGCCCAGAGTCACACAGCTAGTAAATTTTTGAGGATGAATTTTAATTTGATCTTCTTGACTCCAGGCCCAGAGCTTTATTTGCTATCTCAACTAGCTGCTAGAACCATGCACAATACAATGAATATAGTCTGACCGTGGCAGAGTGTTATTCTAGCCTAAGTTTGCTTTAGATTTCTTCACTGCTTTTCCATAATATTGACTCATTTAGCTTGAAGTCCACTAAAAACCTACAGATTTTTTTTCAGGAAACCTATAGTGTGAGCATGCTTCCCTCATCTTATACTTGTGACATTGATTTTTTTTTTCAGTTGAAGGGTAGGATTTTATATTTATCTTGAAATATGAAACTTTGTCTCATTAGATTTTCTTCACTATTCTAGTTTGTCAAAATTATTTTGTATCTGGACTTTGTCATATAATTTGTTCACTATACCATACAGTTTTTCTGTCATCTGAGAACTTAGTAAGCATGTACTTTATATCTTCATTCAAGACATTGAAAAAAATGTTAAGGAACATAGGATCAAAGACAAATTCCTATGTCATCACTAGAGACCTCCTACTACATTGATGTCAGCTGTTTAAGTCCTTTCCTTCATGCAGTTCAGAATGTACTTAACTTTACTGTCATCTATACACCTATATTATTTTTTCCATCTTTCTAGAATTATAGGGTCATAGATTTATAGAAGGAAGTGGCTTCAAGAGTCATCCAGTCCCAACCTCTAATTTTATAGATGAGAAATTGACATCCAAGGAGGTTGAGTGACACATAAGTTCACATACATTTTCTATGAGAGAATTTGGCAAATGCTTTGTTAAAATCTAAGTATCTTATTTCTTTTTAATTTCTCTCATCTACTAGCCTTATAACTCTATCACTTCAGGGTAAATTATTCTGGCATGGCCATCTCATGACCTTTCCTGATTTCCATTTACCATCCTTTTAATAATAAGAACTAGATCTTTTTCATGAATGGAAATCAAACTCTTTGACCTAGTGTTTTTTTGGTAGAATATCCTCTTTCATTAAAAAATAGGGACAGCTGCTTTTTTCCAGTCCTTTAAAACCAACTTTATTCTACATCATCTTAAAAAGATCGCCAAGAGAGGCTACATCTGTCAGTTCTTTCTGTATTCTTAGGAGTAGTTCTTTTATTCCAGGTGAATTGAACTCATTAAAGGCAGCTAGATTCTCTCAAACTACTTCCTTAAAAACATTGCGTTTCAATTCCCTATTAACTGGGTTAAAGACATCCTTCCTTAAAGAAAACAGAAGTGGTGAGCTGTATTGCATTTTCTCCATCGTTCATTATTATCTTCTTATCCACCTCAAGTAACACTACTATCCTTTCTTTGATCCTTTTTTTCAACATGATTCTTTAGCCAGTATCATCAGTCTCAGCTAATTATGAGTGTTAGTACTTCTTACAGTAGCGTTGTAACATATTGTTACCTGTCCTCCCTTCCATCTTCTGTTCACTTATGTTTAGATCTACTATTGGTCGATTGTTTTTTTTTTCTTCATTAATATTAGCCACTTTATACAGTCCTACTATTTCTTCCTCACTGTAAATATTCCTGGATGTGTCTTCATAATTTCATTCTTAAGATACCTTTATCTTTCTTGGATTATTCCTCCTATAAAATTTTAGGCCATTCGGTCCCACTTATACTTAAATGAGCTCTTTGAAATCTTTCCCAAAACCTAGAGTACATCTCAGGCCATACTCAACTTCTCTCTCCCCTATCACTTCCCAATAAAGTTCTCATAATTTTTACTTAATCATCATTTTCTCTTTTTCAGTTAGGATCAGGTCCATGGTAACAATTACTCTAATTTTTTTCCTCTCAAGGCATTTATTGTTTTAACACTAATCACCACTTTCTCCCTTTTTGTGAAACTTAAATCCAGAGTAGAATCTCCCTTTTTCATTCCTTCATTTTACAAGGAGGAAACTGTCATTTAGGCAAATCAAGACTTTATTAGTTGTTATTTTTGCAAAGAGAGTTCAGCTCTACCATTGCAACAATTTTATCTTTCCTTTGGACCTGACTTTAATCTGTATTTTCTGAACTTTTCCTCTAATTGATTTTATCTGGGTTGTCTTTAATATACACTCATAATAATATTTCTCCCTTTATTGATTATTTTCCAAATGATCTTCACTATATTTTTAATTGTTACTTTTTTCTTTGTATGAATATGTCATCTCAATTGGCAATGCAGTTTACCCCCACCATTTTTATTGATTATTTTCCAAATGATCTTCACTATATTTCTAATTGTTACTTTTTTTCTTTGTATGAATATGTCATCTCAATTGGCAATGTAGTTTACTCCACCATTTTTATCTCCCTTGATCTTTTTAAATAAGACATATGACATAAAACCATATTCCACTCATAAGTACCTTCCCACTAATCTCAGTGATACCAGTGAAGTTGATTTTTCCTCCAAGTGTTAAGATATTTAACCAAATTTTCTTCTAAGCTATATCTGGCATATTTGTTTATAACCATCTAAGATATCTTTTTCTTAAAAATGCATTTTTTTGTTTTTATATCACCTTCATTTTTCCTTCCCAGAAAGTTGTCCATTATAACAATGAAAATGAACTAGGAAAAAACTAAGGAAAAAGCTTCAGCAAAACTGCTCAATATAACAGTTGAATCTTACAGTATGAACAGAGTCCCACAGTCCATGCATTTTATTGTTGTCTTCTTTTATGGGTTTTGCCCTCCATGAGTTAATGGAAGGATAGTGACAAGTATTTTCCTTTAAGGGAAATGGAGTCAACTCATTTTGGACTCTAACATCCTGATATGCTTCTAGAGGAAAGAGAAATAGAGCTAAAGAAAATAAAGATGAAATCAGCTAAATTAGATCAAGTATTATAGACACAGACAAATTCTTCCCTGAGAACAACACAATGTCAAAGGTTTTGAGGAAATGATTAGCAAGATAGCTATTCTTAACACTAGGTTAAAAAATGCATGCCTCAATATCCTTCAGGAGAGAGTCACCAACAACTACTATTCATCTCTTTTTCTTCTGACCATACTGGATAATCTTTCCACAGATACCATTTGTAAATCCCCATCATTATTCCTGGGTGAACTAGCAGGTACATCCTACTAGAAGAAACCAAATTTGCTTTCCTTCCTTCCTTCCTTCCTTCCTTCCTTCCTTCCTTCCTTCCTTCCTTCCTTCTTTCCTTCCTTCTTTCCTTCCTTCCTTCCTCCCTTCTCCTTGAGACTGGGTCTCCCTATCTTTCTCAGGCTGAAAGAGTAACAGCTATTCATAGGCCTAATCCTACTACTGATCAGCATGGAAGCTTTGACTTACTCCATTCCAGACATTGGCTAGACAGCCTGATGGTTTCCTGATCATGTGGACTAATCTAATTGGCTTAGCTTTAATGTATCTAAGAACTCCCAAGCTCAAGCAATTCATTGCCCTCAGCCTCCCCTATAGCAGGGACTACAGGTATACACCAGTATGCCTGGTCCAGATCCTCTTTTTCATAAGATTCTAATGCCTATCACATAGCTTTCTTCCTCTTCTGTATTACAATCTTTCACTATTTAACATCTTGTTACAGATCAGGATTCCCTGATTCTTCTGATCCTTTTCATTTTTTTTCAACTTAAAGTACTTCTTCCATTTCTTCAAGAAACAATTCATTCTCTCTCTTAATCTGGAGACTGGAGATGCACTTTAAGCTTCTCCTCAAAGAAGGAGACTGATATTGTGCATATAGAGTCATTATTTCACTGTTACCAAAAGTCTATCACATTATATGCAGATGACTACAAAGAGAGAGAGAGTGAGTGAGTGAGAGAGAGAGATCCCTCCCATTCATGACTGCTAGAATAGAAAATCTCAGTTTTCCGTTCTTGTGGTAAATTGCTCTGACATACCTTCTGTTGGTCATAACTGATTGCCTTCTTGGAGAAATCAATACACTAGGGGCTCTTGAAAGACTATTTATTTATCTATTTTTTTTGTTGTTTGATCATTTATAGCATTTTCCCCCTCTTTTCCTCAGGAGATCATTGCCTTTCATCTGCTTTTGATCTACAATAAGCACTTTCCTATCGAAGTTCCAGGGCAAAACTACAAGAGATAGATCTGAAGGATAACATATTCCATGGCAGTTGCCAACCTCTTCATACCTTTTCCTTTCCTATGACCACTTTTGTAAAGCCAAGTTCTATCTGCTGTTTCTCTTCCACTCTTTTTCTTATATGAATGTTATAATAACAGTTGACATTTTAATCTTAATTTGTGGACATTATTTCATGGTATCTAGAACTAGAGGGACCTTAAAGATTATCTAGTACACTGCCTCATTTTTAGGTGAAGTAGTAGAAGTCCAGAGAGGTTAAATGTGAAAGGTCCCATAACTAGCACGTGGCAGAGTCAGAATTTCAACCCAGGTCCTATGACCTCAAAAATTGTGCTCTTATCACCATTTCATCCACATTAAGGCTTCAATATGCACAGTAATTATCCTTTTTCAGTGAATTACTTAGAAAAGAGTAATATCTTACATAAAATAATTAGAGAATTACAGATGAGCATCATAGGCTGGTATTGTTGTTAAAACCAACTCTATTTGGGACAATTAAATAAAAACTTATGAAGTATACTGTATTATTTTTATAATTCCACACCATTTTTATTTGTGCAATAAAATTCAAAATGTCCTGAGAGAGTAAAAAGAAGCTATTTAGAACATTTTTTTAATCATGTTGTTGCTATTGCATAAAATAACCAATGAGGGAACTAATTAAACTAAATTTAAAAATTTGGATTTCTTACCTTTGTGTGCCTTTGAAGTCATGAAAAAATTGGATCTTGGTAGGAAAAAAAGTATTTAGTCTGATTTTCTAATGGATAACCTCTGAATAGGGCTCAGTTCAAATGTAACCTTTGATATATATGAGGCAGTGCGGTATAATAAAAAAAGAATGCTATATGTAACATCAGAAAACTTCAGTTTGAATCTTTAGTCAGATATTTATTAACTATGTTATCCTAAGAAATACATATAACCCCTGGGCCTCCATTTCCTTAGCTCTAAAATAGGGATAATGATACTTGCATTACCTACCCCACAGGGTTGTTTTAAGGAAAGATCTTGGTATGTGAGTTATTATTGTTATTATCAAAGGCAAAGGTGCATAGGTCATTTAGGATTGGTCAGTAGTGCCTTTCCTAATAATCCACGTGATCTATACAAAGGTGGAAGCTTAGATGTGAATAACTGTAGAATTCATTAGCTGCACATTTTTTTTTTCAATTTGCTGGATAATTTCCAACCCTCTGCTTCAGTCTGTGATGTGTATATGGGGTATTCCTGTGAGCAAATCACTGACATGGAATAAAATTTGCCAAACAACCTTTGTTGAGGTAATGAGGATGGAGAGAATACTGGACTTGGAGTCAAAAAGAACTGACTTGAAATACTGCCTCAGACACTTACTAGATGTGTGACCCTGGGCAAGTTCCTTGATCTCTTTCAGCTTCAATTCACATTGTAAAATGTGAATAATAATAGCACCTACCTCACAGGGTTTTTGAGAGACAGATGAAGTAACATTTGTAAAGTACTTTGCAAACCTTAAAGTTCTATATGAATGTTAATTATTACTATTAATATCATTATCATCCTCCTCTGTAATCTTCCTCATTAATATTGCTGCAAAAATCAACTCCATTTTGAGAAATCAAATGAAAAGTTTTAGCCAGCATCAAAGATATTTTGCTTGCACTTTCCATACAAATCCTTTTCTTAGAGAATATCTTTAACTTAGAAAACATGATGGAAGTATTTCACTGAAGCTGACATCTTTGTTGAGTGTGAAGCTGATACAGTAAACAAAGACAACACTTTTTTATTGAAATAGTATTTTTTCATACAGATACTAGTCACACCAAATATGAAAATTAATGACTTTCTAATTTAATATGTGTGATATCATATTTGCTTTTTGTAAAGCTCAAAACAATTCTTACTTGTTTTCCTCACAGGAAGCCCCATCTATCCTCTCCTTAGCCATGTTTCCCAAATGCAGGAACAGATGTGGCAGCATTTGTTGGATAGAGAGCATTTGTTGGATTGATAGATGTATAATAATGCCAATGTCCCCTTTGGACAATGGGCATTGCTGGGTCTGAGGGGGAAAAGAAAGTAGGACACACAGTGACTTCCCACTTGATGATTTGAAGAGAATGGGGTATATCAACCCACTCATACAACTAATATTTGAAAAGTTAAACTTTGGATCAATCAACTGGTTCCACTAGATTCAAGCACTGGCTTAAATATTTGAATTTTTGCTGGATTTCTTTAAATTTATCTATTTTTTGATAGGACTCATGGAATCTGCCACTGTTAAAGTAAAGCCTGAAGCATAGAGGAGGCAAATTATATTCTCATTTCTTATCAGGGCATTAGTAAATCCTGTTTAATTGACTTATGTGTTACTTCCCTGAGCTATACCAGAGCTTAGGTGGTAGAACAGTATTCTGAATACCAAGAAATGTAATTTAATGTGATTTTGTATTCATATAGATCCATAACAAATACTGAGCTTGAGTACCTACCTGTCGTGCGTTTTAGTAGATTTGGGGAGAGGAAGCTACAGGTTGTAGTACTAAGGTACCTTCTATTTCTGAAATTCTGTGCTTATGTGATTGAGTCACTTAAAACTAACCACTGAATCCAGTGAAGTGGAGGGAGAATCGTAAAACATTAAACCTGTTGGGGGAGGGCATCTCAAAAATAGAAAACCATTGTTAGGCATCAACTTAACTAACAATCTGGTTGACAGTCAGTCATTTTTCACTTTTCAAACTGTAGTTGGGATATATTGAATCATATTGTAGATGCTATTTTGGATGTCATATTGATTCTAGTTCTAAACTTTCCATTTATGTCTTGTTATACATTTTGTTAGTTTATTCTAGAAAATACATATTTTTAATAAAATAGCTTGGTTTTCAAGGGCCCTTAAATCACATTTTCAGGAAGAAAGTAAAAGGTATCCTGTTTCCATTTGGGGATCATGTCAACAGACGCATCCATTCTCCTTGTTGGTAACCTTCATTTTATGTGGACAAACCATCAATGCTGTATATGTTTAGTGACTAAACCATCTTGCTAGGGCACATGGGTAAAAAGAAGAAAGAACGAAAAAGGTGGGACCAACATATTTCGTGTCTCCTCTCTCTTCTTTGCTCTTTTTTTTTTTCTAAACAAGTTAAGAGTTTTTATAATTCATCACCTGGCTGACAGATGAGTTCTGCTGGAGAATATTAGAGAATGTCTCAAATCTCATATATATGCTAATGGTATGCTGAGGCGGGTTGGTGGTATGCCGGAGTTTTTAATCTGTCTCGACCAGTGTGGAAAGTGGAGGAGACAAGTCATTGCACTCGACAATTTATGATCAAACAACTGAATTGTAAAGGAAGAAGGACATGCAGAAAGGGAGAGTAATTTTCTGATTTAACAGCGTTGTTACTACAAATAAAGAAATCTTGATTTTGACTGCACTCGACATTAAATGAGTTTCCTGTGCCCTGCTCTGAATTTTTCATTTTCAGATTTGTATAAAGCACCCTGCTTAGATACAAGTGACAGATAAGGAAACGATTGCATATGGAAATCAAATGTGTATAATAAAGCCATCTTCTGTTTATTAAATAAACACATGTAGATGACTTCTGTGGAGAATGCACTGATAATTCTTCATTGTGTTCCCCTCTCCCTTTTTTTTTGCAAGTCAAAAAGAATCTTATTTAACAACCAAGAATGACTAGACATAAGCTTTTTCTGTTTATTACCTTTCAACAAACCAGGGGGTCCAATATATGGCATTTATAGCTAACATTTTATTTTGATTCTTCAGTCACTGCTTCCACTGTATTATTACAGTAAATCAATGTGAACACTACCATAATTTTGGAGGATGTGCTTTCACATTAATACTTTCATGAATGTTATTACATTTTCATTATAAAAATGGCAAGGATGAGCCAATAAGTAAAGAGAGTGAAGCATAATTCTAAAAAGTAGAGAGGGACAAGAACCAAAGCCTCTGCAGTTTTACTATTATGTTATGACAATGATACAGAACAATAATCCTGGAGGTGAACAAAACAGCATGAGCCTAAAACTTGGACACTGAATTTGAACTTCAAGTGCTTATAAAATCACAGAGATGAGCTTGTTAAAGCATTTGTGCATATGTGGATGTGCATGTGCATGCATTCATTCCATTTTTTTTTTAATAGAGGTATGGAATCTTCAAGAAACAAACTGTTTAATTTCCTTTGCACCAGGAATTTCCATTCTCAGAGAGCAGTGAGGAGTGACCCATTCTCTTTGAAGTTCCCATAATATTTGCTGTAGAGATGTGGGCTCCTGGGGGGGTTACAACAGTGGTGAAGAAATGCAGCTAGGCCCCTGGGACAGTGCCTAAGACAGAATGAACATAGTCAGTTGTTTATCACTGAGAATGATGTGGTGTCATCAGAAGTATAGCACTCTCACTTGTGTGCAGGCAGTTGTCCTTAACTCTGACCTCTGAAATAGATCCCTGACTCAGTTTTTTTTTTTTTTAATTTGAAAAATCTAAGCAAAATTACAAACATTTTCCCCTTTCTTGCACCAGGAGACCCAATCATCACATGTAAGAAAAAAATGTCATAGATAACATTAAGTTCAAATCTTTCTTGGTATATTAACTATGTTCATTGAAGTCTTTATGGAAGTCCTGTTGGGGTAGGGTGCTTTAACAGAAGAAGAGCTTAGATTTCAGAGAAGGCTCTGGATTTGGAACCAGTACAGTCTGGGTTCAAATTTCACTTCAGGCATTTAATAGTTGTGGCCCTAGCCTTAATTTGACCATTCTGAGGCACAATTTCCTATCAGTTAAAAGGAGAAAATTATAACACCTCTCTCAGAGTTGTTATGAAGAATAAATGAGATATTATGTGGAAAATGACTCGCAAATCTTAAATTACTATACAAATATAAATTATTGTTATTATTAAATGACTGAAAAGGCCACAATTAGAGTAGATTCATGCATGAATTGAAGATGAGGCTCTGATACATACGGTGAAAAATCTGCTGGATCTGAACTACTTCATCTAAGATGTGATGTCAGGAATCCTTCTCCATTGTCCTTTATGTTAAGTTATGAGAATTATACCTGTCAAGTTGTCTTTTGAAGTGTTTTTTCCCCCTCCTATTTGTCTGTTTTTCTCTATTCTTGCTTTCTTCACCCCAGTTCACTTTTTATTCCCTTTGAACTACCCTGTCCACTAACCTTTCTTCCCTGCCACACTTCCATTATCTTACTCCTCTGCTCAAAAATCCCACATGACATTCTCTTTATTATTTCATTATACCTAAATTTCTATGCCTGGTTTTAAAATCCCTCCATAATCTGGTCCCACCTTGCCTATTATTTTCTTCTATCTCTCCATACACAGGCTCTGATATGGTTAAGAGAGAACAATCACTGTCCTATGTCTTCACTATGCTCCTACTTGCTTCTGCATTTAATCCTGTCAGTTTTTCATTTAGAAATCCTACCCTTCTTTACTCTGCTAAGCCAAACCTTTTGAGGTTCATTTCAAGTTTATTTCTTCCATGAAGATTTCCTTTGCTATTTCTGCCCTCATGGATCTTCTACTCCTCTGAGGTTTTTTTTCAATACTTATGGGTTCTTGCATGTGCTTTTGCCTCCCAACTACGAAACATTTTGTGTTGTTCAGTACTGTTTTTCATGTCCTCATTTTGTCTCCTTATTTGGGATTTATATATATTCTTTGAGGGCAGAGACCCAAGTGTTACATTCAATACACTCTGTATTGCCTAGTGATTGGCACTCATTAAACACTTGTTTGTTGAGTGATTCTGAAAATGGCATTTTCTATCAAAAAATCAGAAAACTGAAGGAAATTTCAAGATTGGTGGATTAAAATAGTTCATCACTGTCTCTTTGCAAACTGGAGAAATTTCTTTCTTTCCTTCTTTCTTTCCTTTTCTTTCTTTCTTTTCTTTGTTTCTTCTTTTCCTTTCTTTTTTAATTTTTTTTTTATGAAAGAGCCAGTGCATAACTAAAGAAAATCAAATCCAATGACTTTTGGAGGTGCTAATAATCCCTCCAACAACACTTTCCTCAGTTTTAGTTTTGTAGAAACACAAACTAATAGTCTGATTGGAGGGTAACACCCATTACACAGTTAATAATTGTGATGATGACATTTCATATTCATGTAGTGCTATAATACAAACTCTTCATTTTTTGGTATAATAAGATATATTTCTATAGAATTTTAAACTTTGCAAAGTGCCCACAAGCATTACCTTATTTGAGCCTCACAACCATCGTAGGGGTTATTATTATCTCTATTTTCCAGATGGGGATACTAAGACTCAATTACATCAAATGACTTGCCAGTGTCAGTTAGCTAATAAGTATCATGGGCAGGATTTAAACCGTTTTCTTCCTTACTCTAGGTTCAGCACTTCCTCTATTAGCAGATCTCCCTTTCAAACTTGGTTTCCCTAACTTAATAAGCTTCTTACTGTCAGAATTATTGTTCTTATTTTACAGATGAAAAAACTAAGGCTCAAAGAAATTTTGAGTGACTTGCTCAAGGCCACACATCTACTAACAGATACTAGACTTGAAATTTTCATCTAGGTACTCTAATTCCAAATCCATCACTCTTCTGAATGTGCCACACAATGCTATTATTAATGAACATTTATCTTTAATAAAACTATTGACAAAACATGATTATCATTCTCAACAGATCAAGAACTTTAATGGGTGAAAAGTACAATCTCATTGGTCTTTCACTTATAAGAAAACAAATAATTTTTATGACATTCTTCTCCTAACATAAAAAGTAAGGACTGATATTTTCATGTAAACAGCAAAAATGAAAATAACTTACTCTTGATAATACAAATAAGAAAGAAAGAAGCCAGAGAATTTTAAAATGGGAAACAAAAGATATAAGCAGCACAAGAGAATATTTTTTACAATGCCTGTGTAAGGAAATAGTAATTATCATATCATATATATGTCATGTATCATATATAATACACACAAGCATACATGCATATACATGTGCATACTGTGTATACACACCCATATAGATATCTATATATTTACTGTATGAAGCTATGTGTCAAATTATTTTTTTAAAAATATTCAGAGGATCAGAATGTGCAAAATGACAAAAGTTTTAATGTATAGCTCCACAGGTGATACAGAGAACAGGGACTAGAAAAAGAAGCCATCTAGTTTCGTAGTAAGAATGAGGCTCCTTCTGGGAAGGAGGAGAAACACAATGTTACTAGATTGACTAAATGCATAATCTCCCCATCAAAAATAGCAATAAAACATAAAATCTGAGTTTGAAAGGAGAAATTTGAAAATAAATGGAAAAACAAAATGAGTTCTGACCCAATGAAAAAAAAGTAATACATATTAAAAAGAAACAAATATTCAAAAATAATATATTTATATGGGTGTTTATATCACATGCATACATATATATGTGTATGTATATAAGAAAAACAAAAAACCTCTACCAGAAAATTAAAAATTTATCAAGACAAAACAAAATGAATAATTACTATGCTGAAGTAATTTAAAAAGTGACATAAACGTATCATTAAAGAGATAAAGAAGTAAAAGAGTGTGCCTTAAAAATCTTAGAATAAGATAATGTTAAAGCAGCATTTTATAAGTATTTATGAAAAATAGAAATAAAAAGTCTATATGCTAACTAGAATTATTTCATAGGATGGATATAATGACAGAAGTAGCAGAGAAAAAAGAGAACAAACACATTCAGAGAATTATATATCTGGAAAATGGAATCTATGCAGATAAAAATGATAGATAACAAGGATGTAGTAAGAAGAAATTCAGGAATTTCAAGGTTTCCAAAACTGTGAAGAAAAGAACCTTACCATTATACTCCAGTTCATTACACAAGAAAAAAATTTCAAAAATAAGAAACAATTAGAGGGTATTTGCAAATTGACAGAATTTATTTTTGTTGTTCAATTTATTTTTGAAGAGGACCACTGTCATCACAAGTGATGTCTTGATTTGCACATGAATTGGATATAAATGAAACAGAGTTGCACAAAGTCATCAGCCTCACTCTCTCTTCTAGAGTCATCACAGTCCAGTGGCAGGACAAAAGTCAAGAAAACTAGCAATGGCCCAGGATGCAGTAAATCACGTTGGTGTCTTTGATGTGTGATCAAGCTCTAAGCACTCCACAGAGTCTGTTTCATCTGCCTTCCTAGCCATTGGAATAAATTGTTCTCACCTACCCATTCTACTGGGAGAAGACTTCACATTCTTGGGGTAGCCATCCCTCTAACTCACCAACAGGTTTGAGGTCTATTGATTACCCTCAACCTGGATTAGCCCATCTACTGAGATGGTTTTGCTGGGGTGTGGCTTTTGCTCATGCTACAGTTCCTTGGAGTCACAGGTGAGAGTCAGGTGATAGGTGGAAACCAAAGATGAATGATTAGCCCTAGAAAGGGCTCAGTAAGCTCTTATACCAGAGGTACTAGACCTCCCTGAACACCCCGTACACTCCAAAAGAATTTATTATGCCATCTACAAATGTGACCTTGAATTCAAGTAAACTTTGCACAAAATTTTCAAGCCCTATGACTGCAATGACAAGAAGATAAATTTGCAATCAGTCAACAAGATGATCATTGTTGTTGTTTAGTTGTTTCAGTCATGCCTGACTCTTCATGACACCATTTGGGGTTTTATTGGCAAAGATACTGGAGTGGTTTGCCATTTCCTTCTCCAGGTAATTTTACAGATGAGGAAACTGAGGCAAACCGGGTTAAGTGACTTGCCCAGGGTCCCACAAGTAGCTAATCTGAGGTCAGATTTTAATTTAGGACGATGAATTTTCCTCACTTCAGGCCTAGCACTTTATCAACTGTGCCACCTAGCTGCCCTCAAGATGATCATTACATAACTAAAACAGTTAGAATTCCCCTTTTTTTCCTCCACAAGAGCTAGATATGATGTAAGAAGCTGAAAGTGGCATTCTGAAAATTTCAAAAAATAGAAAAGAGAGTTTCATTGACAAATAAGCTTCCTGGCGAAGCTAAACATTCTTTTATAAATCAAAAGATGGTCATTCAATATTTCAGATGAGTCTGAACAACTTGTGGAGGACAGAACCAACCACAAGATATTTTTATTATACCAAAAAGAACAATGACTCTGAATTGTACCATCAAAATAAATACTATGAGTGATATATTCTTTTGCAGATGAGTCACTTCTATAATTACCAAGGAAAAGTAACAATAATACACATGGATTTGAGGGGGATGAACAAGCTCATTTGAAGTGTCATAGATCAATAATGTAAGAATGAAAGAACAGCTCATTAAAGTGAAAAAGTTACAAAAATGTTCATACAATTTGACTCAGTGATTTCACTGTCAACATTACACTCTAAGGAAATGATGGACTGGGAAGAACCTCTCTGAGCAAAAATAGTCTAAGCATCATTGATTCATAACAGGAAAAGAAAACCTGAATGCAACCCATGGCTAAACAGATGTTTCTATGTGAATATAAAGGAATGATATTATAGTTAGTCAAGAAACATTTAAGCACTTACTTTGTGACAAGCACTGTGCTAAATGCTGGGAATAAAGATACAATTAGAAAAGCCATCCCTGTCCTCATGGAGCTTACTTAAATTCTAATGGGCAAAGACAGTACATAGAAAGAAGTGGAAGTTTGTGAAGGGGGAATGGAAGGTAGAATAATTCCACACTGCAGCCTGGAAAGAAATAAGACATGGTTTGCAGGCACTTCCTCAAATAGAGATTCTGAGAGGAGCCATCCAGTCAGAGGGATAAACCTCAGGGGGTGGAGGATTCTACTAATGTGTGAGTTCCAAGGCTGGTGTGAGTTCAAGGGAAGAGCTGGGACATGGTAGAGGAATTCCAGGGTGAAGTCTGGAGAGGTGTGTAGGCTCAAAAGAAATATCAAATATGAAGAATTTAACGTCCTCCCCCAACCACAAAACTATAGGAATACTTAGACTAAATACTGTAAAATAAAGGAAGCAGAACCAAACTAATAATATGCTCACCGACTACAATAACATAAAAATGATTTAATAAAAATACACAAAAGTAAAAAGTTCAAAACAGAAAATGGAAAGCAACAGAATAATTTTGTTACTAAGTTATTAAAGTAAAAAAATACACATTGCTTTTTTCTAAATAGTCAACAATAAAACAATGTATAATCCTTTAAAATGTTATATTTGTCAAGGATTACCAAGTGTATGACAAGTAGTTGATGGCTCTTTTTGAATCAGGAACATTTTAGTTCCATTTAGTTCCATTCCTAACTGATCCACACTAGTTGTGTGGCTATTCCCAATTAATTTCTTCTCTATCCCAGAACTAAAACTCTAATTTACAGATGAATTACTGTTTTGTATGACTGGAAGAATTTTAACACTCTGGGTACTCATCACAAATGAAATAAATGGTCTCAATTTAAAAAAACCATGAAAGCACATCTGATTTTCGAATAAAAAGACATTGAGAGACAACAAGATAGTCCAAGTACCATACTCTTACTCTCTAGATATTAAAAAAAAAAGAAAACAACAACAACAAAAGCAACAAACAAATGGTAAGTAAGGCAGCAACATGTTGGATGGATCCTATATGTGAAGGTTATAGAAACAGATAAGAATCTCTTGGAAGTAATGAATTTTGGGGGTAATGTGAGATATACTCATGGAAAGAATACCCACACTGAAGAGATCACAGATCCATCAATGATTCTAGAATATTTAGGGAAATATATTTGCAAGTTTTGTCATTTTCTCTTAGTTGGTGCAGAGAAGGCTCTGTAACTGATTCTATCCTATCACTGGCAGTCTGATTTAAACCTCTAAAATTATCCTTTAGCCTGAATTCATAAAAAAAATCATCTTTAAATGAGTTCAATCTGGATTCAAGATGCAATTGAGTACAGAGCCATAAAGAACATATTCAATTTAAACAAATTTTCAAAACATTTGTCTCCACACCATCCTCTACCACTTCAGCTTTCAGATGTTAAACTGAAACTTCTGAGGATATTCTAGATTGTTTAGACAAGTGGTTGCCTTATAAAATAATCTCTTTTTGTGAAGCAAAGTGATGGGTTGAATTAGGAAGAAAATCACATTATTTGGGGTGATTCACTTCTCACTTTTGTTTTTAATCCACAAGCACAGATCTTTACTTTGGAAGTGATTTTCTTTCAAAGAAAGCTCACCTTTCTGTAAGATATAGACATGGGCTCAAAGATGACCTATATTTTCATAGTACTAGCCATTCATTCAGGTGCTTCTTTTAGGACATTTTTTTTTCTACTATGCCCAGGATGTATTGACAAAGAATAGCTATCTGGTTCCTTCCGGATAGTAACTTATAAAGCCCTCATCTCTTTCTTGTATTTTTTGAACCAAGGTCTAATACATTCCTGAAGTTCTGATATTATGACATATTCTCCCTAATCCCCAGTTCTACAAGCACTGAAACTCAGATATTTTATGAGTCTTGAGGTAGAGTCCTACAGTTTAAAGAATTCTAATGTCAGAGTCAGATGATTTAAATTCAAATCTGGCCTCTGTCACACTTAAATTAAGACAATAGGCAAATACTAATCTTTGCATCTCAGTTTCCTCAAAGTAGAATATTGTACTACAGGTCCTTTCTGTGTGAACTCGAGAAAGTCATTTCCCATCTCTTGGAATTGTTTTTCTTATGTGTAAACAGAGTTGATAGATTAGATGACTTTGGACCTTTCTTCCAATTCTGAATCTGTAATCTAATCCTATTCTTGTTTCTGTCACTTTTAGATACCAAATGCTTGTTTAGTAGAAATGTTTTGGAGAAGGATGCCAGGTATTGTCCATTAGTCAGATTAATTGAACTTTTAACACTAGGGAATTGGTCAAGGACCTGAATGATATCAACTTTAAGGGAATGCTCTTTTGAGCAACACTGGGACTAAATCCTTTTCTCTCTTAACAGATTCTATGTTAGTTAAAAGGTCCATAATTGCATTGTTTTATGATAGGCACTGAGTATTTCAACTGAATTAAAAATGTCACACAGTTTTTGCATTTCCTGGAAGGTGTGTTGTGCTCCTACAAGAAAGAACACACATTACTATTGATCTACTCCAAGTTCCCTCATTAACAGAGTGTTAAGGATACAATCAAAATGGGAATAACATTTAGTTTCTTTTAGGCTGATCATCTGATTTATATTTGTTCTGTCTGCCATTCTTTTAGATTGGGAATTAGTAAACTTTCTATAAATAGTTTAAGCTTTGAAAACTAAGAGTCAAAATTGAGAATTTTATGTGAAACAAATGAGAAAATAAATTTCTAGAAATTTTTATGCAAAAAAATCAAAATGTAATAATAAATTATAATTTTAAAATATATGTCTAAAGAAGGAATGACTATTTTTGGTAGAATAGCATTGTACTTAATTGTGATTCAAATTTATTATTCCTTATCAAAATATATTGCAGATGTTCATTTGTTAGTGCTGATATGTAATTAGATTTTATTTATTTCATCTTTGAAAATGTCTCTTCACACACTGCCAAATATTGATATCCATATACAATCATATGATTTTAATTGAGCACATTCATCACTTAGAAGACATTTATAGAATTCTATTAGATGATCTTCTCTTGATATTTTTTAATCATGTCATTCAATTGCAGATTAACAACTTCCAGGTGAAGGTTACATGGAATCTTCTCAACTGCTAAGTTAAATGCATTTTAAAATATCGAAATTTCCTTTGCACTTTTATTGAGGTCTAAAAAATATTACTTAACTGTAGTTTGAGTTCAGGAAACATATCTGTTGCAAATTTGTGTGAGAATGCAGATGTTGCTTTTTGTTTTAATGTTGATCAGCTAGGAAATCTATAAAGTAACTTAACATTTGTAATTCAAACAACATAAATTGTTATTGAATTGACTTTATTACATCTATTTTGCATATAACTACTATTTTATCTTGTAATTCTGGATTCAATTAATAAAATAACATTATCAAACCTGCAGCAACAGCTAATTTGCCAATGTCATTTAGTGCCCCATAATAATGATTGAAGGCAGTCCTTTTCATTGAGAAAAAAATCATTCTCAGTGCTGAACTCAAAATATTTATTTTTTTCTTGTTTTGACAACAGGTATATGTACTTGTAATTAGAATAGTGATAATAAGATAAAGTACCATGGTATTGACAATGTATATGGCACTTGAAACACTGTCAAGTTATAATCTTGTCACTGAGATTTAGAGTGTGCAAAGAATCAGTACAAAGTGATGAGAGTGACACATACTGTTTCTGTAACAACTACTCAACTCTGCTGTTGTATTATGAAAGCAGCCATAGAGAATATGTGAATGAATTAGCAAGGTCGTATTCCAGTAAAACTTTATTTATAAACATTGACATTTGAAGTTTGTATAATTTTCATGTGTCACAAAATGTAACTCTTCCTTTGATTTTTTCAACCTTTTAAAAATGTAAAAATTAACCCTTAAAGCATACAAAAACAGACTGGCAGGCTGGATTTTATTTGGGTGGTCATAGTTTGCTGATCGCTGTCTTAGACTCTAGAAATATTTTGCCTAGTTTAATAGAGAAATGAAGTGAGGGAAAAATATTACTGAAAAAAAGTTATACTTTTTTCCCCAGATAAGTCATGAATAGAACTTTAGACTTAACTAGCTGATTTTATTTTCCATTATGCAGAGGAGAGGAGTATAATACACTTAGCAGAGTATAAAGGTACCAAAGGGGAAATTGTTGTTATTGTTGTTCAGTTGTTCACTTGTGCCTGTCTCTTTGTGACCCCATGCATGATAGCATGCCAGGCCCTTCTGTATTCTACTATCTCTTTGTCCAATGTTCATGTTCATTGCTTCCATAACTATCTATCCATCTCCTCCTCTGCTGTCCCCTTTTTCCTTTTGCCTTCAATCTTTCCCAAATCAGGGTCTTTTCCAATGAGTCCTGTCTCCTCATTATGTGGTCAAAATATTTAATCTTTAGCTTCAGTATTTGAACTTTCAGTGAACAGCCTGAATTAATTTCTTTAAGTATTGACTGATTTGAGTTCCTTGCTATCCAATGGACTTTCAAAAGTTTTCTCCAGCACTACAATTTGAAAGCATCAATTCTGTGGTGCTCAGTTTTCCTTATAGTCCAACTAATAGCCATACATTGCTACTGGGAAAACCATAGCTTTGACTATGCCGACTTTTGTTGGCAAGGTGATATCTTTGCTTTTTAGTATGCTGTCCAGATTTGCTATAGCTGTCCTTCCAAGGAGCAAGTGTTTGGTTGTAGTTACCATCTGCAGTGATCTTTGATCACAAGAATATAAATCTGACACTGCTTCCATTTCTTCTCCTTCTATTTGCCAGGAAGTGATGGGACCAGTTGTCAAGATATTAGTTTTTTTATGTTAAACTCCAAAGCAGCTTTTATGCACTCCTCTTTCACCCTCATCAAAAGGCTACTTAATTCCTCTTCACTTTCTGCCATTAGAATGGTTTCATCTGCATATATGAGATTGTTAATTTTTCTCCTGGCAACATTAATTTTAGCTTTTGACTCATTTAACCTGGCATTTTGCATGATGTACTCTGCATATAAAGTTAAATAAATAAAATAGCAATATACAGCCTTGTTGTACTTCTTTTCCAATCTTAAGTCAATCAGTTGTTCCATGTTCAATAGTAACTATTGCTTCTTGGTCTGCATACTGTTTTCTTAGGAGATAAATAAGATAATTTGATACTCCCATCTCTTAGAGACATTTTGTTATGATCCATATAGTCAAATTATTTAGTATGATCAATGAAGCAAAAGAGGCATTTTTCTGGAACTCCTTTGCTTTCTTCATAAACCAGTGAATATGGCAATTTGGTCTCTAGTTCCTAATTGGAGAATAATTAATTGGTTGGATTTAAAATAATCTAGAAAGAAGATTACTACCATGAAAATATGTCAGAATTGGAATGGAAAGAGATAAATGAAGTGTGAAACAATGGAAAACTGTTAGATTTGGAATCAGATAACCCAGGTTCAATCCTTACTCTACTACTTGCCTACCATCTTTGTGACCTTGGGAAAATTGCTTAACATTTTTGAGTTTCAGTTTCCCTGTCTGTAAAGTGGAAGCAAGTAGGGTTGAATAGGATAACCTTTGAGGGCCCTTCCAATCATAAGTCTGTGATGATATATATGTGAGTTTTACTAAGCATTTAGCCTCTTTACTTTTTTGCCTTTACTTGTTCTCTGGCTCCAGTGGTGGCAATGAGGTCCCAGTTAGTCTCAGAAGATTTGAACCAATATTCTGGATAATGCAGCCTTTCAAATTTATTGCTCAGCTGAGGAGAATTCACTGGGTTTTCCTGTGATTTATACAGATTAGTCATTTACAACTATGGGATCTCTATTTCATTTTACCTTTAGAAAGCCTGAGTTTGTGAGTTATTCAGTTCTGGGTATCACTGATCTCATTTATTAAGCCTAATAGGGTGTCAGACACTCAAAAAGGCTGAAAAATCTTTTGGGAAAATAGACAATATGTGGTTTTGATCCACTGGAAAGTGAAATAAGACAAGTATTTTTTAAAAGAAATCATCTAAAGTCAGTGTTCCACATCATAAACTAATTGATGACACATTTTGTGCACATACGTGCTTGTGTGTAGATTTCTGAGCCAGGACAGCACAGCTGAGAATGTAGAAAACTTTTGTTGTTCCCCCTAAGGGAAGGTGAGGAGATTCTTTTTCCTCTGTCTGTTGCTTTCTTGCAAATGTTAAATGAAATGTACAATGTGAAACTCAGAGATGAGGGAACATTCAGGGAAAATTCCCAAGCAGGTGGTGGACACAAAAGTAGACAAAGTATTTCTACAAGTGTGCCAGCTTCTGATTTACAATCCCTCTGGAGTCCTTTGAAGGCTATAGAATCTTGGAGGAAGGTCTGATGTCTCCTCAAATCTCTAATTGCATTCTTGCTGGATTTTCCATAATGCAATCAGCTTCATGGCTGACTCAGGCAGGAGGCTACTTGGAAGAAACTTGTGCCCCCAAGGGGCACATCTCAGTTTTAAGATAATAACTTTCACAAGGAGATGCAACATTCTTCTCTCCCAAATGTTAAGAATAATTTGATGATCCCAGAATCTCACTATTTTTTTCTCCACTTCATTCCACCTGATATTCTATTTGATAGAACTAAAAATAAATAAAGGAGAGAAAAATCATCTATTATTGATTTATCAATCTGGAAAGAACCTGAAGAAGTCTTGTACTGTGCATTAAAGAAATACACTATCCTGGACATTATTTTTGAACCTATTTCCATAAAGGGAGATTCAATTCAATAAATATTTATTAAACACCTCCAATGTGCAAGGCACTATACTAGACATGGGTAATATAATGAGAAAATTAAATATTATTTGCATTTAAGAAGCTTGCATTCTGATCAGAGGTGGTATAGGGAATGCCACTGATTTTTTTTAGTAAATGATTTAATTTTCACATGTATATTTTTCCTTTATATTAAAACAGTCTGGTACTAATAAAAATTCTATTCAAACTTCTACTTAAGTCTTCTTATTCATCATCATGATATGAGGAAGCCCCTCAGTGTTTTGAAGTTTATGCCAGGAAAAACCAAGCTTAGTGTAGGAAATCTTTAAGGATAGGCATATATATATATATATGTGTGTGTGTCTCTGTGTGTGTACATACATACATACCATACAATACATGTATGCACATACAGATTTTATATATAAACATGCATATATACACATAGCACACGCGTGAATATGTACATGTATAAAATACACGTATGTACTCATATAGTGTATGTGTACATATATGTATGCATGTGTATGAGTGTATGGTGTGTGTATATATGTGTGTGTGTGTGTGTGTGTGTGTGTGTGTGTATATATATATATATATATATATCTCATCTATTTCTCATCGCTCATCTCTGCCCCCCCCCCCCAATTTCCTCTTGTCAAATTCCAGCATAGCTAAGTTTGGAGAGCATCATTAAGATGTATCTATAAGGTGATACATTTTTTTTTTCAGTCACAGCAATGCCTACTGGTTGCCTGTTCATTCTTAGTGGCATTACAGGAATACCCATAGAATAACCACACAGACCCATTATAGATATAATAACAGAACTTTGAAGTATTCAAATCTAAATTCATCTTGCCGTAATGTGGACCTTATTTTTGTTCCACTCTTAATAGATGCAATGAATAGCTGAACTTCATTTAAATGCTGAAGGTTGTTATGAAATATGATTTATAATTTCAAATTCAAATTGGATCACGTCATCAACAACTTCTCACCCACCTTTGTTTCATTTTCCTCTCACAAATACAAGGCACAGATTGATAGATTTAGATAAACCAAGGGCTAAAATAAATTTTCCCAGATGTTATTCTGCATGCTAATATTACTACTATAATGACCACCATCACCAACACTACCACTACAAGATAACTAGACTTAGAGTAAGGTAGTCCTGAGTCTGAATCCTGGTTCTGACACTTACCAGTCATATAAACATGACAAAATTACTTAACCTCTCTCATAGCCTTAGTTTCCTAATCTGTAAAATGATGATAATAATAATACCTATCTCACAGAGTTGTGAAATGCAAATGAAGAAATATAGGAAAAGTACTTTGCAACCATTTGAGTCCTGCATAAATGTTGTTATTCTGTCATTTTCAGTCATGTACAGCTCTTCATGACCCCGTTTGGCATATTCTTGGCAAAAATACTGAAGTGGTTTGTCAATTTCTTCTCCAGATTATTTTACAGATGAGGTAACTGAGGCAAACAGGGTGAAGTAACTTGCCCAGGGTCATACAGCAAATACGTGTCTAAGGCCAGATTTGAACTCAGGAAGAGGAGTTTTCCTGACTCCAGGCCTGATACTTTATCCACTGTGCCACCCAGTTGCCATATAAATGTTATATAATATTGTATAATTTATTGTTAATAATTCATTGATGGTTGAGCAAATGAGATAATATTGATAAAGCACTTAGCACAGTGCCTGGCTCATAGTAAACAATAAATGATTGTTCCCTTCTCTCCTTCCCCTTGTTATTGCTATTGATGTTATTGGGAAACAGATTGATATAGTGGATAGAGAGCTGGCCTGAGAGTCAGGAAAATCTAGGTTCTAGCTCTGCCTCTGATCTATGCTAGTTGTATGACCCTGGACAAGTCACTGAATCTTTCAGTACTCTAAGACACTGAAATTATAAATTACAGGCAAAATGCCGACCTCCACTGGTAGTTGGGAATTTACTTATATCAATGAAATCCCAAACTAATTCTTAACTCCTCATTCTTACTACTTCTACTAGTAGCTTGTGTTTGAATAGTAACCTATGGTTTATATAGCGCTTTAAAATGTCATTTGAAATGATTCTTACAGGAAGCTCATGGTAAATAGTACAAGCATTATAACATACATTTTTGCAAGTAAGGAGACTGAGGGTCAGACAGTTGAAATAATTTTATCAAGTAAAGATAGTATAGCATAGTCAACTTCTCACATACAGATTAGACCAGTTCCTTACCAACCAGATTATGAACTAGTTGCACTGTAATTAAACACTACAAAATTCCAGTTTCTATTACTAAGGTTTTGGAAGGCAGATAACAAACTTCAAGACTAAATTATATCCTCAGGCTAGCCTGAGGCAAAATTATTTGGTAGGTAAAATTTGTCTTAACTTAATCCTTTCCTCTAGGCATTGTACTAAAGCAACCCGTAAACAGCTTTGCCCTGACATAAGTCAGCAAGCTGTCCACTAACCTGGAGCATGTCTCTCTATTTTCTTTTCTCTAACCCTTCACCTCCACCCAAAAAAACTTACATGGCCTATATTCCATTCCTTCTGAATTTCTTGCCTTCTAAATGATGGCTAGGAGATGTCAAGGTGATTTGATCAACTAATTTAAACCTAATGGAAGAGGTTAAAAAAAAGATATGCCACCTGCCCCCTCAAACTAGATCTTTCCAAGCTATTTTGATCATATACTAAGGTTGGCCTTCTGTGGATTGACTTTTGAAAACTCCATTTTTGTCTAACTCAGAGAGATGAGAATTGATAGCTATTTAAAAGGAGAAGTATGTTCTGGGTCAGATGGTAGAGATATTTTCAGGGCAAGCAGTGGCTGGTAGAGGTCTTCAGGCCACACTTCATGGAGAGTGCATGTTAAAGCTTGAAAGGATCTTTGAGTTCATGGGTTCCAACCACCTCATTTTTTTCAGATGAAGAAAGCAGAGCAAATCTTCCTATTAGCCTGACATTGAACTTTTAACAGCCTTCATTTGATCCTACTATCCCTGCTAACTATTGTCTGATACTTTGAAGGCAGCATCATTTTCATAGTAACCTAGGCTTGCAACTTAGGTGTCATCCTTGATCAATCCCTCACTGGTACTCACCTCACATATCTAATCTACTGTCAAGTCTTGTTGTTTCTACCTTTGCAAGATCTTTTATTGATCTTCTCTCCTCTGACATAGAAGTATCTCTCCCCACTTCACTCAGCTACCAATGTCATCTTCCTAAAGTACGATTCTGACTATGTTACTACCCTACACAGTAAATTCTAATTGCTTTTCATATTACCTCCAGTACCAATAACATCCTCTGTCATTTTAAACTATTCACAACTTAATCTTTTCCTACCTTTCCAGTCTTGTTACAGTGTACCATCCCCCTCCATGTACTCTGTGGTTCAAAGACACTAGCCTCCTCACTGTCCCTCATGCAGGACATTTTATCTCATAACTCCATGGTTTTGCTTTGTTTTGTTTTTACTGGCTATTCCTCTGGCCTGGAATTGTTTCCCTCTTCACATCAGACTTTTGCCTTCTTTCAAGTCCCGATTAAAATTATACCTTCCACAAAAAAGTCTTTCTGAATACTCCTTAACACCAATGACTTCCCTTTACTGTTTACCAGTGATTATACAGTATATATTTATTGGAACATAGTTGTTTTCATCTTGTCTTTTCCATTAGAATATTAGTTTTTTTGAGAGCAGGAACTATTTCCCCTCTCTCTTTGTATCCCTAGTACTGAGAACACTGTCTGGCATGTAATAAGCATTTAAGAAATACTGGATGCTGGCCTACTGAGGATTGATACACTGGCTAAGGATACAGAGTATGAGTTCATTTCAGCCTCAGAGTATTCTAGATTCTATCAGAGACATCATACATACACACACATGCACACATGCACATACACACATATGTATATGTAAACATATGCATGCATATGTGTATGTCACATTTCAATGTATTGTACATAAACATATACACACAGAGACTGTATCATGTATATACACAAAATACATGTGCAAAACTATACAAACATATGTATACATATGATATATGTATGTGACACACAAATTTATACAAATGCATGTATATTAATATATATTTTTATACACATACATATTATATAGAGCTATATACATATGTACACCCACAAATACACACAAACATGCTCAATTGGATATCTATATAAGATGAATACATGTAGATATAAATAAAACATATACAGAATATATGTAAATATAGATACAGATACAGAAACTAATATAGATACACACAAATATAGATACATATCCATAACTATGTAGATATTGGAATCATATATATGTGTATATATATATATATGTGTGTGTGTGTGTGTCTGTGTCTGTATTTATGCATATACTTAACTTTGAGTAGGCATTATTCATATATTAACAATATAAATTTTATATGATGTAATTAATAAGATATTAATTTGATTAATAAGTATTTTCTGAGAGTCAATGTCAAGCAATGGAATAAACATTATATTAAGAGTCAGGAATACTTGGATCAGGTCCTCTACCATTTACTATCCATGTGATCTTGGTTAATATATTTCATCCTTAGTTTTCTCATCCATAAAATAAGAAATATTTCCCTGCCTAATTATTTAATTTAATCAGTCAATTAGCACATATTGTACCTATTAGCTACTACATGTTCCCTAGGCAATGAGCTAAATAGTAAAAAAAAAAAAAAAAAGAACAGTGAAGTAGCCCTTGCCATCAAGAAATATTGACAGAAAGAATTATTGCTATAGAGAGTAATCTGGAATAGTTTGAAGTTAAGTGATTTGTCTATTATCATATAGTTAACATGTATTACAAGTCAGATTGGAATACAGGCCTTTCTAACTCCAACATGAACCCTAAAGTTACATGATGCAGCCTCTCTCAGACTACTATGAAATTCAAATTACATAATGTATGGAATGAAATTCATTCATTGACATCATACAAAATCATATCTTAAAAAAAAGAAATAAAAATTTTTAGTTAAAATATACTCCTGTGTACTTCTCCCAGAAATCATGGAACAGATTAAAAAGCTCCAGAATTGTTTAAAATAATAATAAAAAAAACTTTTAAAAACATTAGGAAATAAATTAAGTGAGAAATTAAGCTTTCAAATCAGAGTTATTAAAGAAAGACAATAGAGTGGAGAACTTAGAAACATATGATAAATACCTCTCCAAAGATATAGCATTTCTGAAAATGAAAATGTCAGATTTGAAGCTCAAAAAAAATGAAGCAGAAGAAATTTGTCTAAAGCAAGACAAAATATAATTACTTTGAAATAACACTTGACCTCTATATAAGTCAAAATAATCATGAAGACAGCCAATATATTTACTATATATCTCCTAGAACAACATGATTTAAAAAAAAAACCTTACATATTTAATTATAGGTAATAATAGAAGAAAACTAGCTAAAACTTTTGAATATTGACAAGAAAATGTTCCTTGAGTAGATTCATAGATTTCTACCAGAAAAAAATCCTGAGATTAAAATTCCAAGACCTGGAATAGTTATGTTTTTACCATTTTATTTCCAAACAACTTTTTCAAGCAGCTAGGAGAAGGTCCTTTAACTATCAAGACATGTCAATTTTAATTATACAGGATTAATCTGTCCTCATTAGAAATCAAAGAAAAGAATGGAACCAGAGATTCAAAAAACTAGGACTTGAAGCTACAATTGTCTGAATAGACAAGCCTGATTATTAATGTAAAAATAATGATCATTAATATAAAAGAACTATTTAAAGCTTCCCTTAAAATAGAAGTAAACAAAACATTTGACTTGTAAATACTACAGACAAAAACACAATAAAATATGTACATTTATCATGAAACAAAGTAGCAAGAAAACACATTATTGCAGGTTTATAGGCTACTGTTTAAATATATATTAGACTGAATCTTAAGATACAGATCCAAAAGATATCATCATGGGACAGAATATATAAAATAATCTAAATGGACTCTTTAAAAATCATGCTTATGAATGGAGGAAAGGGTGAATTAATATTTGTAGAAAAAAATCTAATGCTACCTTATGAGTGGATTAATTATCTTTTGTGAGAGGGATAACTGTAAAGTCACTCCTTCTGGAGGAGGAGAAGATAAAAACAACAGAAGAGCTACAGAATAACCTATAATAGACAGTAATCTATTTGCTCTCCCAACAGCAGTGACAGGGTATGTTTGTAGAGTAGGATAAAAAGAATAGGGAAGGTAGTAAGCATTTAAAGCACCTACTATGTAATATCCTACTTGATTATCACAACAAGCTTACAAAGCAAGTGCTATTCTGGTATTTTTTTTTTTCAGTTAAGGAAGCTGAGAAAAATAAAGATTAAATGATTTGCCCAGAGCAACACAGTTAGTATGTGTCTGAGCTTGGATTTGAATTCATTTCTCCCTGACTTTGGCACTCTATTTACCGCTTAAAGAAAAGATGTGGGATAATAGAAAGGTCATGCCCTAGAAGGGAAAATGAAGAGAATGTTCCTATTCTGAGGGGTATGTATGACATAGTCTCTGAGCAAGAGTACAGGACCACACATTTTCTCCCATCTAGGACAGAGGATGCAAGAGTTAACCAGAACTCAAGGTGGTGGTGAGAGAGCACAGAAGGAGAAACAGAATAACTAGTCTTAGAAGTGATGAATGTTCACAGTTAATGTGGGAGGTTGGAATGAACCTCATGATTTGGATCATAAGAAATACTCCTACTATATGAATTTTTTTATGAATTGATATTTCTAAGAAGGAGTTGGGGACAGAATGAAAGGCCATCACCCAAAATAAACAAACAAAAGGGAATAAAATACATTTATGTATGCATGCACAAATACATAAAGAGAATGAATACTAGGGTGAGATTTGTATTTTCTTTTTTTAAAAAAAAAGGTTTTTAACTTTTTTATTTAAAGTTTTGAATTCTAAATCATATCCTTCTCTCCCTTCCCCCTCAACTTCCCCCAAGACAGTGAGCAATCAGATATAGGTTCTATATGTGCAATTATTTTTATGTAAAATATTTCCATATTAGTAATTTTGTACAAGAAGACTTGAATAAAAGAAAAGAATAAAGAAAGTAGAAGTGTCCTTCTCTGTATTTAATCAAAATCGATTCTTTCTCTGGAGGTGGATAGTATGCTTCATCATTAGTCCTTTGGGATTGTCTTGGATCATTGTATTGCTGAGAATAGCTGTCATTCACAACTACTCAACGATCAATATTGCTACTATGTACAATGTTCTCCTGGTTCTGTTCATTTTACTATGCATCAATTCATGTAAGTCTTTGCAAATTTTTCTGAAATCATTCTACTTGTCATCTCTTACAGCACAATAATTTACCATTACAACCATATATCACAGCTTGTTTAGACATTCCCAATTGAGAGACATCACTTTGATTTCTAATTCTTAGCCACCACAAAAAGTGATGGTATAAATATTTTTGTACAAATAGATCCTTTTCCCTTTTTTGGATGTCTTTGGTATATGTATCTAGCAGTGGTATTGCTGGATCAAAGGGTATGTACAATTTTGTAGCTCTTTGGGCATAGTTACAAATTGCTCTCCAGAATGGTTGGCAATTTCACTAACAGTGCATTAGTGTCCCAGTTTTTCCACATCCCCTCCAAAATCCAACATTTTTCTTTTTTTTGTCATATTAGCCACTCTGATAGATGTGAGGTAGTACCTCAGACTTGTTTTTATTTGCATTTTTCTGATCAATAGTGATTTAGAACTTTTTTTTTCAAATGAATATAGATACCTTTGATTTCTTTGAAAACTCTCTTAATGTGATTGGTATATTCAACAATATAGAGGAAGAAACTAGTATTTGTCACTGCTGAAATTGTACACTCATAAAATCATTGTAAGAATGAGAAGGAAAAAAAGGACATAGACCATGAATGGAAAAAAAAAGGTAGGATTCAGAATAGACTGGTATGAGATAGAAATAAGAAGTAAAATAAAAGTAAATGACAATGAATTGGAAAAAATAGATAAAAAATAACATCACATCTAAGAGGTTGGTGGGGTAGAATGTGTGGAAGGAAGTTTTTGAGTCAGAGGTTTATATAGATTAGGAAAAGGAGTAGAAGAGGCAGAACCAAGATGGCAGAGTAGAGGCAACAACTCAGCAAAACTGGAACTGGGATGGAGGAATGGCTGAACAAATTGTAGTACAGGACTGTAATGGGATATTACTATGCTGTAAGAAATGATGTATATTATGAATACAGAAAAGTACAGAATGATCTACCTGAAGTGATAAAAGTGAAGTAAGTAGAGCCAATAAAACAATATACATTCCAACTCATAACATGTAGACTCTGAATATGAAAACATCCCAAGCTAACATAGTTTCCCCTAATTAACTGGGGACAAATTAGATAAACATGACAGAAATAATGATGAAGAAGACATGAACCTTTATAAATGGAGGAAGGCTACCAGAGCTTTAACTAAGGCTGCATGACTGGGGCTTTGACTCAAGGTACTGAAATTTAGAGGGTAGGAATTATAGTTATTATAGTAATAACCAATTTCCCTTCCCCACATTATCAATTGTTCTTTGTATTCTCTTCATAACATGAATTGCAAAGTTGATTGAGGGGCTTTTTCATAGTACTTGCCCTGGGCATGCTAATGTCCTGAGCTCTAAAGTTGGTACTTAAGACTCTGGAGGGACATATTGTCATTTGATGGGGGTTATAAAAAGAAGATCTCCTGTAAGTTACCAAAGGTGTCTTTTTTAATCCAAGGCAAATTTTAGCCAGTCTTTTATACAAAGGACATCATGGAAATATACCCAGTTACTAAGGATAAAATCACTGTAACTATAACTGTCTAAATTATCAATGCTTTTGTTAAGATCATGGAAACTGAAGACAAATTTAGATTTTAAATTGTGCCCCTAGCTTTACTCTCATTTTTTTTATAAGCAAAGACCAGTTTCACTTTATCATGAAAAAGGCAGACATTGGACATACATAGATTATATTTTTCATGAAGAATACTTCTTATTCAGTATAATTTTAAAGATATGTTGTGGTGTTACAGATCTAAAAAATATCTCATGATAAGAAAAATCTTCCCAATTCCACAGGACTTACAATAATGGTTAATCACTAATCATTAACAGACATTTAGGAGTAGATGTAGTAAATGACCACCTACTTGGCCTATGCTGTGATTGACTACCCAATCAGGTAGTTCTTAGACTCTGATGATTCTTTCCTACTTCTAAATAATATGAGATCTTAGATTAAAGTTGTATGATGGTCTCACAGAGGAGAAATTTTTAAATCTTTTAATGTTGAAATTTTACTTTGATCATAAACTTAGAATTATCCACAAAACTAACATTTTAGTATTCAGGAAAGGACAGGCAAGAGGATTTATAAGAACCTGTGAACTATAATGTAATATATATCCATAAATATGTAATATATACATCTTTCTATGCAAATAAAATTTAACAAGGTAGTAACAAAGTAGCATTATTTGTATCCCATTCTGGATTTTTTGTATTTTCTTCTGTGTTGCTTTCTTTGATCTTCTTCTTAGTTTTTGTGAAACAGTAAGTTCTTATCCCAGAAGCTAGAATCTTTGGATTTATCAAATAGTAGATTACTATAAACATTTACTACTGTCTTGTGTACCTAATCTATTCCACTGATCTACCACTCTATTTCTTAGCCATTGCCAAAGAGTTTGATAATTGTCACTTTATAATATAGTTTTAGATCTGGTATGGCTAGGCCATCTTCTTTTGCATTCCCTTGATATTCTTGACCTTTTGTTCTTCCAGATGAATTTTGTTATTATTTTTTCTAGTTCTAAAAATATTTTTGGTAGTTTGATTGGTATGACACTGAGTAAGTAAATTAATTTAGGTAAAATTGTTATTTTCATTATATTAGCTTGGCCTACCTATGAACAATTGATATTTTTGTATTTTTTAGATCTGATGTTATTTGTGGAAAAAGTGTTTTGTAATTGTGTTCATGTAGTTTTTGGGTTTGTCTTGGCAGGTAGACTCCTAAATATTTTATATTGCCTAGAATTATTTTAAATGGAATTTCCCTTTCTATCTCTTGCTGCTGGGCTTTGTTGGTAATATATAGATGTGCTGATGATTTATGTGGGTTTATTTTATATCCTACAACTTTGTTAAATTGTTTATTATTTCAAGTAAATTTTTAGTTGATTCTCTAGGATTCTCCAAGTATAACATCATATCATTTGCAAAGAGTGATAGTTTTGTTTCCTTACTGCCTATTCTAATTCCTCAATTTATTTTCTTCTTCTCTTATTGCTAATACTAACATTTCTAGTAAAATACTGAATAATAGTGGTGATAATGGGAATTCTTCTTTCACCTTTGATCTTATTGGGAAGTGTTCTAGCTTATCCCCATTATAGATAATGCTTTTTGATGATTTTTGTTTGAGATCAGGATTCCTACCCCGGCTTTCTTTTCTTTTCTTTTCTTTTCTTTTCTTTTCTTTTCTTTCTTTGTTTCTTTGTTTCTTTCTTTGTTTCTTTGTTTCTTTCTTTCTTTCTCTGTTCCAATCTTTTACCTTGTGTGTGTATGTGTCTGTCTGTGTCTGTCTGTTTTAGAAACAACATTGTAGGACTCTGGTTTTTAATCCACTCTGTTATAAGTATAAGTAGTATACTACTTACCATTTTAAGGAAAACTCCATTTATTCTTATGTTCTCTAGTGTTTTTAATAGGAATTGGTGCTATATTTTGTCAAAAGTTTTTTTATTGAATCTGTTGAGATAATCGTGTGATTTCTGTTGGTTTCATAATTGATATAGTCAGTTATGCAGATAGTTTTCCTAATATTGAACCAGTCTTGTATTCTTGATATAAATCCCACCTGGTCATAGTGTATTATCCTTGTGATAAATTGCTGTAATCTCTTTGCTAATATTTTATTTAAGATTTTTGAATCAAAATTCATTAGGGAAATTAGTCTATGATTTTGTTTCTTTTTTGGCTCTTTCTGGTTTAAGTATCAGGACCATATTTATGACATAAGACAAATTTGGTAGGATTCATTCTTTGCCTATTTTTCCAAATAGTTTTTATAGTATTGTATTTAATTGTTTTTAAATGTTTGGTAGAATTCACTTGTAAATCCATCTGGCCCTGGAAATTTTTACTTAGGGAATTAATTGATGGCTTGTTCAATTTCTTTTTTTAAAATGGGCTTACCTAAGTATGTTATTTCCTCTTCTGTTAATTTGGGCATCTTATATTTTTTAAAATATTCATCCATTTCATTAGACTGTTGGATTTATTGGCATACAGTCGGGCAAAATTGTTCCTAATTATTTCTTTAATTTCCTCTTCATTGGTGGTGAATTCACCCTTTTCATTTTTGATACTGGTAATTAGGTTTTCTTCTTTTTTTAAAAAATCAAATTAACCAAAGGTTTATCTATTGTTTTCTTTTTCATAAAACCAGCTCTTAGTTTTATTTATTAGCTCAATAGTTTTCTTACTTTCAATTTTATAAATCTTGCCTTTGATTTTCAGAATTACTAATTTGGTATTTAATTTGGATTTTTAATTTGTTCTTTCTCTAGCTTTTTTAGTTGCATGCCCAATTCATTGTTCTGTCCTTCCTCTATTTTATTCATGTAAGCATTTAGAGATATAAAATTTCTCTTAATTCCTGCTTTGGCTGCATACCATAAATTTTGATATGTTGTTTCATTATTATCATTCTCTTTAATGAAGTTATTGATGGTTTCTATGTTTTATTGCTTGATCCATTCATTCTTTAGTATTAGATTATTTGGTTTCCAATTATTTTTAAATCTATTTTTCCATAGACCTTCATTGCACATAATTTTTTGGAACATAATATGAAAAGGATGCTTTAATATTTTTGCCTCTCTGAATTTGATTATAAGGTTTTATGCCCCAATACATGGTTAATTTTTATGTAGGTGCCATGTGACACTGAGAAAAAGCTATATTCCTTTCTAACCCCATTCAATTTTCTCCAGAGGTCTGTCATATCTAACTTTTTCTAAAATATCATCCCCTGCCTTATTTCTTGTTTATTTTATGATTAGATTTATCTAGTTCTGAGAGGGAGAGGTTGGGTCCTCCTTTAGTATAATTTTGCTGTTTATTTCTTCCTGGAATTCTAAAAATGTGAAGGCTCTACCACTTGGTACATATGCAGTTAGTATTGATATTACTTTATTGTTTATGGTCCCTTCTAGGAAGATGTAATTTCCTTCCTTGTCTTTTTTAAATAAATCTATTTTTTTCCTTTGTTTGAGATCAGAATTTCTACCCCTGCTTTCCTTTCTTTTCCTTTCTTTTCTTTTCTTTTCTTTCTTTCTTTCTTTTTTCTTTCTTTCTTTCTCTGTTCCAATCTTTTACCTTTACTGTGTGTGTGTCTGTCTGTCTGCGTCTGTCTGTTTTAGAAACAACATTGTAGGACTCTGGTTTTTAATCCACTCTGTTATCAACTTCCATTTTATGGGAGAGTTCATCACATTCCTATTCACACTAATGATTACTAACTGTATATTTCCCTCCATCTTGTTTTCCCCTGTTTATACTTTTATGTCTCTCTCCTTTCTCCCTGTCCCCCCTCACCAGTGTTTTCCTTTTAACCACCACCTCCCTCAATCTGCCTTCCCTTCTATCAGCTGTCCCCTTTTCTATTCCCCTTCTCTCCTATTCCCTTATAGGATAAGATAGAGTTCTACATCCAATTGAATGCATATATTATTCCTTTTTGAGCCAAATCCAAAGAGAGTAAAGTTCACCCAATGCCCACCCTCTACCTTCTATCCCTCTACTGTAATAAGTATTATGTGAATTTTCCTGTGATATAATCTACCCTATTCTATTTCTCCTTTTCTTCTTCTCCCAGTACAATTCTTTTTTTCATCCCTTGACTTATTTTATATCATCACATCAAAGTCAACTTACACCCTCTGTCTATGTGTACCTTTCTAAATGCTGTAATAGATATACAGTTCTTAAGAATTTCAAGTATCATCTTCCCATGTAAGGATATAAACAATTTAACCTTATTGAATACCATTTTTTTCTTTTTCCATCTTACCTTTTTATGCTTCCCTTGAGTCTTGTATTTATAGATCACTTTTTTTTTTGTTCAGCTCTGGTCTTTTCATCAGAAAAGTTTGAAAGTCCCCTATTTGACTGAATGTCCATTTTCCCCCCTGAAAAAGTATGCTCAGTTTTGCTGGGTACTTGATTTTTGGTTGTAATCCAAGCTCCTTTGATTTCTGGAATATCATATTCCAAGCCCTCTGATCCTTTAATGTAGAGGCTGTTAAGTTCCATGTAATCCTGACTGTGGCTCCTTGATATTTATTTATTTATTTTTCTTTCTGGCAGCTTGCAGTATTTTCTCCTTAACTTGATAGTTTCGGAATTTAGCTACAATATTCCTCGGAGTTTTCATTTTACCATCTGTTTCAGAAGGTGATTGGTAGATTCTTTCAATGATTATTTTACCTTTGGGTTCCAGGATATCAGGTCAATTTTCCTTGATAATTTCTTGAAAGCAGTCCAGGCTATTTTTTTGATCGTGGCTTTCAGGTTGCTCAAAAATTTTAACATTATCTCTCCTGTATCTATTTTCCACGTAAGTTTTTTTTTTCCAATGAGGTATTTTCCTTTTTCTTCTATTTTTTAATTTTTTTGATTTTGTTTGACTGATTTTTGATGTCTCATAGTCATTAGCTTCTATTTGCCCAATTCTAATTTTTAAGAAATTATTTTCTTCAGTTATCTCTTGTACTTCCTTTTCCATTTGGTCAATTATACTTTTTAAGTAGTTGTTTTCTTCAGTCAAATTTTGTGTTTCTTTTTCCAAGCTATTAACTCTTTTTTTCATAACTCTCTTGTATAAATATCTTTTCTTGGGGGGCAGAGCCAAGATGGCATAGTAAAAGCAGTGACTTGCTTGAGCCTCCCCTAAACCCCTCCAAATGCCCGTAAAAAATAGCAAATTCTAAAGCAGCAAAACCCACAAAAAGAGTGAGTGAAACAAATTTGCAGCCTGGATGGTTGATCCAAAAAATATATCACACTGGGCAGGGAAAGAAGCGCAGTTCAGCATGGGCATGCAGGCAAACCAGGCCTCAGCAAACCTGACACAGGTCTCAGAGGACTGAATCACAGGCAGCTCTGGCAGTTTCCAGACTTCTTAACCCATAAATGCCAAAGACAACTTAGAAGGTCAGTGGGAAAAGTTTGTGACTGTGGTGAGAGAGAAACGGTGAAAGAGAAACATAGTCCCAGCCCCAGTCCCCAAGCTCAGCCTGGGGAAATGGCTGCTTCCTGAGCTTCCAGCCCACAGAGTGAGGGAGAATTGAGGGGGGATTAGAGGGGGATTGCAGGGATCTCTCTGCTGGTGCAGGATTCTCTTGCTTTGCCCATGCATGGATCTGGGTCACAGTTATGGGTGGCGATCCTGGAGAGAGGAGGAGTACTGGCGTGGTGGAGTTTGTAGTGTTGGGGGAGAAGGACTCCTCCTCATAGTTCCAAGGCAGAAGATATTGCTTGTGGTCACTCATAGACCAGAGCACAGGCCAGGAAAGGAGTAAACACCTTGCTCCTTATCATACCACCTTGGAAATACTGAAAATTTAAAGGTCCCTAGAAGTATCTCTGAAAACAGCTGTACAAAACCCCCAAAACTTGGGACAGTACATTCTGCACACTAGAAGCAGACCCCTACCTTAACAAAGAGTTTAAAACTCAAGTAATTGACTGGGATCATGGACAAACTAAGGTGCAAAAAAAAAGACAATTGAATCTTTCTTTGGCAACAAAGATCAAAACATACAACCAGAAGAAGACAACAAAGTCAAAGCTCCTATATCCAAAGCCTCCATGAAAAATATGAATCAATTCTAGGCCATGGAGGAGCTCAAAAAGGAGTTTGAGAAACAAGTAAGAGAAGTAGAGGAAAAACTGGGAAGAGAAATGAGAGTGATGGAAGAAAATCATGAAAAACAAGTCAACAGCTTGCTAAGAGAGACCCAAAAAAAAATATTGAAGAAAATAACACCTTAAAAAATAGCCTAACCCAAATGGCAAAAGAGGTCCAAAAAGTCAATGAGGAGAAGAATGCCCTAAAAATCAAAATTGGCCAAATGGAAAAGGAAGTCCAAAAACTTACTGAAGAAATACTTCCTTAAAAATTAGACTGGAGCAATTGAAAGCTAGTGACTTTATGAGAAATCAAGACACTGTAAAACAAATCTGAAAGAATGAAAAAAATAGAAAACAATGTGAAATATCTCATTGGAAAAACAACTGACCTGGAAAATGGATCCAGGAGAGATAATTTAAAAATTATTGGACTATCGGAAAGCCATGATTAAAAAAAGAGCTTAGGCATCATCTTTCAAGAAACTATCAAGGAAAACAGCCCTGATATTTTAGAACCAGAGCACAAAATGGAAATGGAAAGACTCCACCGATCACCTCCTGAAAGAGATCCCCAAAGAAAAACTCCTAGGAATATTGTAGCCAAATTCCAGAGTTCCCAGGTGAAGGAGAAAATATTACAAGCAACCAGAAAGAAACAATTCAACTATTGTGGTAAGACAATCAGGATAACACAAGATTTAGCAGCTTCTACATTAAGGGACCAGAGATCATGGAATATAATATTCTGTAGGCAAAGGAGATAGGATTACAACCAAGAATCACCTATCCAGAAAAACTGAGTATAATCCTGCAGGGGAAAAAATGGTCATTCAGGGAAATAAGGGAATTTCAAGCATTCCCAAGGAAAAGACCAGAGCTGAATAGAAAATTTGACTTTCAAATACAAGACTCAAGTGAAACATGAAGAGGTAAACAGGAAAGAGAATCCAAAGAGACTCATTAAGGTTGAACTGTTTACATTCCTTCATGGAAAGATGGTATTTGTAACTCGTGAGTCCTTTGTCCATATTAGAGTAGTTGGAGGGAAAAAAGATTATATGTATGCATGTGTATATATATATATATATATATATATATATATATATAGAGAGAGAGAGAGAGAGAGAGAGAGAGAGAGAGAGAGATAGGTAGATAGATAGATAAAGGGCATAGGGTGAAGATGAAGGGGTGATATATGGAGATAGGATTAAACTGGGAGAAGGAGAAAGGGAGAGGTAGAATGGGGTAAATTATCTCACATAAAACAGAAAAGAAAAGCCTTTTAAAGTGGAGAGGAAATGGGGGAAGGTGAGAGGGAATGAGTGAATCTTATTCTCATTTGGATTTGGCTTCAGGAGAGAATAACATACAAACTCAATTGAGTATGGAAATCTATCTTACCCTACAGGAAAATGGGGAAGGGAAGGGGACAAGAGAGCAGGAGGATGATAGAGGGGACAGCAGATTAGTGGAGGGGATAATCAGAAGCAAACACTTCTGAGGAGGGACAGGGTCAAAAGAGAGAATAGAATAAATGGGGGGCAGGATAGGATGAAAGGAACTATACTTAGTTTTTCACAACATGATTACTATGGAAGTGTTTTGCATGACTACACATGTATATCCTGTATTAAGTTGCTTTCCCTTTCAATTAGGGAGGGTGGGAAGGGAGGGAGGGAGGGAGAAAATTGGAATCCAAAGTTTTAAAAACACATGTTAAAATTGTTTTCACATGCAACTGGGAAATAAGAAATAAAGCAAATGGGGTATAGAAATCTATCCTGCCCTACAGGAAAATAGAAGGGGAAGGGGATATGAGAAGGGGAGGAGAGATAGAAGGGAGGACAGATTAGGAGAAGGGGTATTCAGAATGCATGACATCTTGAGGGGGGAGGGATGAAATGGGGAGAAAATTTGGAACTCAATATCTTGTGGAAGGCAATGTTGAAAATTAAAAATAAATAAATTTAAAAAAAGAAAAAAGAAATCTCATTTCTTCTCCTAGTTTTTATTCTACTTCTCTTACTTGATTTTTCAAATCCTTTTTGAGCTCTTCCAACATGGTTTTTTGGGCTTGATACCAATTCATTTTCCCCTTTAAAGCTCTGCATATAGGCATTTTGAGATATTTTTCTTCTTCTGAGTTTGTGTTTTGATCTTCCCTGTCACCAAAATAGCTTTCTGTGGTCAGGGCTCTTTTTTGTTTGTTTTTGCTTCTTGCTCATTTTCTTGCCTGTTTTGTGACTTTTAAAGTTTAGCTCTCCTCCTGGGGTACAAGGGGCCCTGTCCCTAGCTTGTTGCACTGGGGCTTAGGGGCCTGGTCACTGCATTTCTATGTGTAGCCTCCAGGGCTGGCAGTTTGCCCACTGCACCAGGGTGGCTCTGCCTAGTCATGATTGTCATTCCCTGCCTTCCAGGGTTGGCAGTTTGTCTGCTGTGCTGAGGTTGGAGGCCTCACAGCTGTCCTGCTGTGCCACTAGCCTTCTGAGTTAGAAACACAGGGCCACAGTTGATGATTTGTACTGTGGTTAAGAGCCTTCTGCTGGCTTGCACAGACACTATACTGGGATGCACTCCCCTTTGACCCAAGTGAGACAGACCTTTCCTGAAATTCTTCTAAGTTATCTTGGACAAGAAAACTCTTTCATTCCATCTGTTGTGGGTTTTGTTGCTTCATAATTCATTTAGAGGCTTAATTTTATTTCTGAGGGAAATTGGGAAAAGCTCAGGCAACTTCCTGGCTTTTCTCTGCCATCTTGGCTCCACCTCTCCTCATTCTTTCTAAACGCATCAGAGCAATCAATTACAAAATCTTCTGTTTGACTTGAAAAATATTCCATACCTTGACCATTTCCTACTTTTATGATATTCACTTCTCTCAACTATTCTATAGTTCATTAACCCTGGCTTCCTTGCTGTTCGTCAAATAAGACACTCAATCTCCTGACTTTGTGCCTTTTTGCTGGTTGTCTCCCCTGCATGGAATTCTATTTTTTGTCTTCTCCATCTCTTGTTTTTGTTTTCCTGGCTTCCTTCAGGTCTCTGCAAAAATCCTACTTCTCCAAGAAACCTTTTTCAACTCTCCTTAATGACTGTATCTTCTAGGATCATCCCTAATTTGTCCTATGGATATGCTATTTATACATAGTTATTTAGAAGCATCTCCCCCTTTAGATTGTGAGTTGTTTGGAAGCAGGTACTGTTTTTTGTTTGTTTGATTACTTGCTTATTTGCTTTCCTTTATACCATCAGCACTTAGCAGGGTGCCTGGCATGTAGTTGGAGTTTAATAAATGCTCATTGACTTTTACATAGTGCTTGACTGCAAAGTATTTTACATAAAACAAATCTTTGAGTTAATATATGTGTCCCACTTTTACAGATAAGGAAGCCGAACTGAGTTAATTTCTAGGGTGCCATATAGCTAAAAGACACATAACTTAATAATCCTATGAGTGGGACCTTAAAGAGAGAACATATTTTGCTTAAGTACTTGAGCCTTTCTTAATCTGATGATTGTAAATGCGGGCATTCAGATGACAGCAGAAGAGCTGGAGATATCTGAAACTGGGGTCTTGCAGTTGAAAAGGCAAAGGAAAAAAAAGGAATTTGGATTTTACCCATCTCTCTTGCACATTGGAGAGGGAATGGGAAAGGAATCATTAGTACTGAGATCATGTGTACTTAAATGACTTGTCCATAGCCATGCAGTTTGTATGTGTCAGAAACTGAACGTGAACTTGGTTCAAGACCAAATCTCTATATACTATACCATGTTGTCTCTCATTGCTTACATATAACTTAAGGAAAACATAACTAAATTATAGAGTCCACACAGGAAATGAGGGGATCTTATTTTTTCCTACCCCCTTACCACCTAGTACTGTGCCTTGAATACAATTGTTGTTCAGTTATTTAGTCATGTCCCACTCTTTGTGACTCTCCTGTCCCTCCATAGCATTTTCTTGGCAAAGATATTGGAGTGGTTTGCCATTTGCTCATTAGCAAACAGAGGTTAAGTAACTTGCCCAGAGTCCCACAGCTAGTAAGTGTATGAGACCTGATTTGAATTCAGGCCTTCCTGACTCCAGACCCATCACTCTATCCCCTAAGCCATTGAATATCATAGGTACTCTATAGTTGTTGATTTGAATGAAAACAAACAAAATACAGGGCCCTTTAGTCAGATGAGTAATTTCTGTATCAGTCCTTAAAAAGCTTAATAAAATCACAAAAGCGAAGAAGAAAAGTGTGATCTAATCCAATCTCCAACCACCACATTTATTTCAACCTAATCTCCAAATGATGTGCACTTTGTAAACTGGAAACACAGCAATATTTGGCTTCCCAGCATGGGATTTATTAAACACCCCACTATTTGACCATTTTCCTCAGCCCAGCTCAACCTTTAGCAGCCTAGAAACTACTTCATCACTACTGGAGTCTCAGCAGAAAGAAATCAGCAGCCTGACATATTTTTGTAAAGTGCTAATTACCCCATCTACTCAACTAGTTCCAGTAATGCAGATAAACAAATGTTGCTCCTTGAATTGGCTCTATTTCCTGTTCCAATTGTCATTTTCATTTCCTGGAGGCAGCCATTATATTGTTGACTCAACAGTACTCCCCCAGTGGAAGTCAAAGAAAGGAGGACTCAGAAGAACAACTTGTGGCTGGAATGCCCTGGGTTAAATTTTATTGATTTAAAGTGCAATGAGCTTGTTTCTGGCAGCCAGCTCAAATTTTCAAGCAAGTTCCTGCTGAATTAATTTTTTTTTTAAATTTTGTTTTGGCTTAGTTGTTGGAACAAGACAGGAATAATTGGTGTGGGTAATACAATTCTTCTGATATGTCTACAGTTAAAACTTCCCTAAATGCAGCCCAAATCTAGCATTCTCCATTTCCCCCAGGAGTTGCCCATATTTAAATTTAAAGACTTTTGTATTTATCAAGAGGAAGGATTTGTCATCTTGCATATAATAGTCCAAGTTTAGAAGCCATACTTACTTGAGTAATAGGGGACCAGCCAGGATATTTGATTTAGAGAAAGAAGGAGCTTAAAAGCCATCTTGTCCAGAGGTGTCAAACACTGGCCCCATTGAGAACTAGATTAAAATATAATTTGGAAGTATTTAATAAAATATATAAACATACAATAGATCATCAATAATGTTAATAGGCTTAAACCTAATTAATAATGGGTAGCCAATAGGTTGTTTTCTAAGTCAATTTGCAGCTTTAGGTATCCTTATATAAGGTTTAATGGTCCTCTTTTCTTTTCACATTTGATAACACTGATCTAGTCCAACCTTTCTTTTTATAGATAAGATAATGGAGACTTACAGAGGGAAAATGACTTGGCCGAAGTCACACGTTAAATAAGTATCAGAATCAGGATTCATACTATGTTTCCAAATCCAGTCTTTTTTCCCATTTATATCATGCTGTTCCTCCAGAATCCCAGGCTAATTATAATTCAATTCAATTCAACTGCACAAACACCCACTGGGTACCTACTATGTGCAACAAAATCCTTGGGTGCTGGAGATATTGAAACAAATATGAAATAGCTTCTGACTTCAAGGAATTTACTTTCTATTGGGGGTTCAACATATACCCAGATAAATAAAGATAAGGTAATTTGAGAAGGGAGGGAGCACAAATGACTTGAAAGTTAAGGGGGACTTCTAAGAATAGCAGGGGCCTGACCTGATTTTTGAATGAAGGTAGGAGTTCTTAGAAGCCTTGATATAAAGAAGGAGTACATTTCATACCTCTAGAACTATTCTTTCTTTCCACTGTGCTCTCTGAAATGTGTAATCCTTAGATAACAAACCAGCTTTCATCTCATACCCTTTTCTTTCTCTCTTTCTTCAAGATCTGGATCCCTCCTAATGACAATTTTTCTTGTCACCATTTCTAGCACTAGTTGCATTTTTTTTTGGTCATGATGAAAGTAGGAGTAGTTTTTTGATCCCCATTGCCTTTCCTCTACCACAATCACTCAGTAGCCTCTCCACCTTTGATGTTTACTTAAATAATGTTTAATCACCTCAAATTAAAATTCTGCTAGCTAGTAACTACCAACCTCCAGGATGCTCCCCTTCTTTTCTCAATAAATTCAGTGCTTGGTTGGGGCAGCTAAGTGGCGCAGTGCATAGAGCACCAGCCCTGGATTCAGGAGGACCTGAGTTCAAATCCAGCCTCAGACACATAACACTTACTAGTTGTGTGACCCTGGGCAAGTCACTTAACCCCATTGCCTAACCACACACAAAAATAATTCAGTACTTGTTTCACAATCTTGCTCTCCCCTCTAACTCCCTTCCCTAAACTAGAGAGCTTTATCATAATGATACTCTTTCAAATATCCTAATTTCTTAGTTCCTCAATTTACTCATTTCCCATAACCCAGTATTTCATCTTACCTCAGCTATACTGATATACTTGATCTTGTCATTGCCTGTAAGTGTCACTCTTCCATGTTCATGAGCTCTGAAATTCCCTTATGCAATTGTAATCTGTAGTTACTCCACTTCGCCTCTTCCTTGCAACTGTTAACCCTGTTCCTCTTCCTCACTGTGGCATACACTTACCACTTCATTCTATCCCAGACTGTCATCTCTGCACTGATTACATTCTTCTCCTTTCCCAATTTTGACCCTTTGGTGAACCAGGTCATTTTCTCTTGATTCCCTTCTTCCCTTATCCTCCTGTAGATCTTGTCCTGTCAGGCCTCAGCCTTGAATTACTCCCTTTTTACACTGCCTTTACTCATACTTATGCACTGCTGAACAAAGCTAGAGAAAATAGTCAAACAATGCTGACAGAGTCCACAGCAAAGTTATGTTACATAATCTTAACTGGGCTCTAAGTGTAGCAATCCAATCCTTTTATATTTCCCCAAATGATTAATTATCCAACTCACTAAAACAGCAAAACTTTTTATCCTCCCTCAGTTTTCCCATGACTAACCACCGCCCTGGTCACCTGCTAGCTTAGAATCTTGCCCCATATTTCACTGGGAAAAAAATGGGCTATTATGGAGAGCTTACTCTTCTCTCTATCCCCCCATTTCATATCATTAAGATTCCTTCAGCCACTACCTCCTCCTTCAATCCTTTTTCACAAAAAGAGGTAGTCCTCTCTGCCAAGGCAAGCCCATCTCTTTACACAACAATCCCATTCCATCTTGTCTTCTCCAGCAGATTACACTCTCTATCATTTCTGTTTTCTCTTATCTTCAATCTCGTCCTGTTTACTGACTGCCTATAAATATGCTGACGTTTTCCCCATCCTCAAAAAACTCCAGCTTCATCTGTCCATCTTTTTTAGCTATTATGTATAGCTCTCCTTTTCATGACTAAACTTGAGGAGGCTGTCTTCAATCAGTGTTTCCACTTCCTTTCATCTTACTCTTTTCTTAACACTTTCTATCATCTGTCTTATAATCTTATCGTTAAACTGAAAATGTTTCACAGTTTCAAGTGATCTCTTAATAGCCAAATCCAATGATCTTCTTTTCGATCTTTATCCTTCTTGACCTCTCTGCAGCCATTAACATTGTTGTTCACCATCTTCTCTTTTATAGTCTCTTCATTCTATTTTTTTTTTACTATGCTCTCTCTTGGTTTTCCATTTAATAAACTCCTGTGGCTTTCTATTGTCCCCAGAATCAATTATAAATTCCTTTGTTTTCCTTTTAAAGGCCTTCATAACTTGGCACCATTTTATGTTTCCTGTTTTTTTATTCCCCCTCTCTCTCAATTGACAACCTATGCATTCCAGTGATACTGGCCTTCTTGCTGTTTCTCACATAGGAAACTCAGTCTCCCTAATATGCATTTTATTGGCTGATCTTTATGCCTGGAATTCTCTCCCTTCTCATTTCTATCTCTTAGCTTTATAGGCTTCCTGCAGGTCCTAGATAACAGTCCATCCTCTATAAGAAGCTTTGCAATGACCCTTAATGTTAGCACCTTCTCCCTTTAATTATATCTAATTTATCTTGCATTGCATTGCTTGTACATAGTTATTTGCATGTTGTCTCCCCTCTTAGACTGTGAGCTCCCTGACAATGGGGACTTTTTTGATTTATTTGTTTTGTTTTGCCTTTCTTTATGTCCCTGGTACTTTGAATCCCTGGTGCCAGTGTCTGGCACATAGTAGGTGTTTAACAAATACTTGTTAATGACTAGAACATGAAAAATTAACTTGAATTGCAGAGGTAAGAGAGAGCCACAGAAAACATCTCTGCAATGGAATGGATGACCAGGATTGTACCTCAAGAAACTTGTTCTGACTGATCTCTGAAGGTTGGATTAGAAAGGGGACAAAGTAGAAACAGAATAATCAGGGAACCTTTAAAAGAGTTTAGGCTATTTAGTAGTCCCAAAGTGTTTCCCTTCCATGACAGTGCAGGTCCTATAAATGACTCCATATGGTTTTATGGGGACTTATTTGTGTGTTGGGATGCTATCTATCTAGCAACTCTCACATGTGCATACTTTCTGAGGAGAGTTTAACCATAGGATAGCTCTGTGATTTTAAGGAGTATTCTATAGGATTTTGTAGGAATATGACAATCTTTGGAGAGGGTAATCTTTGATTGTGTATGGAGTATTAGACATCTTTTCATGTGTTTCTGCATTTTTATAGGGCTTCTGTTAGTCTGCATGTTTCAGCACTATCTATGGGGTGGGATAAAGGTCGACTTGTACCAATTGGATGTATTTTTTTTTTTTTACCTTGAATGCTTGTAAAGGGGTTGAAAATTCCTTTTAACTTATTTGTGGAAAATCTGGACATGAGATGTATCCCAAGACTTTATAGAGGGAATCTGGGTTGGAGCAATAATGAGCAGAAGAATTAATGCTCTTTTGCAGTGATCCCTAGGATCAAAAAATGAAACTAAAAGCTTTGAGTCATGGGTTTCATAAGTAACAAAAACTACCTTGTTGTATGCATTGTGTATATTTACATGTGGGTGTGAGGTGGGTGGGAAGATTGAGGCAAAAAGCTACCTGACGGATTGACTCTGGTCCAAACACAAATCACAAATTTAGAGCTAAAAGGAACCTTGTAAGTCATTTAGTGAAGCTCTTCATGGAGTGTGGTCTAGGTAAAGCCTGGGGTTCCCTGACAGATTGTGAGATCAAAACTACATTCAAAATAATACTAAAAATTTAATTTCTAATTGAGTAAATATTGATTAATATAACCCATACAAACAAAAGATCTTCAGAGATTTTTAAATATTTTTAAGAATGAAAGGGGTCCTGAAGCCCCCAAATTTGAGAACCACTGATCTATTCTAAACTCTTCATATTACAAATAAGGAAACTGAAGCCCAGAGGGGTTAAGTAATTTAACCAAAGTCACATTCACTACAAACACATTTCTAGGGGAGGCTGGACAGAATAGTGAGGGGAATAAAAACTGTCATTCCCATCTATCCTTGCCTCCTTTGTGCTCTCTTTTCTTGCTTTAGTAGGCGTGAGAAATAAGTTTTCTTTCAGACATAAACCACTTAGAAAACTTTGGCAAGAAAAGATGACTAAGTAACCTCATTGTTGTGTAATTAGTGCTGACCTCAGCTAAACCTAGAATTTAGAGTGGGAGTCGAATGAGCAAACAGCAGAAGAAAAAAAATAGGAGGATTATGCCACCCTTATATACAGAAAACAGATTTTTTTGTTTTTATTAATATGAGGAGTGTAGATACTTTGTTTTCTTTGTTCATAGAATCATGTGGAGACCATAGATTCAAAGCTGGACAGGTCCTTAGCAGTCATGGGACCCAACCACCTCATTTTACAGCTGAGGAAATTTAGGCCCAAAGAGATGAGGTGGCTTGTCCACGACCACCCAAGTAGTAAGTGGCAGAGCTGAGATTTTATTCTGGGTCCACATAGGGCAGGTTTTCCTTACAGAGTTATGAAATCTTCATCAGGACTTAAGTGGCAATGAGGAATACAACTGTAAACAGTGACCCAGTTTCCCTGATTGGGTAAGAAATAAGTGCTTGGAGCCTGAGAAGTTAGGGACCCTCAGACCTGACAGATTTCCCATTGCCTTTCTAGTCAATATAGGGTTCTGACTAAATATACTATCATGGTAAATGAGGCCAGGGGAGTGTACCCAACTGAAACAATGATCTATCTTTAATTAATATACTTTCGAGGTTAATATTATATACCTTTCCTTTTGTTAAAAGTTATAAAGTCCATGAGCATCTTGTTTTGTCTCAGTGTAGAGTCTGAATCACTAGACTAGTCTGAATGAGGACTGGCACAAAACATAAAGAAAGAAATACATACAAAATTGTAGAATGTTAGACCTGGAAGGGATCTCAGAAAGAATCATGCCTAACCCTTCCTTTAATAGATGAAAATACTAAAACTTAATTTTAGTCACACAGCTAGACTAGTAAATATAATTATTTCTTCAAGGAACTTTTACCCCTCTTATGGTTCCTCCAAAGAAGCCCTTCATAGCCTCATATAATAATTTTATTTTTCCTTATAATATTAAGATAGTCCTTTTTATTTTTATCCTTTGGTTGGGAGAGTGAAGAATGAGATTCCATTTAGAACTGGTGTTAAAATCCAACCTAATGTCTCTGAAAACTAGTTATGATGCAGATTTATTCAGACAATTCTTAAGCTAACTTCTTCAGAATTCTTCGAACATTATAGCTGAAGATACTTTTAAGGTCTTGCTACTTCTACAAGACTTCAATTATTTTTTACACAATGCTATTTGTATATAGTAAAATGGTCATCACCAGTTCAGGTAAATATTTGTCCATTACTATAATATTCAATAGTTGACATGTATATTCTATTTAAACAACAGATTGAGAAAAGATTAATTTTGGGTGAACAAGGAGTAAAATGGACACATTTCTCTGATCCCCATTTACTTAAGATCATTGGGAATGCAATATGTGTACTTTATGTTATAATTTCTTGAATTTAATGGTGTCTCTTTTGAATCAAAAGTAAGCAAACTATGCAATACGCCTGACATATATTTATTACAACATTTTCTAGAAGCAATTTCAATTCTGATATGCCATTTCCCAGATTGTGTTATTAAAAAACTTAAGAAAAATGAAGACAAGAAGATCAAGATTAGATCTTTCATAGATGCAACTACAAAATGAATGGAGCCCTGGAAGCCAGAGATAAAAGAAACAGTAGCAGAAGTTCAACAACTATTAAACAGAGAGGTGCCAGAAATGCTGACTAGTTTATCTGTAATTTCCATCATCAAAATTAAAATCCCACCGTATTTTTGGCTAGACTAAGCATGTCCCCTATACACACACACACACACACACACTCCTTCAAATATATTGAATAGGAATGGTCCAGATGGTACAGTATCAATATCCACAACTTTTGCGCTCTCTCTCTCTCTCTCTCTCTCCATCCCTTGGTTTTCCAACTTTTTGATTCACACACTGTATTTTCTTCAAGTCCAGATTTTGGACTTTCATTGTACCACTGCACCTGATTATGAGGGACAAACATCCATGTCAGTCTTCCAATATTAATCGAATTGTTTCTTCCAGTGAAACAAAACAAAACAAATCAACAAAAGCAAAGATAAGATTAAAAAAAATTTACTAGAAAATTAAGAGAAAAAAATCTAAAAGAACAGAAGTTTATACAGCATGTGCCATATTCTAAATTAACTGGAATATAGTAATAAAGTGTATTGGATTCATAGTATATATTGCATATTGTAGCTCTATGTCCATTTTTCAAATAAAAAAATGATGTTTTTCATGACATCACTCTCCCCAATAAAACTCTCCTTCAATTAAGAAAAATAATGATATTTACAATATTTGACAATTTATGTCATGCTACTTTGCTGAAAGTATCTTTTATCTTAGGACCTCTGAATCCAGGACTGGCCATTGTATTTAACTGAGTTCTGACTTCTTTAAATATTCTTTTCTTTTGCATTATGGCAATAATATACATTCCTCTCTTGATTCTGTTTTCTTCATTTGTATCAGTTCCCATATTTCCTTGAATTATTCATATCTGTTATTAGTTATAGCACAAAGGTATTCCATTGTATTCATATACCTTAATTTATTCAGCCATTCTCCAATAAATAGATATCTCCTTTGTTTCTAACACTTTGTTACCACAAAAAGTACAAATTTGAATATTTTGGAATACATGGGATATTTTTGTATTTCTTTGACCCTTTGGGGATTGCGAGCTAAAGGGAATAAACAATTTCTTACATAATTCCAAATTGTTTTCCAAAATGAATGGACCAATCTATAGCTCTACCAATACTACATTAGTGTACCTGACTTCACACACTCCTTCCAACATTTACTATTTTTATCTTTTATCACCTTTACTATTTTGATGGGTGTGAGATTGCAACCACAGAGTTTTAAAAATCACAAGACAGTTCTTTTTCTTCCCCCTACTCCTACTTTCTATTGGGGAAATAGATGCTAGGTAAAACTATACTGACTTCTAATCAGATTTAGATTTGACTTCTTTTTCCTACAGCTAGATATCATGGAATTCTCATTCCAATGATATTGTGGGATTCTCAGTTCCACAGCTTGTTGACATAGCTGGTACAATGCATTGGCTCTCTCAAAATTTGTTTTCCATTTTGTCTCTAGGTACAGTATCCCTGTACTATGATATCTGGTTCTAGTTGTCTTGTCCCTGTTGGGTTTTTTTGTGGCACTTTGAACAAGGAAAACAACATCTGGATCCTTAAGATTAATTCTCTAAGTGGTTGTCTCCTTTTCCCTATTGCCTTATTGTCCAATTCTTCATGACCTCATTTGGGGTTTTTCTGGCAAAGATATTGGAGTGTTTTGCCATTTCCTTCTGCAGATTATTTTACATATGAGGAAACTGAGGCAAACAAGGTTAAATGACTTGCTCAGGATTACAGAGCTAATATGTTCTGAGGCCAAATTTGAACTCGAGGATCAATCTTCCTGACTACAAATGTGACACCCTATCCACTGCACCAAATACATTTAATAGTATGTCACTAAGTTTGTTCTAATTAGTAAAGAACTGGGACAAAGTAGATGTCCATTGACTGAGAAATGGCTAAAAATGGTGGTACATGATTTTAATGACTATTACTCTGCTGTAGCAAAATTGAATGAGAAAAATATAGAAAGGCATAAAAAATCATATGACCTGATACAAAGTAAAATAAGCAGAAAAGGGAAAATAATATTTACAATGACTACAACATTGTAATATAAAGAATAATATTAATAAAACAATTAAAGTGGAATGCTCCAAAAACATAATGAGTAAGGTTAGGTCCAAAATAAAGATATGAAAAAACACCTTCTACTTTTTCTTTTTTTTGTAAGGGTGAAATATTAGAGATGTAGATTGCTGGATATAACATTAGAATTTTTATATTGGATATTTTGCTGAACTCTCTCCCTTTCCCTTTTTATTCTTTGTTATGAAGAATGGCTTTCTGAGAAGGGAGGGGATACATTCTGTGACACATTTCCTTTATTTTTCTTTGGATCAAAGAGGAACCTAAACTTTGAAGCAAAGAAAGAATTAAAGTATGCTTCTGCACATTGGAGAAGTAGGAAGTAATACTATATGAGTTCAGAGCAAGATTATGCAAAGACAACTTTGAATAACTTAAGAACTCTTTTTAAAAAAAAAAGATTATTGTTGTTGACATAATTGGTTCTTCCATTACCTACATTTGGGTTAGGCCTCAGGATATTTCTGCCTTCAAAACTGTATTGTCCTGGGAATATATGATCTTGGACTCAGAGTCACAGGATGATAAAGGCAGAGAGATCTCAAAGTTCATTTAGTATAATACCTTAATTTTTACTGATAAGGAAACTAAAGGTCAGAGAGGTTAATTCATTTATTCAATATCACATAGTTATGGAGAAACCAGGACTAAAGAAAACTCAATTCTTCTGAATTTCAGCTCAGTGGCCCTTCTCTAACATGTTTTATGGCTACGGCTAATATCTTTTATAAGTATGTCTCCCCAATTTTGTAGTTTGAAGTTGATTCTTTGCAATCGTGTAAAATCTAACTTTTATTCCTCTTAAATTTAATCCTATACAATTCAGCTCATTTTTGGCTTTTTGAGATCTTTAGGCTCAGATTGACATCTAAATGATCAATCCAAGATATTGGGTTGACTATGTGATAGGAGCTATACTAATCCCTAGGGATACAAGGGGAAAAAAAATGAAAATACTCTCTGCTCTCAAGGGGTTTACATTCTGATGGAGAACATGTACATCCATAAGCATATACAAGATAACATACAAAATAGTTACAAGGCAACTTTACAAGAGAAGACAGTAGCAACTGGGGGGACAAGAAAAGCCTCCTACATGTAGTGACATGAACGTTGTCTTGAGACTATACCTTCTGAATTTGATTAGCTTATCATCTATGCCTTTATTTAATTAATTAACAAAACAGAACTACATAGCTCTGGCACAAGATAACTGTTTAATAAATGTTTATTGATTGATTGATTGGCAGATCCCTGATATGCTCTTCTCCTCAAGGTAACATCAATTTGTTGACAAATACTCCCTGTGTCTACTCATTCAACCAGTTCTGAATCTGGTAAACCATATCACCCAGCTTACATTGTCTTTCTTGTTTAAAGGATAAAACAAGAAACAGTCAAAAGGCATGATAAAATCCAGAAATAGTAGTTTCACTTTAATTGCATTACTATGGAATTAGTCATAGGTCTTGGTTTTGAATCCTGGCTTTGCCAGGTACCACCCTAATGACCTTGGGTTAGTCACTTCACTTTCCAAATGTGTATTTGTGAAGTTGATTCTTTGTACCCAAATGTATGATCTAATATTTATACCTCTTAAATTTAATCCTTTACAATGAGATACATTGTTCTAGCCTATTGAAGTCTTTTTAGATTATGATTGTCATCAAATCAATTAATCCACAATATTTTTAAAGTGTTGATCATGTGCCTGTGTATATCCCTAGAGATACAAAGAAAAAAAATGAAAACACTCTCTGACCTCAAAGGGGATAAACTCTAATGGGGAAATCAACATGTACACATATAGATATATACAAGATTCATATAAAGAAGTTACAAGATAACTTTAGAAAGACTGTAACTAATGGCTGATGGGCCTAGGAAAGCCGTCCTGCAGAAGGTGACAGAGAGTCTTGGTCTCAGTTTCCTCATCCATGTAACAAGGGAATTGGGATAGATGATGTCTAAGTTGTCTTTGAATTCTTAGTCATGAAGATGGATGTCCATCCAATTGATATTTTATCCAGTTTTCCTTAATTTCAAATGATAGTTTGGTTTGAAGGCAGTAATGAGGGAGGGAGGTGGGAAGAATGCAATGCTGGAAGAGACCAGAATATGACCCCATGAATTCTTTCAAAAACCAAACCAATGCTAACCAAACAGAAATAGTCTGACAGGCTGATGAAGCCATGTTGGTTTTTAGTGTTTACTTCTTCCTTTCATAAATATTCACAATTCATTAAAAAAATTCATTCTAAAAATATAAGAATTGAATTTATGCTCACTGGTCTAGGGTTTGCAGAATCTACCACCTATTTTTTTTAATCAAGACAAATACAATTCTACAGGCCTTCCTGTTCTCTACTCCCCCGCCCCCCCCCAATATCACCAACAATCACATCTGTCTGTCCTTTCAGAACCTTGGAATGTAATTTTATCTAGGCTTTAACACATTGAAATCAGCTAAGAGATTTTTCCTTCTTAATCTTCACTTTTAACTCACATTTCTTGTACCACCTATTGCCTTTAACATTCATTTGAGTATATTCTATCTTGCATTATTATTCATGTCTTTCTATGCATATCATGTCTCTTTGACTAAAATGTAAATATAAATTTTTGAGGGAAGCAATTATGTCTTATGCCATTTATTAAAACTAGTACTTAACAAATTAGCTGATACAAGTAAGTACACAACACATTTTTGTTGGTGATAAATAAAGTGTTTATTTTTATACCAAGCTGCATTGATATTCCCTATCTGTCTACCATATAGTAATGAAGTTTGGTGTCATGTTACTATTCATCCTGTATCTAGCTATCTTATCTATGTAATCCCTACATAAAGTCTGACCTTCAGTATCATACTTATGTAAAGCTTATCAGTTGGTTTAATTTTTTTAATTACATGACAAAAATCTAAGAACACTCAGTTAATTAGTGTAAATGATACAATATGGCATAAAATGTATTAATTCCTGTCCATCTAAAGTTTTCTTCTTCCTAACTTCCAGTCTCATGCAATATTTTGGTTTGGAGTCAGGGAGAAGGTTGGTGGGGGTTGTTTAATGTTTCAGAAAATCAGACATACAGGGTAGTAATTTTTTTAAAGTCACTAACTCTTGGAGCCATTATTAGATGAAGAGCTGTCTTTTTTCCCTGACATAATTCTTTTTTAATTTTGCTTATTTCTTTTCATAAAGAAAATATGTGTCTTTGGAGAAAGAGATCTTCTGGGGGCTGAGATAATAGCAGAAATAATTAGTCCATCTCAAGTACAGAACACTGGTCCTTCTCTCTCCTCTGAGTTAGCCATCTTGTGGTCTGTAGTCATCTTCTCTCCAAGTGAATGAGAATAATGTTTTTGCAGTACATTCTGTAGGGATGTCCACATAGATAATGAGGTTGATGCACATATTGCCAGAGCTAGCTCAGTGTTTGGGAGGCTCCAAAAGAAAGTGGAGAAAAGAAAAAGTATCAGGCTGCCTACCAAATTGAAACTCTGCAGAGCCACCGTGCTGTTAACCTGTGAAACCTGGACAGTCTATCAGCGCCTTGCAAGGAAACTGAACTGCTTCCACTGGAATTGTCTCAGGAAGATCCTAAACTTTATCTGCATATTTAGCAAATTTCCTCAGTAGTTTATTCCTTTCTTGGACTTCATTAAAGTCAAGCTTTAGTTTCAAAGACTTTTTTTAAGCAATGTTTCAGTCTGAGAGATCAGGACATTAGGAATTCTCTATTATGAAGGAAAGTCTTGGTAGCTCAACTGTGTTTCTGAACTTCAATAGGAAAACTTAGTGAAGAGAAGTCAGGTTCCACTCTCCATCTACAGCAGTCTTCTTCCCTCTGTTCTACACCTACTGTACCCAAAAAAGGGATGAAGAGCTTTTTTTTTTTTTTGTGAAGACAATTGGGGTTAAGTAACTTGCTCACAGTCATACAGCTAGTGAGTGTTATGTCTGGGGCAGAAATTGAACTCAGGTCCTCCTGACTCCAGGCTTGGTGCTCTTTCCACTGTGCCACCTAGCTGCCCCAATGAAGAGTTTTCTTAACGTCTCTACCTAAAAATCATTACTTAGACTTTAACCACGTAAATGGCATCTAGGTGGCATAGTGGATACAGTGATAGGCCTAGAGTCAGAAGACTCATGTTTCTGAGTTCAAATCTGGCCTCAAACACCTACTAGCTGTGTGACCCTGGGCAAGTCACTTAACCCTGTTTGTCTCAGTTTCCTCATCCGTAAAATGATCTGGAGAAGGAAATGGAAAACTACTCCAGTATATTTGCAAAGAAAACCTCAAATGGGGTCATGAGAAGTTAGACACAACTGAAAAATAAAGAGTATAAAATATCTAGCCTACAATGATGTACTTGAAGGCAGAGATATGTCTAAAATGTCACCATTAGAAAAGAACTGTTTGGGGCCTGAAGTTTGCATGAGAAAAAAACATCCCTTTCCTAACTTCCCTGTCAGCTTTGGGCCTCAGCAGTTAACTCATTCATAACCCTGCTCTAGTGCTTTGGATTTATTTACCTCATGTCCTCTGGAGTGACTTGGTACAGCATTCTAGTTCTCCATTTGGACCATAAATTGGACCTTGTTTTACTCCCTCTTCCCATACTTTCAGGAAACAAGTACCTGAATTTTAGAACTGAAGTATACCTTCAACATATCTATTCTAGTCCCCACGTTTATACAATCATATAACAAAGTCAAAATCAATGGCATAATGTGGATAAGGAAATGTGAACTAGGGAGGTGTCACCAAGGACAAGTTTGTGGTTTTTGTGTTTTAGAAGAATAACTAACCTCTTTCCCCATTTCCACGTGCTTAAATGTGGACCACCAAATATCAGAAGAGCATTAATGAGGATGAACAAGATAATCTCTGTGTGTTTTGATTTAGTTTTCAGCATTTCATAATATCTTCAAATATCCTTAAATTATCTGAATAGTTTATCAAATAAAAAGTATTACTCTCTTCAAGTTTCTGAAATATTTTTTCAGTGGAAATATTTTCAGTGGAAATTTTGTTTTACTGAAGCAAGATTAAATATTCAAAACACACAGAATTTAATCAACATCTTATAAAAACAACAACAAAGCAATCGCTTTTTGTGTTGTGTACATCAGGGCTTTGAGGATCTTATAAGCACCCTTGAAGAGTAAAACGTAAGAAGGATGTACATACATGGATATATATTTTAATTTTTTTTAACTTTTTTTTCCTGTAGTGATTGATTCTTTTTTTATACCACTGTATAATTATATGCCACTGTATAATTACTTTTGGGTGATTTGTGTTGGAACTTTTTGATAGTTATTTCAACTTTTCCCCTAAAATGGAAATGTCTTAGGAAACTTGAGGCAGGAAGAAGGGAGCGGCATCTAGGAAAATGCCTGAGCCTCATTTAGTCTCATTCTCTGATTTTTAAAGGCTTCTTTTTCTGATCAATAAAACTCTAATGGAAAACTTTATGACAGTGACAAATGATGAAAATCATGCCAGTTTTATTTATGAATGGTTGTTTATTGATGGGCAGAGATGTGCTTTGGGCTTTGATGTTGTTCTCACATTATAGATTTGAAGCACATCCCACATTTGGTTTCAAGTTTGGTCAATAAAGTTATCAAGTAATTATCATCAACTGGTATTTAATTATTAATTGTTACCTCTAGGGCTGTCTGAGAACTGAATACTGTATTTCATCTGAAAGTGAGGTCTGGATTTATCAGTCAGGAGGTAGAGGGGGAAGATAATCAGTGCCAACATGAATAATTGAGCTTTAATAATTTTTGCTGCATTTAGAAATCATTTCCCACACTTGTTACATGACCAAAGTGCCTGCAGCTCCATAGTTGATCAGGCTCATCTCATACTTGCTGAAACTCTACAGACGGAAATGAAACAATGTACAGATTCTCTGGTACAAATCTAAGCAAAATGAGGCCTAGGTAAGAAAAATACTGGACCCTCTGTGCAATGATATCCTCAAATCACCAGGAAACGAAGGGGGCACTGGATTAGTAGTCAGACAACCTGTGTTCAAATGTTGGCTCTGCTAATTACTTCTAGAGTGACCTTGACCAGCTTTTTAACCTCCCATGGTTTCACTTTACTCATCTACAAAATAAAGGAATTAGACTAAATAAGGTTCAAATTCCTCTGTCCCCTATGATCCAATAGGATGTTAACTCTGTGAGGGCAGGACTGTTTCTTTTTTGTCTTTGTGTTCCTAGTACCTAACACAGTGCCTGACACATAGGCACTTAATAAATACTTTTGGGTAGATTGATCCCATATTGTAAACTCCTTCAAGTCATGAATGAAATCTGAAATCTGACATCTACTAGGTCCTTAACCAATATTGACTTAGTGGATAAATCTTTGTGGGTCTAGATCAGGGGTGGGGAACCTGTGGCCTTGAGGACACATATGGCCCTCGGGGTCCTCAAGTTGTGACCCTTTGACTGAATCCAAACTTCACAGAACAAATCTCCTTAATAGAAGGATTTGTTCTGTAAAACTTGGACTCAGTCAAAAGGCCATACCCAAGAACCTAGAAGGCCTGGTCTGGATCAAGATATATCTACTTAAAATAAATCCCTGTTGATGGTTACTGGTATAACAGCAAGCTCTCAGTGTATGTTGGAGCCAAAAGCAGTGAAGGGTGTTTTGTGCTGTGCGACCTCAAAAGCTCAAATAGACAAAGAGAATAATGACTTATCGAAATGCTGAGTTATTCTTGTCTTCCAGTATTAGAGAGAAAAAAACATGTTGGTCATTTCTCCCAATTTCAAAGCCCAGTGAGCAGGCAGTGTCCACATAAGGGATTGTGATAATCACCTTGAATGAACAAAAAAGAATCACTTGTTTCAAAAGAAAGAACCATATTAAATTCATGCTATTCTTTGCCAAAATGGTCTTGTACCATGACCTTATGGCAAAAAGGAGAAATTAAAATGATTGACCCAGATAGTCAATGCCTCTTCATATTCAAAGGAATCCTGATTGATAAGAAAGCTAGGAAGGAATAAGAAGTGTTACTTAGAGTAATCCATAGAGTTATAAGCCAAGCTCAGGACATTAAGAAAATATCTTTTGTGAGTACAGACAAGCTTACACATTGAAACAATGAGATCTTTCAAAGCTATGATACTGGGGAGAGATTCAGAATATAGTCTTAATGGAAAGAAGTATGTAGTTCCTTCTTTTTGTTCCTTTAGTCCCAATGGAATTATCACGGATGACTTATAAACACTTGTGAATGTGTTTCAATTAACTCTAAAATATTTTTGCAGGTATTATCAAGTAAATCAATTTTTTTAGGCAATTGGGGTTAAGTGACTTGCCCAGGGTCACACAGCTAGTAAGTGTCAAGTGTTTGGTCTGAGGCCGGATTTGAACTCAGGTCCCCCTGACTTCAGGGTTGGTGTTCTATCCACTGTGCCCCCTTGCTGCCCCTTCATCTCAGAATTGTACATGACATATTAAGATGTGATAAATTTGACAAGTCCCTCCTACCCACTACTGGATTAAGGATTTGGGGTTCATTAAAGAATATGATAGTTATTTTTGCTTAAGCTTCAAAGCTCAAAATAGATCCATTAAATTTTGATCCTTCTGTATCTCCTATTGAAATTATGAAAATGATAAAATTCCAGAATATTTCTCCTCAGATGCTTATCACATACTAAATTTACCAAACTTCTACAAAATGAAATTCATCATAAATTTTGAAGAAGTCAATAAGAACATCAACAGTTTGAAGAATGGCACCAAAGACTGGTGACATATTTAGTAGGTATAGAGACACTGAGATATCACCATAGCTTTTTCTTTCAGACCCAGGAGTTATCCTGGGACTCCAAAGATGTTATTATCCTCCCCTTCTAGAATATTCTGTTATACTTGTATGACTTCATAGTTTACAAATTTTTTTAAACTCTCTATTTTGAGCCCCCAATAACTTGTGAGGTAGGAAGGACAGATCTTGTTATTTTCAGATGAAAAAAGTGGAAGTCAGAGAAGGGAAGTGACTTGTTCAAGGCCACAGAGCTAGGGAATAATGGAATCTGAACTAGAATCTTGGTGCCCTGACTTTCAGACCCACTCCCCCAAAGCTTCCCTAGATCCCCAATTATCAAAGGCTATACAACATCCAATACAAAGAACAGATTGGAGAATGATGATATGATGACTCAGGTCAAAGTTGATAATGCTAAGGTCATACCATTTCTTAATTCTTCAGTGAGCCTGAGAACTATAAGGGGCTTAGGCCAGTTTAGAATATATTTCTTTTTTTAATTAAATTTCATTTTTTAGTCATACAAAAATTCACATTCTTTCCCTCCTTCCCCAATTTAGAATAAAAGAAATGCAAAACAGGATGGTCGTAAATCCTGTTGTAAACATGTATAGTCAAGCAAAATAAAAAGCCCACATTGACCACATCCTAAAGTGTGTTTGTAGACATCTATAAATAAAATACACAACACATATAAGAAACAAACTTATATATATGCAATATGTATATATGTATGTATGTGCGTACAAATTACATGCATGTGTACACATAGATTTATACTATATATAATTTCGTGCATATATAGATATGTATAGATGCATACAATGCACATGTTTGTGTATATGTGCATGTGCATATGCAAATATATACAATAAGTACATGTACACAGATACACGCACACAACACTCATGTTTGTACACGTGCATGTGTGTGCACATGTATGTTGTATGCATGTGTGTCTGCACATACAAGCTATATATGTACACATTTACATATGGAATGTACATATATTTATATACATACACAAATATACAAAAATCTGTAAATTATGTATTGGTACTCATGTGAACAAATATACATATACATATATCCATATATATATATTTCATCATCAGTCCTCTGAAATCATAATTGGTCATGATGGTGCTCCGAGTTTCTAAGTTTTTCAAGATTATTTATCTTCACAGTATTATCACTATATACATTGTTCTTGTCCCTTTCACTTCTTTCTCTCTCAGTTCATATTAATCTTTCTAAGTTTCTCTGAAACCTTCCTCTTCACAATTTTATAGCACAATAGCATTCTATCATATTTATATGCCATATTTTGTTCAACTGAAGCCTAATTGATAGGTACCCTCTCAGATCCCCATTCTTTTCCACCTCAAAAAGAGTTTTAAAGAATTTCTATCTTCTTAGTGTATTTTGCTTAGGCTTAATCCCTCCCTTAACCTCTTTCTATCTGTGCCTTTTCCTTTCTCCTGTTTTTCTCCTATCCTCCTATTTTCTTGTTTCTAGAAATGCATTTCTTACCATCTATGAACCCAATTATGCATGTGTTCTTCCTGCTTTTGACTAATTCAAATGACAATGAAGTTAAAGGATCAGCCTCTGCTTTCTCCTTATTTGTTTTTGCTCTTAATTACATAAGATAATTTCCCTTAACTTTTTTCCCTCCCCAACCTGCACTACTTTCCTCTCCCCCCTTTCCATTTTCTTTTAAGATCATTAACATAACAGAATCACACTCTGCTCTTCCAATTCTTAATTTTTTCTCTTCAAACTGTTTTTAAGGCCACTTGTTATTGCTATCTTATATTTTTTCCAGTTTTCAGTCTTTTGATTTTGATTTTATTTTAATATTTCTTAGTGCATCACTAAATTACTGGCTTCTTTTTTTCCAGATGAATTTTCAGGTAGTTTGATGTTTGGGCAGGGTTTTTGTACCACTTATGCCAAACTAGAAATTCATTTTTCAATATTTTTTCTCAATAACTCTCATTTCTTTTCCATTTTTTTCCTCTACTACCCTCATTTCATTTATGTGGAAAAAAAAACAAAGACATTAGAACAAAACCCTCTTCTTTCAGCTCTTGCAAGAATTCTAGTTGAGTTTCTAAGTTATATTTTTCTTAGAGGTTCTGCATGTATGTGCTTTGGAGTTGTTCTCTTCTTCTAGGTTTATGTCTTAAGTGCCCTGGTTACCATAATAGTTTATTTTTGCAAGTGAGAGACTTTTTTTTTTCTTTGCTCATTCTTCTAGCCTACTTCCTGACTTCACACATGATGTTAGGTCTGAGCTCCATGCGTTTAGGGAGGCAATGTCTGGGCTGATTCCATTGCTATTTCTTTGGGGTGTTGAGTTTTGTGTTATTCCAAGTCTTGGGGAATAGCTCAGGCTGGGTCTATTAGTGCTCCCAAAGTAGTCTGTTGTAGGGCAAAGTCTGATCAGTGTCCCACTATCATTCTCCCTGGCCTGAGCTCTGCAAATTGCTGGTTGGATTTGGTTTGAAGAAGACTCAATTACTATCAGTCAGTTGGGAAGCTCTACTGAGTCAAAGTGACAGATCTGTTGGTTCTCCTTTGGTCTGGGATTCCTGCCATAGTTATTACTTTGCAGGCTTCAGACTAGGCTGTGAGTAAAAGTGAGAGCCTGCTCTGCTCCTAGGGTCAGAACCAAAGGGAAGCTCCTTGCTCTTGAATTTTCTCCCCCCTAGGTATACAGGCTATGTTCCTTGTCTACTCTTTCCCTTAGATTGCCTCCTCTGGGGGACAATCTGCTTTGACTACCTCATGCAATTGTTATAAGGTTCAAATGTCTCCTCCCAAGTCTTACCTGGATCTGTGACCTGGATTTGAGGAATGAGTGTTAAAGTTTCAAGTTATCCACTGTTCTTGCAACCTAAACTAGGTCATAGTGTAAGACGGATCTCTTCTTGTCATAGTACATGACCTTTCCCTGTGCTCTACTCAAGGCAACCTCCAGGTGAGACCTCATCCCTAGCACTCACAGAACTCTCTATCTATCTCCTTTTGTTGATATGAGTTGGGAAAAAATAGACACATTACTTTTTTCTTGGATTTCCCCATTAGGATTCTGTCGTGCATTTTTCTCAATCATTTGGATGCATTTGGGGTATGTGGAGAGCTCTGGAATACATACCTAAAAGAAAGTCTTGGTATGATACTCATATTAAAAAAAATGAGTGAAATGTGAAAGAAAAATGTGAAAGAGGAAAGAACTTGGTTCTGCTTGGACCCAGAGGGTAAAGATAGAAACTGATGTTGTTAGCAATATATACTATCTGTAAATGCACAAGCAAGATAACAAAAAAGAAAAAAAAAGCTAAAGTAAGCAAACAATAATAAAGGAACTGAATAACAAAAAAGGACCAGCTCTTGATGAAATAATGTGGTAATTAAGCTCTAGAATGAGGTGTCTTAAGGCTAGGGTTCACAGAAGACTATAGATTTGCAAGTGAAAAAATGCATTTTTATTTTCACTAATCTCTAAATTTGGTATTTGTTTCAATAACTTTAAAAAATTATCCTGAGAAGGAGTTCATAGGGCTCACCATAGTACCAAAGAAGCCCTTCACACACACACACACACACACACACACACACACACAAAATGGCAAAAAGCTCCTGTTCTAGAATAAACAAAGATCTCTTGAGATTTCATTTGACTCAAGAAATTAGTATTTGAACCTGCTACCCCAGATAACATAGTCAGCTTCTTGACCAGTTTCAACATTGTCACAGATAAAGCTTTTTCTGCCTAAAATACTCAATAACCCCATGCTCAAGGAAGACGTGGAAAGCAACTAGTATGGCATTATTGTATTTATGCTAATTGTCACTCCACTCACTTGATGCTTGTGGACATGTCTGACATGGACACTAACACTGCTACTAATATCACTCCTGTTTATCAAACTAAAGTGAATTATAACTACAGTGAAGAAAAGAGAAACATGACACTCATTGAGGAAAACTTCGAATGTGATAATGAGAAAGAACATTGTTCGAAGAGGAAGGCTGTGCTGGTGCCAGCTCAAACTGGCTCATAAAAGTCCATTGTTAAATTTTTAGCGTGATCATTTACACTTTGGAAATGGGAAAATGCTTTAAATTAGGGGTTGGTTCATTGTTTTGTTGATTGTCTAGGCTTAAGAATGTGATGGAGAACATGTTAATAATGAGATTAAACTTTAAAATGTCAGGTGTTAATTTTTTTCCTCTCAGAGGACAGTTGTTTAACATTTTCCAGTACATCCTTGTCTGAAAGACATAGTTTCTAGTTTCAGTTTCATCCTTTATAAGCAGTGAGATTATGGATAATTCGCTTTTTCTAAACCAGAGGTGGGGAACTTGCAGTCTTGAGGCCACATGTGGCCTTCTAGGTCCTTGAGTGTGGCCTTTTGACTGAGTTCAAGTTTTACAGATCAGATCTTTTTATTAAGAGGATTTGTTCTGTGAAGTTTGGATTCAATCAAAGGGCCACTCTCGAGGACCTAGAGGGCCACATGTGGCCCTGAGGCCATAGGCTCCCCACCCCCACAGGCTAAACTTTAATTTCTTTATCTGTAACAAAATTGAGCTAGAATGTGGATATCTAGCTGAATAGTATTAATTTGATTCTTTGAAAATGTGGTGTTAGTTGACACGATGTTACAAGAGGAAATTACTTCATTGGAATGCTATTATAGATGGTTAATTGGTTAAATGACATTTTAGAAGTTTGATTCTTTTAGTATAAGTACTTTGGTGATATAACAATGATCAGGACAGTCTTTTAACCATTAAGTGTTTATCTGCTTTGACCGCCTCATGCAATTATTATAAGGTTCAAATACCATAACATTTGTAAAAGTTATTTTTAAACTTTTAAGCACAATATAAATGAATGGTACAATTTTTGACAAGTAAGCTTTTGAGTATACAACGATCAGAGATAGAGAGGGCACAGGGTATTTTTGTTTGTTTATTGTTTGGTTTTTGGAAGGCAATTGGGGTTAAGTGACTTGGCCAAGGTCAAGCTTATAAATGTCTGAGGCCAGATTTGAACTGAGGTCCTGCTGACTCTAGGGCCCATGCTCTATCTACAGTATTATCCAGCTGCCCCTGAGAGGGTACAGTTTTGAGAAAATGTGCTTAATCACCTATATGACAGGAGGGAAATAAAAATTTATTAAGTGCCTACAATGTGTGCAACATTATGCATTTTACATTTTACAAACTTTTATATGTATGTAGGTATATATATATATATATATATATATATAGATAGATAGATAGATAGATAGATATTTCATTTTAAAAATACTATTTCACTTGAAACTTATAACAACTCTGGGAGGTAGATGCTATTATTTTCCCAATTTTACAGTTGAAAAAAATGAGGCAGACAGAGATTAAGTCAATTGCTCAAGGTCACACAGTTAGTAAATTCATGAGGTCAGAGTGGAACTCAGGTCTTCTTGCCTCCAAGTTGAGTACTCTATCCACTGTAGCCATCTAGCTGCCTCTAGGCAACTTAGAGGGTAAGAGCTACAAGAACAATAGACAACACGCATTTATTAATTACTTACTGTGCGCAGAGAATATTGAAAACAAACAAAGAAAAGATAACCAAGAATTGAGTCTTATCAGACTTTGTATGTCCATTTAGCACAGGACAGTGACTTGACATAGCATGATGAGGGATCAGTTCAAATCCACAAACTACGTTTTCTTGGATAAGTCACTTAGCTTTTGTGACTTCAGTATTCTTGGTGGTAAAATGGAAATAGTAATAGTACTTTCCTACCTACTTTATAGGCTGGGACAATATGTATATAAAGGGATATATTTTAAATAAGTCTGGAAAGATAAGCTGAAGCTAGGATGTGAAACACTTTCAATGGCAACTTGAAGAGACTGTAGTTCACTCTGGAGACTATAGGAAATAACTGCTGATTCTTCATCGGGGAAGATCATGATCAGAATTTTGATTTAGGGAGATATTTTGGAAGCTGTGTGGAGAGCAGATTATGGAGAGAAAACTGAAAATAGGGAAATTGATTAGAAAGCTATTCCAATATTCAGTTCATAAGAGAAGTGCTGAAGATTTTAATTAGAGGGATGGCCATGTGAGTAGTCAGTCTACAAATAAATGTTTATTAAGCAACTACTATGTGTTAAACATTAGGGATATTTTTAAAAAGGCAAAAGACAATCCTGGCCCTTAAGGAACAGAAAAAAACAGCACCTGGAAGAGACACTATGGATGTAGAATTGACATGTTTTAGCAAATAAATGGAAAAGTAGGTGGTGAGAGAAAATGGAGAAAGGATGACTTCAAAATTGTAATATTAGATAACGGAAAATACAGAAATGCCTTCCACAGAAATAGGAAAAATTACAGCTATGATGAATTTAGGGGAGGAAGATAGTTCTGTTTTAGGATTATCAAATTTGATATGCACATGAGTCATGGAAGTGCAGACTTTTAACATGAAGCTGTTGCTGTGAGATTAGATCTAAGGAGAGATTAGAGCTGAATAACACCTAGAACAGTACTTGGCATATTAACAAATGCTTATTGATTCATTGAAATATAGATTTTGGAGGTATCTAGAGAAATTATATTTGAAGTGAAGACTGTAATTCGTATAACACCATAACCGCTGAGTTCAGGAAAAGATGAGAACCCCAAGAAAGACGATTTAGAGAAGGAAGGAAAAAAATTTCTGGGAAGAGTTCTAGGATACATCCAAACACAAAGGGAAAGAGATGGATGATGAGGCAGCAAAAGAGATCATGAAGGAATCAGCCATCAGACAAATAGAAGAACTGGGATAACAGTTATCAGGAAATCTTAGGTAATATGGATAGATATTATTCATTTTTATGTCAAATAATTTCATTTTGGGTTTGTGAGTAGGAGAGAAAGAAAGACGACCATGTGTTGCCATTGCCATAATGTATATTACTTATAGATAAAATATTCTAAGATGATGCTGAAGACAGTTAAGCATTGTGATCTTAGTTCTATGAACATAGTTGGAAAAATATTCATAGGAATATTTCTAAAGACAGTTGTAATGGGGCCAAGTGCCTAACTCTCAAGTTACAAAAGTGACTGCTATCCCCTTACAGCATAGTAGAAAGGTATGAGGTGTTTTTTTTTATTCAAAAGGTACTTTTTTTTTTTACTATTTATGAAAGAGGAATATCAGGAGAAAAACATTTTATAAAATAAAATGTCTGAAAAAATGTGAGCATGAATATTTCAACCCATGTGCAAAATAAATAGGCCAAAAATGAAAGATAAAAGATTTTGGCAAAATTTTAAAAGGAAGAAAGAGAAGAAAGGGAAAAATTAATTTTGAAAATTTTACAATAATTTATTTTAAATTCTCTTAGTAGCTGAAAAATAAGAATGAATGAATTTTAATCTGGTTCCCAAAGATTTATATCAAAATGCTTTGTAGAACACAAAATGAAATGAAACTTGAAAATGTACAACAAACAACACACAAAATATATAATTATGCCTTCAGAAACATTATTGAAGTAAAATTGATGGATAACTTACACCTGTTCACTACTGAAAGAAATAGTAGAGAGTAAGTGGTGAGGGGAGGGGTACAAGAGATACCTTTTGTAAAGGAAAGGAGAATGCATGTCTAAACTTTTTGAAATGTGTATTCCTATTCACATCAAACCTGGTTTGAATCTCAAGATCAAAGCATATGATGGCCTGTCAGCTTCTGACAGATTTGCAAGTATGCAGTGTTTGTGTTTTAGAATGCATGCTGGTATTGATCAACTGGAACAACAAAATAGCAATAAACATACAAACAATATCATATACATATGTATATATGTTTATATGCATGTGTATATATTCATATGCACATGCATATATGTGTAAATGGAAGAGGGATTCCTGCTAGATGATGAGGTCCTCCAGATATTCCTTTTTGTTGATGACATTGTACTGATAGCTTCAAGTCCATGAAAATGGCAGTACCTCTTAAATAAGATCCATAATCACTCAAAAGAGTCTGGCTTAATTAGGTACGTCAGAAAAAATAGAAAAAAATATTTCATTGTCTAATCTCTTATATGTTGGTAATATGTTAGACATATTAGAGATATGTCTAATCTCTTATATGATGGATTGCCCATCAGTTCATGTGTTTTTAAAACATATTAAAATAGACATAACTGGGTCAAAAATTAGAGAGAACCAGATCAGTTGGATCTGAACTTTACAATTATGCAGAGCTTTGAATAATGCCACAACCTTCCCTAAAACAAAGATCTATTTTTGCCATTAATATTCTAGTGATGCCATATAGCTCTGAAGCATGGGATATCATTATCTCTGAAAAATTAAAGTTTCACTGAATCCCCAAAGTAATGATAAGGCACATAGTTGTGGGTAAGCACATACTTGGAGAAAAATTGTAAAAGATATTATCAAACAAAGGAAGTGACTAGTCTTGGAATAAGAACATAGTAAAACCAAAAGACTGCCCACATACTTTACTGGTAAGTACACAATGACAAGTTATCAAAAGGAATATCCTCAGCATTCTAAGTAGAACATTGTATGGAACTTATGTAAGCGCATTGGTAAGAGTTGTACATGGTGAGAACATATGGATAAATTGTGATTCCCCCTCTTGGAGGAAGTAACCTCATTGATGAGATCATGATGCATCTATTTATCTATCTATCTATCTATCTATCTATCTATCTATCTATCTGTCTATTTAACATATATATTTTATATGAACAACACTTATTTCCCAATGCTCTTGAATGGTCCCAAGGAATTGCTGAAGAATAGCTTTAACCATTGAATTTTAAATTTAAAACTGAAAAGGACTCTGGAGATCATTTATTTAATTAAAGCTCCTTATTTTGTAGAAGAAACTGGATGTCTTTTTAACAATGTACAAGTGAAAGGACTAGTACTCAAATTTGAGTCTTCTTTATTCAACCCTATGCTCTTTCTATGACCCAAAATTTCATTCCCACCCTTCAAAATTGAGAAAATTACAGTCCACAGAACAGTTAATTTTTATGGAGGATCCTCATGTACAAGCTATTAAACTATTGATATTTTTCTGCTGCTGTTTAATTTATCAGCTCCTTTCTTATTTTTGTGACTGACTGGGTGAATTTTTAATACAATGATGGTTTCTCAAAATTAGCAACATTTCCAGTGGCAATTTTTGCCAATCAGCAACTTCATCATACATCCTAGTTTACTAAATTTAAGACAGAACTAGCCCTTGTCTAATAATATTGATAATATAAATTCTATCTGACTAACTTGTATATTTCATTTGCTAATTGTGGTGGTATATATGTGTGAAATCTTACATGATGCTCCATAGGATGCCTATTTATGTTTCACCACTGAATGACAAGCCAGAATAGATTGAAAGGAAAAGATGATTCATACACAGCTGATTATAAATAATTCTCCCCCTGCCATTGATTTCTTTAAAATCTTTCATGAAACTCTCCAAAGTTTTTATGTAAAGTGCTCTATATGTAAAGTTCAAAGTTAGCTCTCCACAACACATGATGCACTATTAGATATGGCCAAATAAATTTGTGTTTTGACTATAATAAAATGAGCAATAAATAAGAAACTATATTTGCATGTTTTAAGATAGCGGATAACACATTTGTTATCTTTTGAATTCTTATCTTTCAAATCACAAAATCCTAAGCCTGGAAGATATTCTAAAGAATTATTTTATTTATTTCCTATCTTCATAGAGGATCATATTAAGATATTCAATCATGTAAGAATGACTTCGCATTGCCTGAAGACCAAATATGTTATATTCTATTCATCCCCCAGGATTTTCTGGAACCAAAGTCAGTAAAAAAAATATTTATTCAGCTCCTATTGTGCTACCCAGTAGGGATACAAGGAAAACAAAAGACAGTCTCTGCCCCCAAGAAGCTTACAATTTAATGAGGGAAGACAATATACAAAAGGAAGCAGAAGAGGGATAGGAGCAGTGTATGAGGGGCATGAAGGAATTCAGGATTCCTGTTGGTGGGAAATGAAGAGACAGCCAGCCTAGGCTCCCTTTTAAGAAAAGAGGCTACTAATGAGTTCCAGGGCTGAAGTGACCTTGCGGGATAAAGTTTCTTGGGTTATGATGGAGAAGCTGTGTGGGAAATAAAGAGGTCATTTGAAGAATGTCTAGTCTTTCTACAGTTGATTCTAGCTCCCAACTATTGGGTTCCTTCAATTTTGGGGGTCACCTATAGTTCAATTCCATTTAATCATTAGCTTTTACAGAGGAATATTTACTTAAAAATGATAACAAGAATAAACATACAAACATTCCTTGCCCTGATATGTGGGGGACATATTATTTTCTTTTATCACTTCATTCTCAGGAGAGTAGAGGAAGATTAGGTTCACCGTTCAGCTCAATTCCTATATCACACAGTCCCACCAAATTCCAAGTCCAGACTCTCACTCCCACTATGAGCTTGAGTAACAGAATCCTAGCTTTTCATGGCTTTATCTGTTGGCCCGCAGTGCATCCCATCTGGAATCCTGTCTCCAATTTCATCATGGATCCAATGTGTGTCTGGTGAGAACTCCACTGCCTATGCCTAGAACTGAAAAAGAAAAATGAATCAGACAAGACTAAAACACTAAGGCTGTCTGTTTTTCCCCCCTGGGCTATAGGGCCTAAAGGGCAGAGAGAAGGTAGTTATTCCAGTTTAAATAATTATGCCCTTCTGGATGTAGCTGGAAAGAGAAAAAAAAGAGACTGTTCCAGTCTGGTAGTTTTAAAAATGCATTTGATTATGCATTGGCTACATGACCAATGGAAAGAGGCTGTTCTTACCCACTTGGTAGAGGAACCCAGAATATCTTATTACTGGCATCTCCCATGTGGTTGCCTCCTTTGTAGGTGACCTAGGCATGTGCAAAGCAAAGCCTCATTATATTGTTTTAAATGACCTTCATGAAAGGAAATTAAATAAAATTGAATCCTATTTTATTCTGTTTGAAAAAATCGCATGCGTCCCTATAACTTTGTAGAGTGAATGTGTTGATTGTGTCAGTTGTGAATACTTTATGTTGTTTAGTTATTTTCAGTTGTGTCCAACTCTCCATGATACCATCTGGTGTTTTCTTGGCAAAGACACTGGCATGATTTACCATTTCCTTCTCTATCTCATTTTATAGATGAGGAACTGAGGCAAACAGGGTTAAGTGACTTGCCCAGGGTAACACAACTAGTAAGGGTTTGAGGCTGGATTTGAACTCATGAAGATGAATCCTCCTGTCTTCAGGCTTGATATTCTATCCACTATGCCATCTAGTTGCCCCTGTGAATACCAGATGTGAGTATATTGTTCTTCTTTCCCTTATACCTATGTTGGTAAATTGGTTTAAGAGAATTTATAAGAGGTCCCTATGAATTTTGAGGAACAAGCTTTGTGAAGTTTGTTATGGGGTAGATTCTGAATTCTGTACTTTTGGATCAACCACATCTTGAGGTCACATCCTGAGTGAGTAGCTGAGCCCTTGGCAGGAGGAATAAGAAGGAAAAGAGGAAGAGCTGACATTTTTGAGTACTTTAAGGTTTTCAATATGCTTTTCATACATTGTTTCATTTTGAATCTCAACAATCCTATGAAGTAGGTGCCATTTTACTCCCCCCCCCACATCCCTGAAGAGAAAATTAAAGCTAAGAAAAATTAAGTGACTTTTCTAGGGTCTCACAGCAAGTAGTTATCTGTAACCAATTTCATGGTAGGACTCCATCCACTACACTGAAAAATGTAAAAGAATTTGAGACAGAAAACATGATAGCAGAAATAACGTGTAAAATAATATGGAAAATTATGAACAACAAAAAAAAGGCTATTCAGATAGTAACAGGTTGCACAGATAATCTCAGAGATCAGAGAAGCAAACCAAGAAGAAAATGGAGAGAAAAAATTGAGTCAAGATTTCAGATATGGAAATGTAGGGACAGGAGAAGAATGAAAGGGAGAAGAAAAAAAGTAATGGACCCAGTAGGATACTTTAGAGCCATCTCAGTCTCATATATAGGCTCTCTCATTCATGATTTTTTTTTTTCTATAGCCAGGCTTCACAACCCAAGAACTGGTTTTTTACAGCTCTATTATCAAATTAATGGGCTTGATTAAATATCCACTAATTTCCATAAAAGATTAAGAAGGGTATAAATATGTCTTTCCTTTTTAAGTGTCCAAATAAGATTGTTCCCTCTTTTTTTCTACTCCAGTAATTAAATATCTAAAAATGCCAATTTTATGATTTCATAAATTATACTCTGCACATAATTATTTTGTCTTGGGCTTGAATCTCTTACATACTTATATTAAAACTAATATTTTAAAAAGTCTAAAATCGTTAGATGATGGTTAAATGCAATATATGGTGTTTCATTTGTGTTAAATAGTAGATTAGTTTTCAAAGTCCAACGATACAATGAAGAGACAATTTCACTGGAAATAAGAACCTTGTTTATTTTAAGGGACTAATGGCTGAGAAACAAATGGGGTCTTTTCATTGGACATCCTGGAAAGAAAATATATGTATCTCAGGGAACAAGTAACCAGATTTCTCTTGTTTTTAGTTTGTATATTATCAAAGCTTTATAGTATATTTCTTTATAGGTGTAGGCTCAATATCTAATGTTTTATTTCTAGCATGAGGAGTTGGCTATTAAGAGAGCCACAAATTTAGAATTTCTAGGTCCTTCTTTTAGCTATTCTAATCCAAGGCTTGCTCTGGCTTTCATGTACATTCTCAGCTCCCCATAAACTCTTATCTGCTCTTTAGGCTCTAGTAGTATCTCTATCAACAGACCCATGGGAGCAGCTAGGTGTAGCAGTGGATAGAGCACCAGCCCTGAAGTCAGGAGGTTCTGAGTTCAAATCCGGCCTCAGACCAAACACTTGACGTGTTCTAGCTGTGTGACCTTGAGCAAGTCACTTAACCTCAATTGCCTCACAAAAAAAACTTGCTATCAACAGTCCCATACAAGTTATAATCTATCTATCTATCTATCTATCTATCTATCTATCTATCTATCTATCATCATCATCATCTATCTATCATCTATCTATAGTGATGGGGTACCAGGCAGTCAAATGGGATGAGGAATCTCTAGTATTTCTATCCTTTCTCCTGGCAGTCCTACACATTTTGGATTGGCAAGAGTTTTGGAGTGGCAAGAGTTTAGATCACTGGTAGGGAACCTGTGGCTTCAAGACCACATGTGGCCCACTAGGTCCTCAAGTGTAGCCCTTTGACTGAATTCAAACTTCACAGAACAAATCCTTTTATTAAGAAAACTAAACCTTCTGGGGTAAGTATATAGAGCTATATCTGTTTTCTGTGAGACCAAAGCCTTGAGCCCCTGGTCTATGTGTTGACATACAAGGAATAAAATAAATAAACAAACAAATAAATAAATAACCTGTACAAAAGTGTTGTTTGGACTATTATATAGGTGCTGAAGAAATTAAAAAAATAAATTAAAACCACTGTGATTCAAAGGGTCAAGGAAAGCTTCACAGAGAGGTTAGGAGTTAAGCTGATATTGAAGAAAGCATATATATATATTTATATATATATGTATGTGTGTGTGTGTGTGTGTGTGTGTGTGTGTGTGTGCATGGTAGAGATGAAGAGAGAGGAAATTTTAGGCAGGGCAAACAATCAGAGTGAGAATAAATGAAGCAGACTAGTCAAGGTATTTAACCTCTGGGCCTCATTTCTAAAATGAAGGGGTTGGACAAGATAACTTGTTAAGTCCCTCCCACCTCTGACATTATATTATTCTCTAAATGCTCAATTGACAAATTTCCATTCTATTGAAGGCAATAGGGAGCTTTTTGAGTTTTTTTGATGAGGGGACTGGTATGATGATAAAAAAGGATTAATTTAGCAATGATATTAGAATTCAGAATGCATTGGAGAAAAGAAAAATTACACACTATTTCACTAGAATAAAAACAAAATCAATTTTATAACTGTAGCCAAAATGCTGAGTCCTCTATAAATATAGAATTCCACTAAAACCAAACCTAAGGGAATAGAAAGGAGGTCTGAGTATTGTACATATTTACTTTCACAGACATAGTGGTCATAATGATAAATGTAATGGGCCCTTTTTATTTTATTATTGATATTAAACTTTTGAACTCCAGTAGTTATACATACATACATATACACATACATACACATGTATATGGGTATGTATGTGTATGTGTATGTATGTATATAATATGAAAATTAATCCATTTATATCCATTCCTGTTCAGTTCCTGTGCTCCTCTACTCCCCCTCACCACCACAAATACCACTGTTGGATCCTTTGCTCAAGAGCTAGAGGCAGTGTTCGGTAGTGAATAGGGCACTGGACTTCAAAGCTTGGATTAAAAGCACAGTTTAGAAACCTACTAACTGTGTGGCCCTGGGCAAGTTATTTAATCTTTCTGTGCCTCAGTTTCTTCATTTATAAAATGAGGATGTTGTAATTGGACTCAATAGTCCCTAAGGTTTTTTCCTACTCCAAATCCATGATCCTATGTGTATATTTGATAACATTCTCACTCTGCCCCTCAATCCGTCATCTCCTGGCTCTTCAGCAGGGACTTAGTGAATTAATTCAGTCAATATGGCGTAGTTCATTGGTCAGTGGACTTGAAGTGAGAAGGAACTGGATACAAAGATCTTTGTGACACTGGACAAGCCACTTAATCTTCTGTGTCTCAATTTGATCATCTACAAAATGAACATATTGGACCTCCATAGAGCTTTTCCAGCTCTATAATCTTATCATCTGTGTCAGATCATGATATCCTTTATAGCATTTAATGTTTGCATCTTTCATTTGATGCATATTATATACTTCCCAAAGGATTACCTGGCAAAAAATGAAAAAGCATTTATTAAGGGATTACTATATGCCAAATGCTCCAAATGCTCAGGATACAAAGAAAAATGAGGTAGTTCCTACTCTGCAGGAGCTGACATTCTAATATAGGGAGATAATACATTAAAAACTGTTCAGATGTGGAATGGATGGAAAGGTTGGTTCTTACCATTCAGAGGCAAGGCAGAGCCAAGGTCTTTGGGTCCAGAAGATGCAGCTTCAAGGTATATTATAAGGTCCTGTGGTCTGTTGAATGTAGAATAGAACAAATGGCACACCTAGTGGTCTTGATGGCATGCAATCCAATTTTGCTGAAGTATAGATTGTGATACAGCTAATGTATAGACCTTTTTTTGATGTCATTTCACTTGGTAAAACCATATCCTTTGCTGATGTTGAACCATTTGACAGTAACAAGGATTTTAATGGTGAGAACTTTCTTTTGTGAGTCTTCAGTTTCCTCTCTTTCTAAATATGCTTAAAGCAACTGTGTAGTACAAATCTTGTCATCTTTAGAGTATTTAGCATATAATAAAAGCTGAATAATTTTTTAAATGAAGGAAGAACACTAATTCTTTAATGGTAGCAGTTTCTGACCCTGAAACCACATCTATAGAACTATAGCAGAATTCAAAGTCATCAAAAGACTTTCTCCTTAGCACTTTCATTTCTCTGCAGTAGAAATGACATCAATTGCTATCACGTCAATGACCACCTCTGTTCAGATAATTCCCAAATCTTTATTTCTCTCCCAGATTGTTTCCTAAACTCCAGCTCTGCATTTCCAATTGCTTCCTTTACATATTTCTTCAAATGTCCTTCTGGTACCCCCAAATCACCATGAATCAAGCTTAATTTATCATCTTATCCACCCTCCACTCTTCCAAAATGTCTTGTAAATGTGGGAACCTTTCCATCTTCCAAATATGGCACTTCTACCACATCTTTGAGGTCAAGAGCTCTTAGCTTGACATGCATGACCTTTCATCATAAGTGATTTGATAACTGTATTTCAATGCAATTTGTCTCATTTATACTCCTACAGATTTTATTGTATGCATTTAAAATTATTTTGAAAAAGGGTCCATAGGTCTCACTAGATAACAAAAGGGATCTATGACACACACAAAAAGGTCAAAAATTCTTGCTACAGTAACTTAATATTAAAAGTTGATATTTCTTTACCCTCTAGGGTGCTAAATTTTTAACACTGGAATCAAATTATCTTTGACTTTTCCTTTTTCTTCAACCCTCAATTCCTATCAGTTGCTATGTGTTATTGATTCTATCTTCACACTTCCTCTCACATTCATATAATCTCCATTACTTCCACTACTTTTTTAGGCCCTCTTTATTATTGGCCAAGACTATTGGACTAGTTTCTAGTTTCTCCTCTCTACAAAACATCCTAATTCTTCTTAATGAAATGAGGTTCCTGTTCTTCAGGCATGCACAGTGTGTGTCTGATGTCAATCCATATAGAAGCTTTAGTGAGCCTGCTTCCAGAAGTATGTGATGGAGAAGTCCTTTGTCTCTTGCTTCAGATCATGAACATTTACCTTTGTTTCCTCCCAGCTCAGTTCATGGTGATAAAAACCCTTTAAATTGGATTTTGAGCCAGAATTAAGTGTGCACACAAAAGGTTCAAATGAACAGAAGTCTCTCTTCCTTGGTGGTGAATGAGACATATACTGCTATAAAAATCTGGGTGGGAGAGAGGCAGCAGTGATGGAGAGGAACCGACGGCTCTGTTGTTCAATCATTTTTCAGTTGTGCCAGACTCTTCATGACCCTATTTGGAGTTTTTTTTTTTTTTGGTGAAGGTACTGGAATGGTTTGCTATTTCCTTCTCCAACTCATTTTTACAGATTAGGAAACTGAGGCAAACAGGGTTAAGTGACTTGCCCAGGGTCACACAGCTAGAAAGTGTTTGAGTCCAGATTTGAACTTACCTTTCTGACTCTAAATGCACTACTCTATGCACTGTGCCATCTAGCTGCCCTATCAACCTGTTACCTGCTGCCAGCTCTCCCTACCTAGGCCCTATTTGCCACTCTTTTGGTTTTGCTTGTTCATTTTTATCTTTGTGCCACTTCTTTCCTGTTGTTAGGTGAAAGTGTGTTGAAGATGGAACAAACAATATTGTGATCTAGTAAAACTTCAAAAAGTTGGAAGATCCACCAGAGGTCCAATAAGTAGAGTCCAGATCAAAGCTTTCTGGTTGCTGCGTTAGCAGCTGAGGCCACTAAAGAGTCAGTTCCAAAGAGTGAACTACTTGACCCAACCCAGCAGTAAACTAATCAGGCAAGTAAAGCATCATATCCTTCAAGCAATGGAGCATTTTGTCCACTAGCTATGTTACAGCCAGAAGTTGTTGCAGGGCAATGGTTGTTAATCACCACTTTAAATTTGAATCTTAACTTTCTCCAAGCCCTGAAACAGTAGGGGAGGGTGTGATCCTGGTATTGGATATGTTTATACTTTGGTTCTTCTCATGCCTTCTCAGTAAAGATTCCTGGGTAAAAGCTAACTGACGTTAAGAGGTTAAATTATATTAGTGAGATGTTAATCGGTCAATCAGTATAGATGGAATACAATGGATGGGAGCTTGTGAGCATTTGTTGTTCACTTGTTTCAATTGTGTCTGACTCTTCATGACCCCATTTGGGGTTTTCTTGTCAAAGATATTGAAGTGGTTTGTCATTTCCTTCTTCAGCTTATTTAACAGTTGAGGAAACTGAGGTAAATAAAGTGAAGGGACTTACCCAGGGTCACACAGCTAGTAAGTGTCTGAAGTCAGATTTGAATTTAGGTCTTCCTGATTCCAGGCCGGACAGTCTATCCACTGTGCCCACCTACATGACTTTGTGAACAACAGTACTATAAAATCTGCTCCCAACCAATCAGAATTACCTCTAGAACTCTAATGGAAAAAAGTGCTAGCCTTGCTCTAGGGATCCAACTTACTAATATGAGCAGGAGTTGTAAGTGAACTACAGATTATGGGTCTATTAACATATGGATCTAAACATTCGATTCCCCAGATCAAAAATCTTAAGTAGTTTCCAATTACTTCTAAAATAAAATACCAACTCTTCAGGCTGGCATTTGTGGCTCATCATAATCTGCCTCAGCCTAGCTTCTGCAGCCCCTTCTCCCTCATTTTCTTCATGAATTCACATTTACTTTCTCCTATCACTGAAAGGTGTGCATTTTGAAATTCTTCTCTTTCTTCAAGGTACGATTAGGCAGTCTGTGTCCCTGTTAAGCTAACTCTGATCTCCCCAGTTGAAAGCAGCCACCATCTTAAATTTTTGAATCTCTATTCTGCACTATCACATTCCACCTTATATCATAACTTTTTGTGCGCATGTTTTATCCCTTCTATTAAATTTGAAGCTTTTGAGGAGAGGGGCCTGTGTCATATTTTACCTCTGAATTCCCAGCACCTTCCTAGTACATTGCTAAGTACATATTTGGCTTCTAATAAATGATTGTTATGAGTCAAATTGCAAATTGAAGCTTTTGAAAACTTTATAGAATGGAATGACCTGACTTGAGTAGAGTTTGTTAATTTAATGTTTAGTTTGCCCATTTAATGATATCTCATTCTTCAATGATCTTTTAGGTATATCAAAAAATGGAAGTCCTTTTGTAAATCATATTTATTTGTTAAACAGGTCACTCTAAATATGCTGTGTATTTTACATAAATTGTATTTTTATCAATAATAGTATGGATAATTTATGCTAAGGAATAGATAGAGTAATTTCCCTCATAGAAATTAACATCTAGATAACATAGAAAGATTGAGCTCTCTAAATATTTTTCAAGAAAGGTAATATATAAATACAGATTATGAAGTTGCTGATGTGCTACATAATAACAAAAATGGCTTAAGGGCCAAACTGAGATCTTTAAGAGATGTTGACTATTTGATTTTGAATTTAAGGCTATACCTTAAATATGAAATTTATTGCCTCATTTTAAAATTCTCTCTTTCTCTGATAAACATAAGGCCTGGTCCCTGGTCCTTATACATCCTTCTCACTGACTGAATTCAAAGGAAGCAGGGAGGTTGCAAGATTACGCCAACAGTATTCCATTTGCCATTGGAAAAAGGATTCAATCACATTAGGGACTATCAGGAATGACAGGAATGTAAATATTCCTTGGGCAAGATAAAGATAAATAATGTACTATTGCCAGTTTTTCCATAGAGATAAAGTAACAAAATTAATAAATAATAACACCTGACCATATTCCCTTTCAGCTAAAGAGGAAAGGTATGAGCAAAACACAGCATGTGAAAATAACAGCTTCATTCATCTTAGGCTGATCTATAAACTGTGTCATTTACTGATCCTGGGCACATGGTTTATTCTCAGAGGCAAAAGTGGTTAGTCAAATACATTCAAAATCTTTTTTTTTCCTTAACAGATTTGCTCCCCCCCATTTTTTCCTCTGCTCAGAGAAACACAAGATTAAAAATGTTTTTGTGTGTCATACTATGGATGTCTTTCATGGAATATGAAAAGGAAATTTTCCTGGCCATCCACTTTCCAATTTCTGAGTCATTGCCTACCCTGCTAAATTGCTTAACACTCCCTGTAGTGGACCTGTGACCTGGAATCTTTATGCAAGATTAATGGGAAAGCAAATGGGAATTAGTATTGGGGTGGGTTGCTCTGCAGCCCTCTCTTTTATCTAGCACTCCACCTGTTTTTTACAATTATGCTTTCATTAGCTTCTGAATCCAGAGATCCTACAAAAGACCTTCCCTTTCCGTCGGTCTCCATTTCCTCTCTTACGCCCACCTCATCTCCACACTGACACTCCCCCTCCATGCCCACCAAAAATTATCAAACTCACTCTGCCTCTAACTGACATGCTGACAGGAAATTATTGCACGTCATTACACTTCTTAAAACACAATTTACCCAGCCTTTGCAAATTATTCTCCAGTGTGTGTGAGGGGGTAATGGAAACTGTCGATTTCACTTATACTTGTCACTCCTACTTTCTTCTGGACAATGAACAATTTATGTTTTCTCTCTCAAGAAAAGAAAAAAAAAACCAACACAATCATTTGAATTATATAAAAGCAACTTCTTCTATAGGGGAAAATAGGGAAAAAAACCTCTTTGCCACTTCTTTATATTTGTCTCAGCCATAGAGCTATTGATGTATATACTCATCAGAGTCCTCACATGTTTCTCATCTGCATATCTTTGTTCGTTGGGACTAAAACCCTAAGGAAGACTAAAACCCTACTCTTCTGTGTAAAGAGGCCTAGCTCAGATAGATCCCCAGTTTGGAATAGCTTGCCAGTATCCATCTCTCCCACACATCTTGAACCATACTGACTCAGATCTACAGTCTGTCTACAATGTCTTTCTCCCCACCCCCTCCCTGGAATACCTTCTCTACCCCCACCCTCCACCTCCCCACTTGTGCCTGTGTGACTCTATCATCCAGCCATTTGTCTTTGGGTCTTGTCTGAAATAATTTGAACTGCCAAATCTCGAAATGAATAGGTTTTGTTAACACAAAAGGCTAAGGAACTAGTTGGAAATTTTAAAGAGCTCACCATCCCCAACTTTTAACTGATCATATTGTTCCTCTTTCAGGCATTCTTGTGTCAGGCTTATTCTGCCTCAATGGGAGAAGGATGATGAATTGTTTGGTTACTGGAGGCAGAGAGAAAGAAATCCTGTGCTGGGGTCTGGGAATTGGTTAAGTACTTCTGCCGAGCTTCAACCTCATAATCGCTCTCAGAAACTTGGCCTCCTTGATTTATAAACTGAGGTGGTGATTAATGATCTTTTAAGTGGACAAGGCAGGCCAAAGCTTCACCAATCGGGCCACTTCACCACGAAGACCACTTGTAGGGGAAGAATAACAGCCTTTGCATTTAGGTAACTGAGACGGTTTCAGAGTCTGCATTCACCGACATAAATCAGCTATATGGTCCGCCTATTTTTGACAGCAGTCCTTCTGACCACAGCCCTTCAGGTCAGCAGCTGGCAACAGAATTTAAATGGAGTTGTAAATGTGAGAGATCAGGGCTTCTCCTTCAGAGGAGGGGTAAAAACAGTGGGGGAAGGCTGAGTGAATCTGTATCAGTTTGTGAATAGGGCAGCAAAATTACTCAGAAACAGAATATAGATATAGATATAGGTATGAATATAGATATAGAAATAGATATAGCTAAACAAACATAAAACAATTGTCTTCTCCCTGCTAGGCCCTGAGCTTCATGCAAATGCAATTTTCTAGATACCTGGTCTTACTATCCACATCACTGTGTTTTGACCCTTCTGGTTCCATTCCCTATAGATACCATTCAGCCTTATAGGTATCTCCTGACCATGTTCAATTCATCTGGTTGCCCGAGGCCATATTTGTTCTTCTTTGGAGCAAAGTTAGAATTCCTCCTTTCTGGGCTGTGCTGAACTTGAAGTGTTTTAATGAAGCCTTGGCACTCGAAGCCTCCACTGTTTGAGAATATGCCCAAAGATGATTAATTAAAACCGACAGAAACACTGACAGTAAGTGCTCACTGTACACTCGATCATGTAATCTTCCTTTCTCGCCCAAATTTTGGCTCCTCAAGCATTCACCTCTTCTTGCCTGCTGGGTCCCACACCTAGGTGGACTTGCTGGTCTCTGGGACCAGGAAGGTGTCAAGTGCTTCTGTAGAGAGTGGCAGCCCAGGGAGAAGAGTCCTTTTATCCATCATCCCTGAAAGAAAAAAAAAAAAACACAACATGCAAACATTGTTTTCTGGTGATTATGGGATGAATATTTATGAAAATGATGATTATAATTCAAGTCAGTGTTGCTGACAAGCACTAAATACAAGAGTGGAACTCAAACACTTTTGCTGTAGGTGTGCTAGAAAAGGATCACTAGTGGAAAGTTAACTTCAGCTAACCAGACAGCTTTCAGCTCTCCCTAGGGAAAAGTTCTGAAATATTTTCAATCTGGTCTGAACTCCAGAGAAAATTTCAGTGTGTATAAAGAAGGGGGGTCATGGGGAAGCAAAATCTCACATATTTATTTTCTGAAACTCAGTTATAATGAACTGGGTCTTTTGCTCTAAGATTTATAATATCTTCTTCCCAAGCCTTTTGCAAGGAAAAGGAAGTGCATCTAATGAATTACGGCATGGCTCAAGCTATCTACAGATAATTAATATTACCCCCTTTTAGGCAAGTTTGTGGATGTGGGCTTTTGTGAAATGTTAACTCAATCCCCCAAACCACAGTTTCTTAGGGAGGCACTTGGAGGGTGGTTTAAAAATGCCATCACAGAGTTCTACATTGAGAAAATATACTGGCAGGTACCCCAGGGGCAGGAGGGAGGGAACATCCTCATGCAAATAACTTTCACTGCAACAAAGATAAGGAAAAAATGAATGAACTTGCATTGAAGATGGGACTTAATCTGTGATGGGAAGTCACTTCACCAATGCAATTTTAGTTTCTTGTTTCAGACCTTTGAGACCTGTGGGCTAGACTAGTGAGTGCAAGCACTGATTTAGTGATACATTAAATCATCTCAAGTTTTCATGATATTAATAAAAGAAGGCTGATTTTAGTACCCTTCAAATAAAAGTGATGTGGATAGACTTATGATTTTGATATTCAACTCCTTCCAAAGATGGAGAATGAAATCCTTCCATGCATTCTCATCTTGTGCAACTTCTGTCCATGTCTTCCCACCAATCATCCTCAAGGAGTCCAACTAAGATACTGAAAGACCTTCCTTAGTTAGTCAATCAATAAGCATTTATTAAGTGCCTACTATGTACCAGACCCTGTGCTGTTAGGAATTCAAAAAGAGGCAAAAGACAATCCCTGCCCTCAAAGAGCCCACAATCTAGATCTCTTGATCCTATGCAGGTAGCAAAGGAATACTATCCATCAGTGATCCAATTCTTGTTAAATAACCTCTCCGTCTTCTTTTTTGGTCATATGTCTTTCTGTTGGAATCATTTATGTCACTTATCCTTTGTCACTAAATACTGCTAATATGTCACAGCTTATCCATGCTCACTATGTGCCTCTGCATTCCCTTCTGAATTACTCGCAACATTAATTTTTCAGAGAGTGTGGTATTCCATGAATTTAAAAAATGTGTATCAAACCAGAAGGGGGAAAAACAAAACCTAATTTAAAAAAGTATCTTTTTTTCAGAAAGAAACTGCATTTAGTAAACAAATATTAATGGAATTCCTGTTACATAGTCAGCATTGTGCTAGGCACTTTAGATACAAAGATAAAAAGAAAATAATGCCTAGCCTAAAATAATACATATTTTATTGAGCTAATTTTAAAATACTACATTATAGATAGATAGCTATAGATTTTGACTTTTTTTAATCCAGACTTGGAATTTCATTTGTGTTTGTTCTAGTAATGAAAAGTCCTCTATCAATAAAGGTCAACAACTCTACAATGAATAATCTTAGAGTTGATGGGGACACAGAAATTATGTGACTTGACCAGAGTCATACAAATAGTATATGTCAGAATTAGGACTTTAACCAAGTTCTTCTTGATTCTGAGTCCAGTTTGCTATACACTATACTACATTTCCTTGAATGAGAGAGCTAGAGATCATTCAGCACTTTTCAGAAGAAAGGTATATTTAAATTAAACAATAATAGATTTTTAAGACTACAGAAAGATTTGGAATCACTGGGTGTTTGGAATCCTAAACTCAAAAGCTATCCAAGATATTTGCAGCACAACATGGATTTAAAAAAATCCTGAAAGCTAGTTACTTTTACAAAGTTATATCAGAGAAATTTATTATATCATTTCAAATTTCCGTTACTGTGCTCTGGGGATTTGAACATAGCATGCCCAGGCCAGTTGTATCCATCTAAAGTCTTGTATTTTTATTTTTTGGGAACTCATCATATCTGAGCTGGACTCATTATTCCAAAGTTGCTCTAAATAGTCTTCTTATGCCACTAAGTATGTGCCTCAGGCCTACTCCGTACCCACCCAATTCTTCAGACCTCTTGTTCTGAGAATTGCAAGCAATTTAACTCTGCCATAATTGTATAAAGAAAATGTCATTTAGCTCTATTCACTATCCTTCTGCATTTCCAGACTAAAATGCTCTTCTTTGAAGACATGGATTATCTCCTCTGTATCTTTATATCCTCAGATTTTAGAACAATTTCTTATACATAGTAGGTTCTTCATAAATGCTTGTTGAATTGAATTGAATTAAATTCATTATGGGGCCAAATTCATAAAATAGTCATAGTCACAGTCTAGTTATAAAAAAGGGTTGAAGCTATAAGGAGTCTTACAGATTATCTAGTCCAACTTCTTAATCTCACTACTGATTGAAGAAAATGAAATCCAAAATGGCCAAGTGCCTTGTTCAAGCTCAAACATTAAATATGTGACAGAATTAAAAGTAGACAGTTGGTCTACACAGAATGATATTCAAAACATTCTGCACCTTGCTCACCATCCCTATCTGTTACTATTTCTAAATCACATCATACAGCATGTTATAATTTACAAATTTCTTTCTTTACAATAAAGCTGTGACATAGGTAATACTAGTTTTTTTATTCTACTTTGTTTACACATAAAATAAAGAAGACCTGAAGAGTTTTGGAGCTTGACAATAATTTTTCAGGATGAGAAAATGTTTTCTTCTGGTGTGATATAGATTATATTACATTTGTCTTAGTTGCTTTACCCTCAGATATTTAATACATTCTATATATATATACATATATATATACACACACATATATATACATATAAATTAAAATTATCACTATTTCTACATTTTATAGGTGTTTTGAGTTTTTTTAGCCCAATTGATTGTTCTCCTCAATTTTTTTTAGACCAAAGATATGTATATATCTGTAGGTATGTATGCATATAAATATATATGTACACATATACTGAGAAACATACACTATTTATACACATATATAGTGTTAATACAATACCTACAATGTTAATCATTTTCTGAATGGGGCAGCTAGATGGAGAAGTGGATAAAGTGCTGGAAGTAGGATGGTCTGACTCAGATCTAGGTTCAGACACTTACTATCTGTGTGACTTTAGGCAAGTCACAAACTCTGTTTGTCTCAGTTTCCCATTGGTAAAATGATTATAATTATAACATCTCTTTCCTAGAGTTACTATGAAGATCAACTGATATAATAATTGTAAAGTACTTAACATTGTGCATGGCACATAGTAGATGTCATAGAATGCTCATAATAATAATGATGATAATGATGATGATGATGATATAAATAATATATACTTTCATGCTTAATACAAATCCAACTTGAAAAGAATGACTTTTTTAAATTACTGCTATCTTTGTGCTAGGATTTTATTTTTTAATATTGAATCAACATTCATTAGTCATTCTGCTCTATAATTTTCTTACTTTGCCTTTAACTTCCCTGGTTTAGGTATGAGGAATACATTTGGCTCGGGAAAAGAGTTTAATAGAGCATTTACTTTTTTACTGAGAACATTTCATGTAGAAAAGGTATTAATTATTCTTTAATTGGTTGTTCAAACTTACCTATAGATACATCTAGACCAGATATTATTTGTTGTTTTTGCTATTTCATTTGTGTTGTTGTTGTTTGCTTTTTGGTAATTCCTCTATACCCAAATCAGTTTCTATTTCTGAAATTTGGTCAAGATCTCTATTTTATATTCTGTCAATTTGGATATTTTATAATTTTGTGGTTAGTCATTTTTTTACATTCTCTGTTTTGTAGGCATATGATTATGAATAATACATTCTGATAATAGTAGTTATTTCTTCCCTGTTGAGATTTCACTTTCATTTTTACTGATTTCTTAATTTTATTTTCTTCTTTTTTTGTCAGATGATCTAAAGCTTTATTGACTTTATGACTCTTCAAAATATTTCTATTTTTCAATCATTTAGTCTTTTTGTTTTCCAATTTAGATATCTTTCAAAATTTTGAGATTTATATTTTTGCAATTTTTCTAATTATAAAATTGATTAATCAATTCATTCATTAGGCTTTTTATTTTGTGGACAGAAATAATCAATGATATTATTTTTCCTTTGATTGCTGCATTAGGTTCATAACAGAAATTTTTATATATACACATCTATCCATATATGTAATCATTAAAACCCTCCTTTATGCTAATTATTTCATGATATATTCTTTAAATTAATTATTATTTAAAATGTCACTATTTTATTTGCATTTGATTATGTGCATTTTACTTGTGATCTTTTTGTTAATTACAATTTTTATTGTTATAGTAAGTAAGTGATGTATTTGTCATCTCTGCCATAAGATCAATCACTGGCTTGTATAATATTAATGTGTTCTTTTTAATGCTGTTGCCTTTTGATTCTTTTAAGCTTAAATCTCATTTACTTCAGAGTGTACGTGTGTGTATATATGCGTGCTTGCACACACATGCACATGTGTGCACATGATTGTATATTACAAATTTGTTATTCTGTTTCACCAGGTTTCTACTTTGTTGGAGAAATTCTTCACTGATTATTCAATTTTTCCTACTCTGCTATTTATGTTTTTATATTATATATTGAGAGCTCTAATTTTCTACCTAAATTAATTCCAAAATTTATTTTTTTGAGCTATGTTTCTAGAGTTTCTTGTTGTTCCAAAATCTCTGAGAAGTCCAGCATCCCCTTTTTTTGATTCATTGTCTTTGATAAGTACATGTCAGTGGTGTTTTGGACTCCCCTTGGAGTTTCCCTCTTTCTTCCTTCTGTTCTTATAATTCTCTCTGTTAGTATATTTGTTTGTGAACTAGGTCTTTATTCAATCTTTCTTTCACAGATTTTGCTCTTTAAGTCTTTCTTTTGTATTTCCAAACATTTGCTTCTTGTTTCACTTCTCAGTCTTTAATTTTTTCCTCTTCAACTGCTGTCCATATCTCTAAAGTTTGACAGCTTGGTTGCTTGGTTGTCCTCAGCCTCCTTAATTTGGGATTGCGAGAGTTGACCTGCCCATGTCCCTTTGCTGAATAATATCTGAGTGGGAAGGAGGGACCCCAGCTAAGTTTTCAGTCCCCTTTCTCTCAGGCACTGACGTTGGTTTTTTCCTTTAGCTTACTTTCCTTTGTACTATATACTTCCCAGATCTTCTAATCTTCTTCCAGTCACTCTATCTTTCCTCCATGTGTGTTCATGAGCAGAATTAGGGTCTATCATTTTTATGGAATGAAGAAAAAAAATATGCTGATCTATTGCCCTAGGCAGAGTCCCAGAACAGGATCACTAATTTTGTCTAAGGTGTTTGCTAAAGATAAGCTCTCTAGATTGTCCAACTGTCATACATAATCTTTCGGACAACAGATATTCTTTACTTACTCTTTTTTTTCTTGTTGCAAACAAGTTAAGCAGGACTAGAAGACTGAAAATTAGAAAATGACAATGACATGTTGTACAATTAAAACAACTTCAACTTGCTATCAATTCCACAGTTGATGTCACAAAATGAAAATTGGTTGGAGAAAAAGTCATCAACAGCAGCTTAACCATTTCATATAGAAACTTGACTGATGTAGATCAGTTTACTTAATCAGAACACTAAACGAACATTCAAGTTTCTTAGTAAGCAAATACTTGACGTACTTGCCAAGTGGAGAAAAGCACTAGGCATCATCAACATTGGTTTAAAATATGAACACATTTTAAAAATATTACAGAGAAAGATATTAGCAGACTAAGAGCAGTACTATTTTGGAGAATCATAGCATCTGGAATGGTCTGTAGGCTTACTGTAGTCCTATTCTTTTATTTTATAGATGAGGAAAACTGAGGTTTAGAAAAATTAATTAATTTGGGGGCAGCTAGGTGGTGCAGTGAATGGAGCACCAGCCCTGGATTCAGGAGGACCTGAGTTCAAATCTGGCCTCAGACACATAACACTTACTAGCTGTGTGACCCTGGTCAAGTCACTTAACCCCATTGCCTAGCTTAAAAAAAAAGAAATTAATTCATTTGAATAAGTGAATGAATGGAAAAAATTTATATTAAGCACTTACTATGGGTAAAGCACTGGGCTAAACCGCTCACATTCTAACAGGAGAGATTACACAAGTGGAAAGTTTCACCTACAATTTGGATGGAAAAGTCACAGTCTTTAGGGTGCAACAGCAAAGCAGATGATGATGCTTCTACTTTAATGTCATTTCCACTGATAAAATAATATTATTATTGAACCATTTGATAGGATCAAGGCCTTTGATGGCAAGAACTTTCTTTTCTGGGTCTTGGATCTAATCCTTAACCTTACCTGGTTACATTTCCATAGGGATTGATTCCCAGAATGATGTGCTGAGGACACTGGGCTGGAACAATTGTTATTCTCAAGGCTTCTGTATTTAGGGCCCTGGGCTGTCCCCTCAAGGGAGAGTGGTTAAAATGGTGGTAGTGGTTTGACTTGTATGGCACATGCACACTGCTGTATCTCCCTTAGGGTGCCTTACCCCTTCATCTAGACTGCTTCCCTGTCCTATGTGTAGAAAAAAGTTTGTTGGCAGTTACAACTTGTCCAAAGTAATAAGGTCTTAAGTACAAGGGCCAGGATTTGAACCTACATCTTCTAATTCTAAGTCCAGTACTCAATCATCTATATCATGCTTCAAAAAGTGAGGAATAGTTGGGGAGGGGTTTAAAAAAGATTACTTTTTTAAAGTTTTGGTGACCATGCCTTAAATCCAAATCACTCTGGTTTTCATTGAGTGGCCAGCAATAGGTCCCAGGCCAAGCCCCACTTGGTCATTGTTTGGGCCTTGATTGGCTCAGAGTGAATGCAAATAGCAATCATTTCTGTTTTGGCCAAAAACTCTGAGGGTCTTCCCCTCCCAGATTGATGTATTTCTTTTTACTAGGTAAAAAAGGCCATTCTTTGCCTCATTTTCTTACCTGGTCTTAATCACTGAATGGGCATTGCCTCAGTCAAACTGAGACCTGTTAAAGACTTTAGTTTAAAGAAGCCAAGGTCTCCCACTAAATCCTGGGGCCATCTCCAGTTGTCCTGATCTAGATCTCACCACTGGACCCAGATGGCTTTGGAGGAGAGTGAGGCTGTTGACTTTGCACAGCCCTCCCTCACTTAAATCCAATTCACTTTCATGTCCTCCCTGAGCTCATGGTCCTCTTTGAGAATGAAAGACAAACAGCAACTCCCTCTACCCTCAGGTTTCCTATCTCAAACTCATCACAGCATCTCCTTCATTTTCTCTCTCAAACCACTTAACTTCCTCAACTACAGGTCTAGTTGGTCAGGGCAGGCTCTCGGATCAAAATTTTTTGATGATGCTATACCGGTTAGTAAATTTCAAACTATTTTGTCTAGCCTTCGAGTTCCTTCTATCCCTAATCTGTTACCACCTTATCATTCCAGTTTCATCTCATAGTATTCCTTTCTATATTTTCTATGCTTTAGCCAAACTGTACTACTCACTATTTCCAGAATATACCCTGCATTTTCCACCTCTGTGTCTTTGCACAAATTGTTCCCCAAGCCTAAGATGCATTTTCTTCTGGAGTGAGAGGACCTAGGTTCAAATCCATTGCCACAATGCTTACATTGGGCAAATTGCTTTAACTCCATGAGTCTCATTATTCTAATATATAAAATGAGGATGTTGAACCAGATGGACTCTGAGATCCCTTCTAGTTTTACATCCATGATATATGCCACAACCTTTAGAATCCTGCTAAAATGACACTTCTTCCAGGAATTTTCTCTAATTTGTCAATTTAAAAATGACATTTTGTCCCTTAGCCCTCACACTGAACTTTATTTATACCACTTAATACTGTGGCCAAGAGGTAAAGTAGTTAAAGCAGGTGAAGTATGCCTAAACAAGAACCAGCTTTCACAGATCTCCTGAACTTAACTCAATTGAGAAACAAATTCTAAATACCCATGTCAATTCTGCAAAAAATAATATGCTACAAAAATTCTAATCCATAAGATAACCATATCAGACTTTGTTGAACACTTGAAAATGTAGTACCAAAATGAATCCCTCCATAACTGTCCAATAATGTAATCTTGAAGTCCTTCAGTGTTTGTTTAATGCTCAGTGAATGAAAACCAAACCAAACTATCACCAACAGAACAAAGTCCGAAAAGAAAGGAAATTATATAGTAAAAATGAAGGAAGGGTTGCACCCATGATTCCAAAGGTAGATCTTATAGATAGTAGAGATAATGCCCTAGGCAATCTCACAATTTCACATCTGATAGCTGAGTAACTAATTATTTTAAAAAAATGGGTAAGCTAGATTTAAAGCCCTATATCTATTTCATGTTTTACCATTATTTATATTTCTTTGCTTGAGTAAGTTGTCCTGTAATCATTATTGTGTTACAAATATTTTAGCCTGTGGGGGCAGCTGAGTGGCACAGTGGATAGAGTACCCACCCCGGAGACAGGACCACCTGAGTTCAAATCTGGCCTCAGATCAAACACTTGACACTTATGAACTGTGTGACCCTGGCAAAGTCACTTAACCCCAATTGCCTAAAAAACAAACAAACAAAAAAAACCCCAAAAAACAAAAACAAATATTTCAGCCTGTGGAAACACCCTATGAGTATATATTATACACAGCCCTGCTTCAAAGGATGGAATCACTACATGAGACTACATATGTGCGTATTTATTTTATAAAAATGTAATTGCTTTCTGTATCACATTCTACTGTGTGATTGTTTCACTGTTGCCATTATTAATTTGTCCTCCATTGGTTCTTGGTCTGATCTGGATTTTGATCATGATTATGTGATATGAAGTATGGGAATAAGATCTGGAGTTCTAGAGGCACTTATCAAAGGCTTGATAGGCATAGAACTAATTGGACACTTGTTCATATTGTTATTAAGATGAAAATAGATAACTGGCTGCTTCATATTTATGTAGATCATATGATAAATCCTTCAATGATTTTAAATGGTGGCAATTACTGCATTCAGTAGGACCCAAAGGGACTAGAGTTGTTTCTTAATATTTGCCTGAGATCTAATTTGGTTTTGAATTGGTTCTTCTATTGTAGCAGATTCATAGAAGCAAAACAAAACAAAACAAACAAAAAACTACCATAGTAATTGACATTAGTTTTGATGGGGTGTTTATCCCCCAAAATTAGCAACCTGCCAAGCAAGAAGCCAATGGCTGCTGGCTACTTACTATACTTCTTTATGTAGTACATCTGAACGCTGAAACAGTTAGGTTTATAGACATGGAGAGGAACAATATTGTTTGTATGGTGTCTCTGCCAATAGTCTATAATCTTCTTGATGAAAAAGATTGGATTTGCTTTTGTTTCTATCCCTATCACTTAGCTACTTGCCTTGCACACAGTAAGTGCTTAATAAATGTTTTTTGCCCCTTTGACCCAGTAATAGCACTTCTAGGGCTGTATCCCAAAGAGATCATATAAATGGAAAAAGGACCCACGTGTACAAAAATGTTTATAGCAGCTCTTTTTGTGGTGGTAAAAATTGGAGATTGAGGGAATGCCCATGAATTGGGGAATGGCTGAACAAGTTGTGGTATATGGATGTAATGGAATATTACTGTGCTAAAAGAAATGATGAGCAGGAGGACTTCAGAAAAACCTGGAAATACTTGTATGGACAGATGCTGAGTGAAGTGAGCAGAACCAGGAGAATGTTGTACACAGCAACAGCCACGTTGTGTAATGACTAACATTGATAGACTCAGCCCTTCTTAGCAATGAAAGGATCTAAGACATCTCCAAAGGTCTCGTGATAGAAAATGCTATCCACATCCAAAGAAAGAATTATAGAGTTCGAATGCAGATCAAAGCATACTATTTGCTCTTTTTTTCCTTCTGTTTTGCTTTGTTTCCCCTTTCTGATGGTCCTAATTATTAGAACCTATTGTTTCTAATTCTTCCTTACAACATCACTAATGTGAAAATATGTTTAATAGGAATGTGTGTGTATAGCCTATATCAGATTGTGAGCCATCTTGGGGAAGGAGGTGGGGAAGGAGGGGGAGAAAAATTTAAAACTCAAAAGCTATGGAAATGATTGTTGTTGATAAATCAAAATAAGTTAATAAAAAAGAAAGTAAATTTAAAAAATGCTTTTTGGCTAATTGAGAATCATTTGCAAAGTGAAGCTAAACTAGAAAAAGAGAAATGAAAGGATAAAGGATACATTTAAGATAGTCCAACTCTAGTATTACACAGTGATAAAAATTCTGGGTTGGAGAATGGAAAGAACATACATATGCTGATGATTTCCTAACATTTAAACACTTTGAAAATAGGGAACATTTCATTGTTTTTTATTTAGATCCCTAGCACCATGCATGGTACCTGGGGCATAGTAGATGCTTAACAAATTCTTATCAAATTTATTTATTTCTCTATTCAAAAAATAAAACCTTTGATGCTTTCAACCTATAATAAGATAGTGACTGACAAATGACTTAAAAAAAAACAACAACAGCTAAAAGGCATTATCCCTTATTGTAACTCACAATATATGGAAAAGCAATTTACCTAAAAAAACCCAAAAAACCCAAAACAGATTATTTAAAATTATTGGACTACCTGAAAGCTATGATCAGAGAAAGAGCCTAGGCATCTGATTTCAAGAAATTACTAAAGAAAACTGCCCCAATATTCTAGAACCAGAGGGTAAAATAGGGACTGAAAGAATCCACTGATCACCAACTGAAAGAGATTACTGAAATGAAAACTCCAACTAATAGTATAGCTAAATTCCAGAGCTCCCAGGTCAAAGAGAAAATATTTCAAACATCCAGAAAGAAAACATTCAAATATCATAGAGCCACAGTGAGGATCCCACAAGATTTAGCAACTTCCATGTTAAATGAGCAGAAGACTTGGAATATGATATTCCAGAAGGCAAAAGAACTGGGATTACAACCAAGAATAAACCTACTCAGTAAAATTGAGTATAATCCTTTGAAAGAAAAATGTATATTTAATAAAATAGAGGACTTTCGAGCATTCCTGGTGAAGATATAAGAATAAATAAATAAATAGAAAGATAAAGATAAAAAAATTCCACTTTCAAATATAAGAATAAAGAGAACCATAAAAATTTAAATGTCTATTATGAAGTAAGATGGGAACATCAGTTAATGGGTGGAGTGGATTTTTTTTTAAGGGATTTCTTGACAATGCCTTATATGACTGTTGTAACCCACTTTACAATTTGAGCTGTCACTACTCTATGATTTTCAACCTCTAGAAGAAAGCAAATTGGATAAAGCAAGACTTCATATACATTTTGGAATTTTTTAAGTTACTGACAGTCTATTGAAAATACCAGTTTCAACACTGTCCCCTCCCCAAATCAGAGGAGATTCTATTTCTAAATAGAAGAAATAGTTGTGAAAAAAAAAGCATAATGTTTGTCACACTTTAAGCCTGCACATTGTTTTCTTTAATTCATATCATAATTGTGGCATGCCTGGTAAAAATTCAACATTTTCCCCCCTTTTTAACTTTGGAATGGAGCCATACTGTTCATCAGGTATTGTGCTCTTTCTCACCTCCATCACCCATCAGTTAATATGCTGTAGATTATTTCAAATCTTTCCCATGATAGTGAAATTTCACTGAGCAGGCCACTTATTTTGAGATAATAACCTCCTCCTACTATTGCTGAATCTATGCCAGGGCTGAGTTGCCCAAAAGATCAATCGTAATTCAGAATGATTTTGTAGATAAATTTCATGTATTCTGGTAAATCTCTTCCCCTCCCCGCCCTGCCCCAAATGTTCAAGGCCAGAGAAAAGGGATGGCTTTACTAATGAACTCTATCAGAAGAAATTTATTTCATACACACACACATCAAACACATGTGTGCATGCATGCACACATATAAACACATATGGAATATAAATATACATATGGATATAGATATGTGTATAGATATAGATATATCTCTATCTATCTATCTATCTATCTAAAAATAATCCAACTTCAGATTGCTTTAGTGCTTAATTTATATTGCCTTTAGTTCTCCAACTGGGGTTGTTGTGCAAATGTGAAGATTCACCACAGGCCCAGAAGGACCAACATAGCCAATCATGTTTCAGCCCTCTTCCTCATCAGCTTTAACTTAGTGAGGTATACTGGAGAGAACATTGCACTGAAGATAATAAGAGCTGAGTTTAAATCCCTACTCTGCCACTTACTGTGTGACACAAAGTAAATATTTAGCTTCTCTGGGACTGTCTCTTCATCTATAAAGTAAAGGTCTTGAACTTGTTGGGCCCCTTCTGGTGCTAAATCTATAATCCTGTGATCTATTTCTTTTCTTACTGCCCCAAATTGACTTTATGAAAGAATTGCCCAGGAATTTTGAATTTATGTATTACCCTGGTTTTATGTCATGGGATAGAAAGCACACTCTTATCTGAATGAAACTTGCACATCTCAGACACTTGCAACCTCTAATAGCAGACATGCTATCTGTAAATGAAGAGATTAGCTAGCACATGAAGAACAATGATTTTATTTATGGCACTATGTTAGACAACATAAGACTCCTTTAGGGTAATTGACTTCTTTGGAAGGACATTTTTTTTTTATGGAGAAAAGCAACGTTTGTTTAGAATCCACATCTGTAGCAAATAGACTGCACTTGGAGAAACTAGTGCAGTGTCATTTCAGAAGTTTATTTTGTTATGGGTTGTTTCATCTTCATCCAGTTGTAGTATTGATTTCTCTCAGTGGATTAATTATCTGGGGTAGTTTCAGTCTCCCCTGAAATGGGCGGAAGGAAAAATAATGTTTTGATTTCAACGAAGCCTATTGACAATTGTGCTTGGGTTTCTCTTGGGTACTAGAGTCAACTGACTTGGAAGTCTGTGTCATGGAAGAACTGTGATGAAATTATTCATTATCTGTGGTTATAAAATTTTTGGCATGGTCTGGAGACTTTGTAAAAAAAAGGAGAAGTGTATCATATGGTTTTCTGTTTCTATTTGAAAGAGCAACACTCAATGTTGAAAAGTATGAAATGATGGGAATGCATGGAAGTTGAACCTTGGGTTATTTATAGCCCAGTTCATCTTTTTTGACAAGATTAAGATTTTGCTTGAATAAGGAGGCTGAGTTCCTTTTGTACCAGAGCCAGACAATTTTTTTTCCTAAACTTACAGCTACAGGTTTCCCTTCAGGAAGGCTGACTCAGAGAATGGGCTCCTGATCACGAAGGCTTAATGCTCTTTTAGAGAGCTTCAGGTTTCTCTGCTGCATTTTCTAAATATTCAAAATATCTTTTCCTTTACCCTCCATCAGGACAGATCTTAACATTTGCTATGTTCCACTTAATTGTATCTTATGTTTGTTCAGTACTCATAAATTTTGAGTTTTTTTTCTTTTTTCTTTTCCTCTTTTTTGACCATCTCATAAATTCCCTGTGAGGCAGGGAAATCTTGAAGTCCTGATATGACACCATTATAGCCAAGTTTCTAGACAATTCTGAGAGAAGCTTTTAATTTCTTTCAGGTATTCTGACTCTATTTTATTAGCTACCACTTGGTACTTAGTGATGTCTCATCAGGATAACACTTACAAAATAATTCATTTTCATTTGTGCCTAAGGAAGCCCTAGGACATAAAGAGTATCTTAACTAATCTATTCATCATTATTTTGATACCTCTACACATCTGCAACTTTGTATCTATGCCCATAGTCCCTGACCTCTCCTAAGAGGTATGATGGAGCCAGGTCAAACTGGCTTGCAAGAGAAAATTGTTAAATTATTAAAATTTTTCAGTGTGCATATTAACAACTCTGAAATTATTAGACTTACAAATTCAAGGTTTTTTTTCCCTGTCTCCTTCCAGAGAGTCAATTGTTAAACATTTACCATCATGCCACTGGAATGTTTGTACATTTTCTAATCTTTTCTTCAATTGCAAGCTTGGTCAATAAAATTACATAGAATTTGGTCTTGTTTATTTGTTGCTCCTTTCAATTACATTGTTGTAGCTCTGTTTTTTTTTTCTGGCTCAGTTTACTTCACTCTGCATCAGTGAATGTAGCTCTTTCCATGCTTTTCTGAATTCTTAATCATCATGTCCTATAACACAAGAATATTTCATTATATTGATGTATCACAATTATCATAATGCCACATGATCATAGATTTAGAGCTTAAAAAAACCTTAGAAGTCATCAAATCCATCCCCCTTATTATAAAGATGAGGAGACTGAGGAATATATAACACATATATCATATGCCTATGTGGATATACATACATGCATGCATACATACATCCACACACATACATATATTGTATGTATGACTGTTCTTTCTAACTTTTATCCACTTGTGGTATACAGGCATATGTTTAGTGGTAGACACCCTTGATTTCTTCCTATTTATATTCTGAGACCAATCCAATAAAGTCATCTCTCTTTCAAGGAATTTTAAGTGATTTTAACATAGGCAAGGATTACAACTTGAAAGAGATTCTTTAAGGTGGGATTTTGTTCCAATAAATTAAATGCTATCAGCAAATGCAAGCATAGGGTAAACATTAACAAGTGCTGGCTCTATAATTTGATAACATGGCATTTATTATCTGATCTAGAACAAATCACTTAACCTAAGTTCCCAGGGTAGAGGGTTTTAGATTTGTAGTCAGGAATACCTGAGTTTAAAACCAGCCTCAGAAACTTACCAACTATGTAACTCTTGGCAAGTCATTTAACCTCTCTGTGTTTTAGTTCCCTCTCCTGCAAAGCAGAGAATAATAATGCCTATCTTCCTTGGTTGTTTTGAGGATAAAATGAGATAGCATTGTAAAGTGTTTTGTAAAACTTAAAGTGATATATAAATATTGTTGTTGTTATCATCATCATTATTGTCATTATTACTTAACGTCTCTAGGCTTCAGTTAACTCATTTCTTGAATAAGGAGTTTGGATTAGATGACATCTAAGGGTTCTTCCTGCTATAGAACTCTGGTCCTGTGTAATTTGTAAAAGCATCCTTGTTCCTATTTTCAAGCATTGCTTTATTAAAAATGTCTTTGATAGGTACGCAGAATACTTTCATAAAAATTTATAGAGATGGGAAAGTGAGCATATGGTTTGATAATCATAGAGATTTTTAGTTGCCTTTAAGTAATAGATAGGTAGATGACAGATAGACAGACAGACAGATAGATGAATGGATGGATAAATAAGCAGATAGTACATTTTTTAATTTTTTATTAATTTATTTTAATTTATCAACAATCACTTCCATAAGCTTTTGAGTTTTAAATTTTTCTCCACCTCCCTACCTCCCTCCCCAAGATGGCATACAATCTAATACAGGCTATACATATACATTCCTATTAAACATATTTTCACATTAGTGATGTTATAAGTAAGAATTAGAACTAATAGGAGGAACCACCAGAAAGAGGAAACAAAACACAACAGAAGAAAAAAATAGAAAATAGTATGCTTTAATCTGCATTCAAACTCCATAGTCTTTTTTTGGATGTGGATAGTATTTTCCATCATGAGGGTTTTGGTGATGTCTTAGATCCTTGTATTGCTGAGAGGGGTTAAGTCTATCAAAGTCAGTCATCACTCAATGTGGCTGTTACTGTGTACAACATTCTCTGCTCACTTCACTCAGCATCAAACCATACAAGTCTTTCCAGGTTTATCTGAAGTCTGCCTGTTCATCGTTTCTTATAGCACAATAGTATTCCATTACATTCATATATCACATTCACAGTTATGATTACTATCTGTGGCTTTCTCTCCATCCTTCCCCCCCCCCCGTTTATGCTTTTCTTTCTCCTTTCTCCTTTTCTCTGTTCAGTAATGTTTTGCTTTTGACCACCACCTCCCTCAGTCCCACTTCCCTTCTCTTAGCCCCCTCCCTTTTCTTTCCCCTTTTCTCTCCTACTGCCTAGGCATGTTAGATTTCTATGCCTAACTGATTTAATTATTCCCTTCTTGAGCCAAATCTGATGAGAGTAAGGTTCAAACAATGTTCATCACCCTCCCTTCTTTTCTTCTGCTGTAACAGGATTTTGTGCCTTTTCCTGTGATGTAATTTACCCTTGTCTGCCTCCTCCTTTCCTTTTCTCAGTACATTTTCTTAGTTAGATCAGATGAATTCACTTACTTGGATCCATTTAACCCACTTGATTAGATTTTTTTCATCATTACATCAAAGTCAATTTATACCCCCCCCCTTTATGTATACTGCTTTAACATGGTGTAATAACAATACAGTTCTCAAGAGCTACAAGTGTCATCTTCCCTTGTAGGTATGTAAACAGTTAGCCCCTATTAACAACATATTGTATCTTTCTGTCACATTTACCTTTTTATGTCTCTCTTGAGTCTTGTACTTGAAGATCAGATTTTCTGTTGAGCTCTGGTCTTTTTATCAGGAAGGTATGGTAGTCCCCTATTTCACTGAATATTCATCTCCTCCCCGAAAGATCATGCTCATTTTCTCTAGGTACTTGATCCTTGGTTGTAATCCAAGCTCCTTTGCCTTATGGAATATCATATTCCACACCCTATGGTCTTTTAATGTAAAAGCTGCAAGGTCCTGCGTAATCCTGACTGTGGTTCCATGATATTTCTTTCTGGCTGCTTGTAGTATTTTCTCTTTGACCTGATAATTTTGGAATTTGGCTACTATATTCCTTGGTGTTTTCAATATGGGATCTCTTTCAGGAGGTGATCTGTGAATTCTTCCTCTGGCTATCTTACCCTCTGGTTCTAGGACCTCAGGTCACTTTTCCTTTATGATTTCCTGAAAGATACTGTCCAGGCTCCTTTTTTCATTATGATTTTCAGGTAGACCAATAATTTTTAAATTATCTTTCCTGGATCTATTTTCTAGTTCAGTTGTTTTACCAATGAGGTATTTCATGTTTTCATCTATTTTTTCATTCTTTTGTTTTTGTTTGACTGATTCTTGCTCTCTCATAGAGTCATTAGCTTCCATTTGCTCAATTCTAATTTTTAACACATTGTTTTTTTCTATTAGATTTTGTACCTCCTTCCCCATTTGGCCAATTGTATTTTTTAAGGACTTGTTTTCTACAGTTAATTTTTGTCCTTCCTTTTCCAACCTATTGACTCTCTTGCATACCTCTCATTTCTTTTCCCATTTTTTCTTCTACCTCTCTCATTTGACTTTTAAAATCCTTCTTGAGCTCTTCTAAGAAGGCGTTTTGGCCTTCAGATCAGTTCATATTTCCTTTTGAGGTTCCCAATGTGGGTTTGTTGACAATGTTGTGCTCTTCAGAATTTCTGCCTTGATCTTCACTCTTCCTATAATAAGAATCTATCATATGTTTATTTTTGCTCATGGTATTTGCTTATTTCCTGGGCTTTAAAGAGACTGGGCTCTCCTACTAGGGAGCAGAGGGTACTGACCCAAGCTTCTTGTGTTGGGAGCCTAGGGTCTGGTCAATGGCTTTGTGTGCTGGGGCCTCCAATGTTGGCAGTTGGAAGCTGTAGGATTCTGGCAGCTTATCTGGTGTTGGGCTGGAATCAACAACACTGGAACTCTAGGGGTAGGATTGGATAGTGTGACTCTTGGAGATTTCCTGCTCACCCAGACTTTTCTTTCCTTTCACTTTCTTCAGCTCCTTTCAGATGGATGTTGAAGGGTCTTTATCCACCTGGGGCCCCTTGGAGTGCTGCTTCCCTTAGTTTTGCTGAGGCACTGGGAGAGCCAGTTGCTGTAGAATGCCAAGGCACATGGTGTTTTTCTGTACTGGTTTCCACCATTTCCCTACCCTCAATGAGGCACTTGGGGGTCCAGGTGTTAGTGTTTGCCTGCTCCACCACCTGAGCTTCAGGATCTCTTCCTGGGATGCTGAGGTGGGGCTTTCCACTAGCTTACTGGGATGCCTCCTGTTCTGTACTACTCCCCTTCCCCCAAGGTAAGACAGGCCTTTCCAGTTAATCCCTCAAGCTACTTGGGCTACTGGACTGCTGCACTCCATATTTCTTCTGGTTCAGCCATTCCAGAGTTTTTCCTGGAGGTGATATTTTCTGGGCGTTCAGGAGTTAATAGGGGAGGGTAAGAGAGACTCATCTCTTACTCCACCATCTTGGCTCCTGGAAGTGGAAGTATGATGGTGCATTTTTAAAGCACTTACTATCTAACAGATACTATGCTATGTGCTGAGGAGAAAAATACAAGCAAAAATCTCTCATTCCTTCCCTGAAGGTATCTTCATGTCAACAAAGCTGCTAGCAAGGGGATGGAGAAGTTCAAAAAGTTGATGGAGCCAGGAATGATACTAATCAGGTTTTTTATCAGACATTTGGGGTCCTATCTTCAGATGCGATGCCTCAATGCCCTTAAATGTGGATTGTCCCCAACAAGAATCCTCTACTATTACTAGGGCTAGTTCTATTTTTTTTCCTCCAGCTTTTAGTACCATTTCTATTTCTCATGCAGCAACTTGGCGACTGACATGTGGTTAGTTTAAATATCATAATTATAAGTCTCAATTTCCCTATCATAATAGAAAAAGAAAAGATATTGCTATAAAAAATTTATGTATCTTTCCATTTTTGTGTTTATTGTTGATTTGGTTTAATTGAATGTTTCTCAAGGCTTTCTCTTTTCTCTGCTGCTTAATGACATTTTTATGAGTGGATATCATTCATAATATTCCATCATTCTCCCATGTAAGATTTTATAAATGAGTTTAAATTCTAAACTGCTTTTGCCCTTGGCTGTCAGATCTCTCTATATGTCATAAAGATCAAGTGTTTGCTTGGCTAAGAGACTGACTGTTCTGATCCTCTCATTATGTTGATTGACTTCTATAAGTTCAATTTCCTTAGGGAATAGTGATAATTGGTGCTGACTTCTATTCTTTTATTTATTTCTCATTTTCAAGCTTCAATACCTTCTTTAAATAAGTTAGATTGGGTTTGTCTTAATTGCACACCATATTTATTCTCCAAATATTTATTAATCTTTCTCATTTGTTATTGCTTTGAATGTTTTCTAACAAGGTAGTGATCTGATTGGGCACAGACAACTGATTCAGAAATGACCCCCAATCAACAACTGGTTATTTTCTATTAAAATAAAATATGGTTCTCTTACTGTATGTGTCTGATGTTATTTGATATTGTCCTTGTTCAGAGCTTTTGGACTTTTTTATTGAAACAAACATTGATGCCATATAGAAAGAAAGGTTATTGTAAAATGCACACTTTAGCCATCTTTCATTTCTTCCTTTTGAATCTTATTTTCCAAAATATTTTTCACTGTTATCTTCTGTGTCCAATTTTGCATTGTAGTAACTGAATGTTAATATATACATTGATTTAATGCTGTGGGTCCTACGGAGTTCTTAATAGAACTCATAGTAATTTTTTACCTCCTTATTTTAAAAATTGCCATTATAAATACATCATAAGTGCCATATGAGCAATAGGCCATGAAGAGATGTTTTTGTTGTCTTTGACAACATGTTAAAAACAACTCTACTTGACCTTTTATCTGCTTTGCTAAGGAGGCCCAGTGATGCAGTCCTCCACTTCTTTCTTTCTTTCTTTTTTTTGTTTGCCTCATTTGTAGGAAGAATGTCAAGAATGACATGACTCAGGTACTCAGGTGATATGCATATTCAATGGTCACATGAGAAATATCTCATATTTAGAGAATCAATAGTTAAGGCAGTTAGGTGACTTAGTGAATGCAACACTGGGTCTGGAATCAGGAAGACCTGAGTTCAAATCTAGCCTCAGAAACTCACTAGCTGTGAGACCCTGTCTAAGTCACTTAACCTCTGTTTGTCTTATAAGAATGCACCTCAAGAAGGAAATGGTGAACCACTCTAGTAACTTTGCCAAGAAAACCCCAAACAAGGTTATGAAAAGGCAGCCATGAATGACTGAACAACAATGTTTATAAACAGTTTATTAAAAAAAAATGGTTCTTAGAAGTCTTCCACTTTTCTGCCACATCACTGAAGAATTGGTTGGGAATGGGTTTCAGAGGTCTAAGGGCCATTTAAAAAATTAGTTGCTCACTTTTAATTTAAGGTACAACATAAAGGTCAACAGGGTATTGTGACTGCCCCCACAGAACATTAAACAGAGAGTTAAATAGGTTCCTCTGCATCACAGAAACACTGGGACAAAAATAGATGTGATTAAATTGTGCAATGTGAAATATGCACATTTATCCTTTGTTCCCTAGAATATGCAAAGGAATAAAATAGGAAATTAAAGAAATATGGAGCCTAATTCTTTAACATTGATTGCTGTACTGATAAAAACTGTAATTTTTGCCTATCAAGTTAAAATAGTAACCTGTATCTGAAGAGTGATCTCTGTATTTTTAAATATACCACTGCATTATAGGTGGTTCTTTTGAAAAAAAATCAAACCTTAATTGCATTTATCATTTGATAGCAGAATATGTGTAATTTTCTGAAAGTTAGTTGCATTCATTTTGCCTAATCATAACTAGTGTGATTTGTATACACAGGAGTCATAATTTATTTAGAAGGAAATTAATTTCAAATGAATGGACTTCACTTGAATGTGCATGAAATATAATTTTTAAATGAATAATTAAAACAACATGTTTTTATTATAGTATTTTATTTTTCTAATTATATATAAAGACAAATAATGTTTATTTAAACATTTTGAGTTCCAAAATTTTCTCCCTGCCTTCCTCACCTCTCCCATCTCTAAGACAGTAAGCAATTTGACATAGGATATATAATGTGCAATCATGTAAAACACATTTCCATATTAGTCATGTTGTAAAAGAAGAAATAGACTAAAAAAAAAAAAGCCCACCAAAATGAAGAAAGTGAAAACGGTATGCCTCAATCTGTATTCAGAAGCCATTAGTTCTTTCTCTGGATGTGAATAGCATTTTTTCCTCATGAGACCTTTGGGATTATCTTGAATCATTTTATTACTAAGAATAACTAAATGATTCATAGTTGATTATCATAGAATGCTGTTGTTACTGTGTATAATGTTCTAGTTCTTCTCCCTTCATTTTGAATCAGTGCATGTAAGTATTTCCAGGTTTTTCTGAAATCTGTCTGCTCGTCATTTCTTTTCATTTACCATGCAGTTATACTTTCATTTGTATAATTGTATAGGTTACTGAATCATCACTCCTCCTTTGGGGGCCTCCTGGGATCATGTGGCAAGAGCTGTTAGTAGAATGTCCTAACTAGATTCAGAGTATTAAGGTTATGAATTGATATGCAGGTTCTTTTGCTCACTCCTTAATTTCCCAGTTAATCAATTGTCTAGAGATATTTCCACAGTCACCAGGCGTCCAGAACAAAATACACTACCAACACAGAATTACAGAATCATAAAAATATCACAAAGTTTGAGTCAGAAAGGGACTAGCACAACCCATCCCTCCTGAATTTCAAATAACGAAAGGAGAGCCCAGGAAGTCAGAAAGTAAAACTTGGACCAAAGTGGGTTCTGTATGGTAGTGAGTGATAAAAACATTTTTAGATTTTAGATTTAATTTTTTAGAGAAGATAAGTACTGGAGTTCAAATCTATCAGAAATAAGAACCTTAACTTTCTGGAGGTCCAAACAGGAGAAACAAAATCTTTCTGGTAGCTGTTCAAGCTTAGTCTTTTACCTAAATGTGTTTGTTCGGTGTCTAAGATGAGAGTGGGGAGTCAGGTACATTCCTATAGGCTGCTTTTATTTTCTCTAGAGTGGTATATAAGTTAGTTTCAGAGTCATTAAGTTCTCAATAATCATTTAATAACTAAATTGCACATAGGCAATAAGAGCCAAAAAGATTAGAGATGGAATCCATAATTTTCAAAATCACACAGTTTTTCTTCCTATTTCTCAGCTACTCTGACTCTAATACTACTAACACTAGTCTGGGACATCTCTTACTTTTCCACTATGTCCCAGGATGCTCATTATTTTGAAAATCTCATCAACCAGTAAGATCCCATTAGCCTTGGTACTCCACCTCATCCTGACTCTCTATCCTTGCAACTAAAAGGGAGGAGCCATGAATTTCACAACCTCTCTTTAAGGAAGAAGTTCTTCTCATAACATTTCCTCATTTGTCACCTGGCTGTACTTCTCTGATTTCTACACCATTCCCCTGAGTTGGGTATCTTCCTCTGCCCTCCTACCCCTCCCTCCTGCTTTTTAGCTTCTTATTGTGTGTGATCTTCCCCCATTACATTTTAAGCTCGTGTAGAGTAGGGATTGTCTTTCTTTTTTCATATTTGCATCCCCGACCCTTAACATAGCTCCTGGAATAAAGTAGGCAATTAAAGGTTTGTTGATAATTTATTGACTATTTTAAAGGAAAGGGAATTTTTGGTGGAGAAAAGGACTACACAGAACAAAACTATTGTGTGGAATAATATAACTCAATAATGTTTGCAATATGTAGTACAATATTGGATTTAGTGATCTCAAGTACAATTATCAAACCTCAATTTTCTCTTCACGTGGCAATAGTAGAGAGTATGGTAGATTTTGTTTTGTTTTGGAATCCATAAATGTGACATAAACTGTGATTCTCATTCAAGAGTTATGTGGGAGGGAAGTTTAACTTCTTGTAGGAATAATCAAGGAGCTTGTGCAACTAGAGAAGTGAGTATTTGAAGGTGCTGAAGTCATGAAGGGTAATATTTGAGGGCTATTGTAATTTTGGTTGGAACAAAGAGTGTGGGAAGGAAAAAAAAACATGTGAAGAAAGGCTGGGAAATTAAAGTGACACATCTTCTATAATGATACAGCAAACACAGGTCAAACCTATCCAGCATTTGTTAATACATAATTAAGAAAATCAAATAGGGCTAATGAATGTGTTTAAAAGCAGTAACTGTCAAAATTCCAAGTGCTGGGCAATTCTCATGATCATTTTACTTTAGGGAGAAAAGTTAATGTATTGTCAAATGAGGGTAATTGAGTTTATCTGTCTAAGCAAGAAGAACAAGATGGATGGTGTCTTTAATGTGATGGATAGATACCGATCTGTGCTAGGCAATAGGTGAAAGACCATTTAGGGATCACTGTGAAAAAGCTGAGAGTTTTGAGAAAGGTTTCTTTATAAATCATGTAAATGTAACCCCATAATCCAAAGCATATTTACATTTTTCCTTTTGTGATATTATCTGAGAAATCAGGTATGGGACAGCATTGTAAAACACAAGACTATGCCTTTACTAAATGGAAAAATGGTCTCAATACTTGTCAATGATATTACTTATTGTGGGCACCATCAATAGTTCTCTGTTGTGAGCTGGTATTTTGGCGATATGTTTATACACAGTACTATTGCTCATGCCAAGTTACCACTATAGAAAAAAATTAAATATCTAGTGTCTTATTTTGTAAGTTTGCATTTTAAATGACATTTATATGCTATTTTAAAAAGTAGAGGTAGTAAATTTTAGTTTATTTGGTTTGCTTAATAAAAATGATGTTCTTCATGATGAAGTATTCAAAAACATTTGTCTTTAGGAAAAAATAAAATAATATTCCCTGTGTACAGGCACTGATGAAAAGTTCTATGCATGTGTAAGAATGTACTCTGTTTAAGGAGACAGGGATTGGAGGAGGGCAACATTAAAGGTTATTACCCAGGAAGTCAGCAGTGAGGGTTTATACCAAAGTAGTGATAGTATAAATAAAGAAAATAGAATGGACGCAGGAAATATTGTGGAGGTAAAATCAAAAGGACCTAGCAGTTAATTGGGTATGGAGAGAGACAGAGAGAGAGACAGAGAGAGAGAGAGAGAGGAAGGAAGGAAAGTCAAAGAAAATGAACACAGGAGACTGGGGAGCAAGCATCATCTCTAAAGCATCTTAGCCAAGTGATTATCCAACCTCTTCTTAAAAAACTTCTTTGACAAGGAAGTCATGTCCTAACAAAGACAATCATTTGAATTTCAGTCAGTTCTAATTATTAGTAATCTCTTCCTTAGAGATGGTACCTGTCTTCCATATCTTTCTTCTATCATCCCTAGTTCAACCCTTTAGAACCACATCCAATAATTCCTAATTTTCCTTCCAATGACAAAATGTTTGCAGACAGGTATTCCTTAAGTTTTCTCTTTTCCAGGTTAAACATCCTCCATTTCTTCAAGAGATGCTCTTCTACAGTTCAATTTCAAATCATCCTTCTACTCTAGATCCACTTGAATTTATCCTCTTACAATGTCTTGTTGAAATTCAGCATGGTGCTCAAGGCATTATGTACAAAATTCAGTGGAAGTGCCAACACTCTATTCCTGGACATCACACATCATTGAACACAATCTCAGAATTATATGGTTTAGGGCAGGGGTGGAGAACCTGCAGCCTCTAATCCACATGTGGCCCTCTAGGTCCTCAAGTGCAGCCCTTTGACTGAATCCAAACTTCACAGAACAAATCTCCTTAACAAAAGGATTTGTTCTGGGAAACTTGGACTCAGTCAAAAGGCCACATCCAAGAACCTAGAAGGCCACATGTGGCCTGGAGGCCCCAGGTTCCCCACCCTTGATTTAGGGGATATTGCCATTATATTGCTGACCCATATTGAGTCAAATAAAACCCCCAGGCCTTTTAACCTCAAAAACTGTTATCTAACCATGTCCTCGGTTCTACACTTGTGCAGTTTGCATTGATAGATTACTTTTCATTTTGTGGGAAAACTGGCTCAGTCTGCCATCATACTGTTTTAAAAGAGAAGTTTGAGGTGAAAGGGTACTTTCCCCTTCTTTCTTATAAAATGTGGCCAATGTAATAGTGACATAAAATCAGAGAATTAGAGCTATAAGGGAGGTAAAATGTCACACAGACATTATTTTCTAGATGAAGGAATGGAAACATGAGAGATTAAGTCCAAGGTCACATTGAGTAGCCAAAGGCAGAACACTTTTTGTCACCTTGTCCTGGAATTGCAAGTTTAAGACTCTACTGAACCATGCCAATTTAATTCTATTAATTGCAATAACCATAAGGTTATGGAGTAAAGACTATATCTGTGATTTCACCTGTATAGGGAACTCCTGGATCAGGAAACTCCTTCTACCAATGCAGGTTAACACCTTTCCTTTCACTCACAATTTTAGAAATTTGATTTTGTGTCATTGAGAGGCTAAATGACTTGCCAAGGGTAAAACAGCCAGTCTTCCTTGCTTTAAGGTCAGCTCCATAGGTACAACAAAAAGCTGCCTCTAAAATTGTCTTGTTAATTGAGATTCAATTATTATGTATTGTGGTAGATGCAATTCAAACTCATAGAATGAGGTTTGTCTAAACAGAAGGCAAATGATAAACTCTGGGTGTCAAAGAGAACTGAAAAGTTATGTTCATGGCATAACAAGGTTACAAGAGAAATAAGCATGCAATTGCTAGGTAAAATGCAAATTGATTTAAAATGTTTCTGAGTTCTTCAATATTTCCATTAGATTTCACATATAGCAATTTAGAGCACCCAGAAGTATATACATCAGGGGCAGATTGTTGCTAAACATTAAGTGATAAATGTAAACAGTTTATAGTCTGTAATTGGTAACAAAAAAATGACACGTGACTATTAACCATCGCACCTTTACTATACAGTAAGACTCCTAATGAAGTTTAGATGATCCTAGTCATTTTGAAACTGCTTACTTTCCACTTCCTGATAGTTACTCCCCTAGTTCCTTCTGAGAATGTTCACAAGTAAGGATTCCACCGAGGCATTTTTTCACTTGTTATATTTTCTCTTCTTTACGGTTGACAAGCCTCTCAGGGAATTTCACTTATGTATTTGGGTGAAATCTATGTGGGATAGAATCTGGGGCCAGTATTTTAAACTTCCTCAGAATCATCAAAGTCTGAATTTCTGGTCTCACTTTGGGGAATGCCTTACTTCCTCATTAAGGTTTGGATGCAGAAACACTATATTTAAAAAAATATTTAAGTAAGTCCTCCCTTCAGACTATAAATCTCTCAAATACATGTACAAGACAGTTTTCATTGCTTTTGTTTCATTTCTTTTTTAACCCCTCATTTATTACTTTCTACCTACAAGTTGTTATTTAATCCTAATTCTGATATCTTTCTCTCAGATACAGTTTTAACAGCCAATGTTATCTGCTATCTGTACATTTGCTTCATTCTATTGGTCTCACTTATTGTGTGAGTTCCTAGTGGTGTAGGACTGGATTTTGTGACCCATTTTTATAGCATCTAGTACTGTGACTGGCCCACAGTACTACATTCTTTATACATAAGATGAGTGAGATGAAGAAAAGAATCATGGTATTTTGGTTTTGAAGGAGCATTGAGCAAGGCCTAAAACATGGTGATGTATTTTTTCTCTGACACTTAAAGCTGCTCATGGCCTGGAACCTTCTTACTTTTTTTTGATCTTTTTATGCTTTACTCTTTTCCATACACTTGATCATCTAGCCTCATTGATCTACTTGCCCTCTCTCACATAGACACTCCATCTTCTGCCTGTGCCTTTTCACTGGCTGATCCCCATGCCTGGAATTCTTCTGCTGTTCTCCTTTTCTTCCTGGCATCCTTTAGGATACTTCAAATTCTGTCTTCTGTGGGAGGCCTTTATTCCTGAAGAAAATTTCTTCCTACCTCCCCCATAGCCCCCCTCCCCACAACTCTCTGCTAGTGCCTCCCTCCTGCAATTACCTTTCTTTCATATTGTACATATTACATACACATACTCACACATTATTTACATGTCTATATCTCAATTTGTATCCATATCTACCTACATATGTCTTGTATATACATAGTTGTTTGTATGATGTCTTCACTTTTAGGATGTGAGCTTTTTGAGGGCAGGAGCTATGTTTCCCCTGTGGCCAAGGTTTCCCACTGCATCGGGGGATGTCACCCATTATCCTGATTTATGTCTTGCCACTGGACCTGAAGACTTTGAAGGAGAGAGTGAGTCTGATGACTTTGCACAGCTCTGCCTCACTTAAATCCAATTCACTTGCAAGTAAAGATATCACCCTCATGGTGTCATTGGTCCTCTTTGAGAATGGAAAATGAACAAAAGCAGTGCTTAGCTCAGGCCCCAGCACGTAGCAACCTCTAATAAATTATTATTGGCTGAAATGATAAAGGTGCTCCTCAATATCACGGAGAAATTCAGTGCAGAGTCCAAGTTTAAGAGTAATTTCCTATGAAGACAGAAGTAAAATAGGAGTTAAATAGTTTTACTATCTCATTGTTATCAATTATTTATTGTCCTCTTGTCTTTTCCTTTTTTTATAAAAATATCTTCCCTTAAGCTAGATATCATAAAGTATAGCTACAACATCAGAAAAGAATAGCAACTAAGACATCTAGAAATTTCTAGGAGATAAACACCAAAGAAATGAGCTAATTATAAAAGTCATGGCTTCATTTCTGTATATGAAAATGTTCAAGGTATGGTTAAAAAGCAAGGTAAGTGAGAGAGTCTAATGCAAAGAAAGAAATTTGGCCTCATATAAATGATTGTAACATGGTAACATGATCATTCATGGCAGAAATATAGCTCTGAAAGGATAACCTTTATTAAAAAGCACATGCCCATACAACCTAGGCTAGGTAAAGGTATAGGTATACGTATCCATCAGGAAGGTATACTACTCAAAGAAAATCATAGAATCAAATGAAGATAAATGTAGACAAATCAGTAGTAATACTGTCTTTGAAGCATACTAGAAACCACTTGGACAGAAAGAATTAATAAACATGGACTCTGGGAAATAATTCTCTATCCTTTATTAATGATGGAGGACTTGAACTATTCATATAGCTGAAGGAGCTCTTTCTCTACCCAAAAGAGAACAGTGAATAATTTATTAAACTATCTTGATACAATTTCTTCCTTCAAAAGGGAGGTCACAAATGAAGAGAATCTCTACTCTGGATCTGATTGTCACAAACAATGGGGAAATGATTGCTAGAGAAGAAATGATGGTAACCTCAGGGGTAAATGATTAAATCACCTTAGAGTTTGTTACAGGTAAAAGTGAAGAATTGTCTGCTTCAAACCCTGGGTGAATATTTTTTAAATGGTTCAGAGGAAATATCAGAGCTTTTTGGACTAAAATTCTCCAGGAGAAAATCAACCCAAGAGCAACCGGAAGCTCTAAAGAAAGAAATCTGAAAGATATGAAAATTAATAATTTGAATGCAAAGAAATGAGAAAACTTGTCTAGAAACACAAAAGAATATACATAAGGATCTTACTAACAAACTTAGGTTTGGGCCAACTAGGTGGCGTAGTGGATAAAGTGGTCAGCCTAAAGTCAGGAAGACCTATCTGACTGTGTTCAAATCCAGCCTCAGATGTTTACTGGTTGTATGATTCTGGGAAAGTTACTTCAACTCTGTTTTCTCAACTGTAAAATAGAGATAATAATAGCACATACTTCCATGGGTTGTTTTGAGGATCAAAAGAGATAATAATTTTAAAATATTTAGCAAAGTGCCTGACACATAGCAAGTACTATATCAATGCTCATTATTTTTAAAAAGGCTGGAATCAAAGACAGGGAGCAAGGGAAGATTATATACTGTCTGATAAAATACTGTAATGCTGGGTACTAACTCTCAGAATGAACTAAAGCTATCAAGGAAAGGTAAGTATAACAAAAAGGATTTGATATTTTTATTTTCTGCTTGTTTACTTGTTTGTTTTAAACTAATGAGGGAAATATTAGGATCTAAGAAGGAGGAAAACACTACTGGCAGTAATGATGATAACTAATAAAATGGAGGATGCAAATGGACCAATTCTTTCTTTCCTTTTTTTTTAAACTTGTCAAGAGGAATATCTTGTGATCTGGAAAGGAGGAGAGAATATCACTGGTTTCTAAGAGGTTGATATATAAGTAGGAAGATAATAAGAGTTCAAGTCACTGAACATAAAAAACTACAGTCTCAGTAATTGAAAGACATAGTGGATTTGATGCCTGAGTCCCTGTCAGTGATCTCTGAGAGCTCATAGAAAATTATAATGATGTATCAGATTTGGGGAAGAGCAAGCATTATGTTATTTTTTAAAAGTGGGAGAATGGAAACTTTACATTCTAGACCAGTGAGCTAGACATTGATTCTTGGCAAAAATCTAAAAACTTTATTAAAGGCTTACTTAGTGAACTTCTAGAAAGATATGGGGGTTAGAAGACATCATGAATATGTTAAGAATAGGTTATGTTAGACTCACCTTATTTACTCTATGAGGAATTCAGAGAAACGTGGTAAGATTTGTATGAATGAAGGCAGAATAAAATTAAGAGTGAAATTAACAGAACCCAAACAGTATGCACAATCACTAAAACAATGCAAATGAAAAGATCAGCAAAAGGAGGATGAACTTTGAGAATTTGAATAAACAATATTCATCCCGGAGAACATATAATAAAATACAATTTGCTTCTAAAAGCAGAGAGGCACTCAAATATCAATGAGCGCTGACTATGTTGGCAGAAGCGATCACTGTTGCACGTTTTGTTTGTGTTTGTTTTGCTCATTTGGTTTTCTTTATTAATAAAGGAGAGTAGTATCTATCAAAAGTAACTGTGATATTAAAATGAGCTGCCTCAGTAAACTTTTATAAACAGTTCAGAGGACAATTCAATTAGCTTCCTATTCTATTTATAGCATACATTTCCTGTCATTACATAGAACCCATCTCAGACTTCTCTCGTACGCTAGTTATCACTGTAGAATTTCTCCAGACAACAATGGTGCTTAGAACAAATGTCTGATCATGCAACTGAATGTTATTATTCACCTAATTTCTATCAATAGCTGAGCTAAATAATCTTTTTGCTCAGGTCAGATGAATTCTGGAACATTCTAGGCATGGTGCCAAGAAAAACCTTGCACCTTGAAAGGAGCAAGGTATAAAAGCTTGATTTTAGAGTAGATGAGACAATTTGTTCGTGAACATGGTAAATTTTTCATATAGTTCCCTACTGCTTCTAATTCCTCCCTACAGTTCTAGTGAAAAGTGATCCAACCAGCACCAAAGAGGGATGAGTTTCAATTTCAGTTCATTGGCATGATAACTTATATAAGTGTTACCAATGTGAACATATCAAAACTAGATGTCTAAGAAAGTGTTTTATAGTATGTATCTATTTCTCGTGACTATTTTTTCAAGTTAATGGCAGACTCCAGCGTTCTATGGGGTATGTTTTCTCTTCTTTTGGGCTTTTGTTTATTTGTTTTATACTTTTTTTAACCCCTACATTTTTAGATACAATTTTCCCATTATCTTCTTAAAGTTGGAGATTATTTTCTGTAGTACTGACTTGAGGAATTTTCACCTTTTTCATCCTATTAACTTGTGACAACAATTCAAAAGTTGTAATCAATAGGAATTTGTCCCTCAATTTCTGTTTCTTACTAGTGATTCTACGAAGTCATATGCTGTTATAAGCTAGTTGGTAAATTTGGTTGCATAGTTAGTAAGTTTAATAACTTAAGAAGTTCAAAAGACTTATTTCTTTGGAAATAAAAGAAAAAGGAAAGTGTTGATGGGCACTCTGGTTTGTAATAGCGATGCCTGTGTTGAGGCTTAGTACCATGTCTGAAGTCTAATCTGTATCCAAATTTTGAGTCTAAAATATACTGAGTACAGGCACTCAGCTTGAGTAACCAGCACAAGAACATTTGGTCATTGTGAGGAATAAATAAGAACATATATAATGTGTGTCATATCTATAAAATGTCATATAACTGTAAGCTGTTATTATTATTATAGGCCTGAGAAGAATTTCAGAGATCATTTAAAGTACCTCTTTGTGTAGATGGTAATCTAAGGCCTAAAAATATTTAGACTTGTCCAAAATCATAAACAAATGAGTAACAGAGTGAGGATTAGAGTCCAAGCATCTCAGATACTTATCCAATGACTTTTCCAGCATAGGCTCCTATCTTATTAATGTATAAAACTTAATTTATTATATTATATTATGGAAATGCTTGTTTTATCTCATAAATTAAAAAAAGATTTTATTTGGATGTGATTTCTTCCAGAGAACACTACAAATCTTCACTTTTAGAATAGATGTATTATATTTAAGGGCCCCTGATAGAGATATCCTAACTGGCATAAATGATATTTGAAGAAACAGAAAGCATTTTTAATAAATAACTAGCATTATTCTTTATGACTAAAAGGCTGCAACAAAACCTACAATAAGAGTTCATAATGTAAGCTCTAATTTCCTAAGATCATAACATTTCTGACTGGCAGGGACCTTTTAAGTCATCAGACCCTTCAGTTTAAAAATTAGAAATTGAAAACTAGAGAGATAGAGGCATTTTTCTTATTTCACACATGTACAAAATTCCTGAGCTAGGCTTGGTACTCACATTTTCTGCCTCCAAATTCATACCTCTTTTTCTATGGTAATTTCACCTTTAAGAGAAAATACTAAATTTTGACTGGGGAAGCAAAGCCAAGGTAAAGATCTTGTCTTATTTATTATATGGTCTGAAACATCCAGATGGGCTCTCAGTAAGACCACATTGTTTCATTATTAGTTTATTATTTAACCTATTTACTATATGTAGAAAATAAATAAAAGAATATGGCTATGCTCTGATTAGTGTGGATAATGAATCCCATGAAATAGTCACATTATTTGCACTATTAAAAATTATAATTACATAAAATATAATCATTGGTTCGAGCTTAATGGAAACATTGAATGCGAATTAGAATAATTCAGCCATTTCACAGGATTGATTATTTACACTAATCAGGATCTAGCTATCCTAGCTATACATCAGTTGGTAGAACTTTTTAAAAGGCATAGTATAACCTGGGCCTCCAGGGATCGTAATGAAAATGGAAGTCTAAAGGTCATAGAGAATTTGGAGGACCAAATGTCATAGGGACTTGGTGAGCTAATGTGGGCGTATATACATTTTTCTTATATCCTTGGATTTCCCAGACTTTCGGCCTTGAAGTGATTTCTGTCTAGGACTTTTGCATACACAGAGGGAGAAATAGTGAAGAATGATGGATCAGCTGTCCTGGGACTCTATACTTGTTCTGTTTTGTGGTAAAGGTGTTCTGCCCAAGAAGCTGTTAACACAGAAAAACAGAATCAAGAATACAGAGAACAAGTATGAGGTGTTAATCAGACCAGTAATGGTTAGAAAAAATGAAGACAGAGAGTGACTGAATCCAAGAATTCAGTTGTGACTGGATCAGGCATGATTAGCTGCTATGTTTAGTTCTCACATTAGTTACGAAGATTTCAACAAGTTGACAAAATCATTCTCTCCTACTCCCTCAAGAGAGAAATCAGGGTAGTGGCCACCCAGGTAATAAACCTCATTTCCTTTCCCTTCTGTTCCACTTAAACAGGCAAGGAGAAAGTATGAGGAAGAAACTGAAAAGTCAGCCCTAGCTGACATTTCTGCAACCTGCTGCTGGAAGCACTGTTTCTTTTTAATATATAATTGTAATTTTTTTTTTTGTATTCTTTGACTGTGTCAATATATCACATAACCATTAATAATGAATTGTTGAATCCTATGTGCTTATAAAGCTCATTCTTGAGGGTGAAAGGGAAACCATGTGTTAAGGACTAGAACTAAGTAAATGAGGTGTTGAGGAGGAGAGTGTTGTAGTTTTGGCAATTTCTGAGAATATTCTAAAACATAGCTGCTAGATTACCATTGAAAAGAGGAGAGAGAGAGACAGAGAGAGACAGAGAGAGAGAGACAGAGACAGAGACAGAGAGAGACAGAGAGAGAGAGACAGAGAGAGAGACAGAGAGAGAGAGA
>NW_020954569.1:43788869-43817737 GCF_900497805.2 Vombatus ursinus | reverse complement strand
AGAGAGAGAGAGAGAGAGAGAGAGAGAGGAGAGATTGGCCAATGAGAGTTCAGTGTTCAGTCCTGGGGGCACATTCAGGGACCTTTGTCTTCAGTCAGATCAGAAGAGTGGTTTGGTAAATCCATTTTTGAAAGCTTGGGATAACATGGAATGCAGAGGCTTTGTCTCTGATTCACAGCATGTACAGATATTCTGTAACTGTTTCTTGTTTACTTATTGCATGGTGAATAAAACCTTTTAATTGGCTGTTAAGCCATAGCTAAATGTGTATGCGAAAGGGCATGAAAAAGACAGATCATTTTCCTTTTCCTAGTGGTGATTGAGGGAAGAAAATCCTTTAGGCTGGTAGGTAGGAAGAAAGTTCCTTATTTCTCTCCAAAGGCTAACAAATGGTCCTAAATGCATGTGCTTCTGTTTCTTCTGTTCATGTTGTGTTTCTTCTCTCTTGCTCTTTGGTGAATGAGTATGGAAGACAGGAGTGTACTAGGCTATGGCTTTCTGAGCTTTGAAAGGTTGGAAGACCCAGCACCATATGTACATATCTAAAAATCTATATCTATCTATATCTAAAGATAGCTATAGAAAACAAATTAATAAGCACTTACAATGTTAAAGGCACAGTGCTAAGCTCTGAGGATACAAATAGAAAAGTATGACAACCCTTGCTCTCAAGGTGCTCACATTTCAATTTAGAAGAAAACACATATTAAAGATTTCAGCTACAGGTCAGATGGAAATGTCCCATAGTCTTTAGGGCACAGCAGAAAAACAGATGTTAATTCCTCTTTTTAGTTTCATTTCTATTGACAAAAATCATACTGGTTTTGGTCGTTGAACCATTTGACATAGCTGAGGATTTTGTGACAAAAGCTTTCTTTGCTGGGTCTTTTTTTTAGTTTGGGCTGTAGCATCTTCAGAAACAGTTGCCTGACTGCATCTTCACAGGGCTTAATTCCTAGCTTGATGGTTGACAGCATTGGGTTGAAGATGTTGCTATTCCCAAGGCTTTTGGGTTCAGTGTCTTGGACTGTCTCTATCAGGATATAAACAACCCTGAGCTATTTTATACCTACCAGATTGGCTAAAATGATAAATGGGGAAAGTGCCAAATGTTAGAGGGGATGTGGAAAATTTGAGACACTAATTCATTGTTGGTGGAATTGTAAACTGATCCAACTATTCTGGAAAGCAATTTGGAATTATGCCCAAAGAGTTATTAATCTACCTATACCCTTTGACCAAGCACTACTGTTACTGGGTCTATTTCCAAAGATAATTAGGAAAAAAAGGAAAGAAACCTGTATGTTCTAAAAAGTTTCTTGCAGCTCTCTTTGTGGTGGCAAAGAACTGGAAATTGCAGGGATGCCCCTCAATTAGGGAATGTCTGAACAAATTGTGGTGTATGATTGTGATGGAATACTACTGTGCTACAAGAAATGATGAGCTCAATGATTTTTAGGAAAAATACATGGAAAGACTTGCATGAAATAATGAGGAGTGAAATAAGCAGAACCAAGAGAATCTTGTATGCCATAACAGCAATATCTTTTTAAGAATAACTTTGAATGAATAAGTTATTTTAATTATTATAAATGTCCAAATTACTATAAAGAACAAATACAGAAAGATGCTATCCACATCCAGAGAAAGAATTGATAAATAGAAGTATATATAGAATAATTTTACATATGCACATATATATTTATTTATTCGTGTTTAATGGTAGCCATCTCTGGGCAGGGGTGGGGGCAAAGAAATTTACATGATAATTTTGTACATTTGAAAGGAATAGAAAGTTGTGCATAGTGGAATTGCACTTTCATGTGTACTTATCTTTTTTATTGTACTCTGTTTTGGAAATGATTGTTTTAGTCTGTAACTTAAAAACAAAATTCAATAGTTAATTAATTAATTACTAATTAATAAAAATTCAATAATAATTTAAAAAGGGATATGATGGGGAAATGGCAGTCAAGCTTGTGGTGGTGATGATTTGACTTGCCTGGCACATTCTGCATCCTGTATCTTACTTAGACCATTTTGCTGTTTCAAGTAGGATGGCTTGCCTACCCTGTGTCTGGCAGTTGGTTGGCAGTTTGTGGGGATGGCTAGCCCCCCTTCCAGAGGAGCTATGTTCCTGGGTGGTTGATGGTTGTGAGGGCTGAGCTAGGAGCAGGAATGGTGATCTGGGAGGCGCTAACTTCCAGAGGGTTCCTGTGCCTTTCTGACATTTACTAGCAGTTGATCTGTAGTTGTTGATGGGTGGTGGTGAGAAGGAAAGTGGGTACGTTCTTCCCAAGGACTTCTCTCTACAATGTTGGCAGCCAGAGCTAGGCTAAAAACAGGAACAGCTGTCTGGGTGGTGTTCCACAACTGGGGAATGATTCTGTTTTTATTTTCTTCACATTCCATTTTTAAAATGCCAATAGCTATGGGAAAGAAAGCACCTTAATCCATTAATTTTATATTTAGAACCAGCTGGACAGTGAGGTGACAGTGTATAGACGACTGAGTCTGGAGTCAGAAAGACTTGTATTTAAATCTGTCTCAGATACTTACTAGATAGGTGTCCCTGCACAAGTCACTTAACCTCTATTTGCCTCAGTTTCCTCATCTATGAAATGGAGATGATATCACCTACCTCCCAGAGTTGTTGTGAGGATCAAATAAGAAAATAATTGTAAATCACTTAGTATATAGTAATTGCTACATCAGTGCGTCTTATTATTATTTGTGATTATTTTCAGAGATTAGTTCAAACCTGGATCATGAAGGAATAAGACATAATATAGCTAAGTTGGAATTAGTTTAAAACAGGGAGAAATAGATGTCAAGCTAGGAACCCTGCCTGATGATGGCTGGATAAAATTTCAGCACTGGCCCCAGGAGAATGCAGGTGAGAGGCTGCTCAAAGGGTAAATGACCTTGCCCTTTCTTAAAGATAAGAAGTCTCCTTCTGCTTTGAAGTTTTGCCCAGGGCTGGCCTTAGAATTTACTCTGTTTTGATTGATTCTGGTTGACACTGCAGACTTAGCATCTAAGTCCCCAATTCTGATTTCTACTACAATGCACTACTATAGCATGTGTTGCTTTTCTGATTGTACATAGTCTGATATTTGGGAGAAAATCAAGATATTTATTTTTGTTGAAGAAATGTAGTTATAAAATTGTTAAGAGACAATTCCAAACAGCCAATTTGGGGAGTTCACACATCACCACAAGCTCACAGTGTGTTGTTATTTTAATGGAAGATGTTTTGAAGAATCCTCTCACTTTTCACTACTCTTCCCTAACATCCTGTCTTTTAGTTGGTTGATAATTGTTTTCCTGCTGCTTAAAGTACTTTGTGTCAGCACTTCATTTCTAATGATTTCTTCTGGCAAAGCCCAAAGGTATTCAACCTACTGTGTGCAGGAAGAAAATGGATAATAAAACAGTTTAATTAATGGGAACAGTATAGAATCTTAACTCTGCTCAATGGATTCCAGTTAAAAATCAATCATTGGCTTTTAATTCTCTGATGAATGTAAAGCTATATGGAATGAAACACCACTAAAGGCACTTACATATGGAGGTCTAAACTGATGGGAAGCCTTTTGATTTATTATACAACAGATAGGATCTGCATGATACAGTATCCTGATGGTTTATGAGCCTATGAAAATCTTATAATGAAGGTTATTCCTAAACTCATAAAATTTCATATTTCTGCCTGTACTCCATCATCAAACTACAGCAGGAGATTTGGATTGATAAACATATTAATTATAAAAATAAACCTTTCATTTATTTCAGATGAGATTTTTTTTTTCAGTTGAAAGTTACATTATGGAAGATGAAGCTCTGCCACTGTACTTCATAGCAATAGTAATAACAGATGACATTTATATACTATTTTATATACATTGGTATTTTGCAAACTATAAAGTGTTATATATTTATGGATAATAATCATGGTGATGATGTAACAGTAACAATTACTATAAATGTGATATTAATAATATGCTGACATCTGATTATATTCATAATATCTTATATTAATGTAACTATTATGTAATACATTTATACACTATTAGAAATATTACTATTATTATTATTTGTAGAGCACATTATAATTTGCAAAGTGTCAATGTACATGAAATTTTACATTTTTTTCAAAACAATCCATGAGGTCAATATTGAAACTATGATTAAGTAATCTGAGTACTAAAGAAGCCAGGTCTCAGAGAGGTGAAGTAACTCATTTAATCCTGCATTTTATCTTTCATCTTTCATTTACTTCCTTTCCTCTTACTCTCTTCTTAACTCTCTATAGTCTGACTTTGACCCTCATAATTTAACTGAAACTGTCCTCTTGAAAGTTAACATTGATTTCTTAATTTCCTTTATAGCCTTTTCTCAATCTTCACCTTTTTTGGCCTTTCTGATGCTTTTGACACTGGAAATCACTCTCTTCTTCTTGACACTCTCTTCTCTCTGAGTGTTCATGACCCTGTTCTCTTCTGGTTCTCCTCCTATCTTTCTAATTGCTGCTGGATCTTCATCTAGGTCATGGCTGAGTTACAGGGCACTTCTCAAGGCTCTATCCTGGGCCCACTCCTCCCTCTATGCTATTTTCACCTGGTGATCTCATTAGTTCTCAAAGATTCAATTATCAGCTCTTGTAGGTGTTCTCAGTCATATATTTAGTCCTAACCTCCAAACTCCCTTTTCCATCTGGTTTCTGGACATCTGGAATTGTCCCAAAGACATATTAATGTCATAATGTTCAAAACCAAACACATTTCCCTTCCTCCCAAATCCTTCCCTAAATTCCACCTTCAAAATTTCTCTTGTATAGACCCTCTTTTGTCCTTTGACACTTCCTCCACCCTAGTAAATGATATTATTACCTTAGCCTGTGCTATTGCAATAACATTCTGGTTGGTCTCCCAGGATTAATTCTCTGTTTTAGCCCTTCCCTTTTCAGCTCTCAAATTGGTCTTCCCCAAGTACAGGTCTGTCCATAACATTCCTCTATTCAATAAATTTCAGTGGTTCCCTATTCCTCCCATCAAATACAAAATCTTCTTTAGCTTTTAAAGCCCTCCAGGCATTTTCACTGACTGTCCCATGTGCCTGAAATTCTCTCCCTCCTCATCTTTGCTTCCTAGATTCCCTGACTAAAATTTTACCTTTTGCATGAAGCCTTTCTGGATGTCATTTCATGGTAAAACATTCCCTCTGGAGTTTCTTCATTTTTTTTTCCTGTTTAGGTCTTCCTTGTGATTCACTGTTTATATGCTGTCTCCCTCATTAGAATGTGAACTTCTTGAGAGCAAGTCTTGTTCCCCTCTCTTTTCTTTGAATCCCTAGTACTTAGCACAGTGTCTGGTATATAGTAGACAATAAATTCTTATTGAATTGACTCTCATCTTTCAGAAGAATGAGAAAATAATGAAAATACCATTCTGGAATTGATTTTCATAGGAAAAGAGACATTATGTGGGGAAGCAGAAATTATTGAAATCTTGAGAATCAAGTGGAAATTGCTGAAATCTCAAGAAATCCTAAGGAAGAAGTAGCTGTGTTATTTCAGAATTGATATATAAGAAGATTAACTTGGGGCATGGTCTCCCCTGTACTGTAGACTTTATCAGAGCTTATTTTAAAGAGATCTGATTCAGACCATGTCCTGGAGCTATAAAGTCATGTTAAGAAAAATGTCAGGCATTCAGGACAGAAATTTCAGTCATAATTTCTAAGTGATTCAAATGAGAATATAACAGGGTGGTGTGTTAAAATATAGTTGTGACTATATGTGTTGGTCCAGAAAGGTTTACTATTTGTCATCCTCAAAACCCCTAGTGGAAGGGCCAATGACCCAAATTTTATACATGCCTATAAATGAGCTTACTTATGAACTCAGATTTTAAAAGGATATATAGGAGGGGAAAATAAAGAAGGGGGCCTATGGAAGGGAAGAGAACAATAATTCATGAAGTCTCTATTACTTGCCAGGCACTGTGCTAAGTGTTTTACAAACACCTCATTTGTTCTTCTCAACAACCATGAGAATTAAGTGTTATTATCCCCAATTTTCAGTTGAGAAAATTTAGCAAGACAGAATTTAAGTGACTTGAGCATTTGTAGCAGATAAATGTGTTAGGCTGATTTGAAGTCAGTTCTTCTTGTCTTTAAGCCCAGCTCCAGTGCACCACTTAGTTGCCAGGTAAAGATATTTGCAAAAAAGATAGCAAGGTTGAATATCCTTAATTAACAATGACCATAATCCCAAGAAGTCAATGAGAAAATTGGGTTTCTTTCTATTCTCTATCATCCCCAGATTAATCTTATTATGGGCAATATCCATGGTAGAACTGGATGAAGGAGGAATATACAATGTTGCATGAACAAGATTTCAGTAATAGGTCTATTTTTCTCTCTTTATGACAATTCTTAGACTGAAGCCTGAGGCTTTTTTCAGGGCAGAAATATTTGTGGAGGGGATGGAAGGAGAAAAGATTTGTCATACATTCATCCAAAAGTCATCCCAATACAAAATGAGTTAGAAAAGGAGGCCACCAATGGATCAATTTCCCAACAACTCCATCACCACAGGCCCCAAAGCCTTGGTTCTTCCATCCCGAATGAATGACACCTGGACAAATAAACCCATGGAGGTCTATAACACCCAGTCATTAAAATGCCCAATTGTGTTGGGAACTCTGGGATGTATCATCTCTATTGTTAACAAATTCATCTTCATCCTTAAATTTTTCAACCAATGTTCTTTCTATATCTTCACCTTGATTTAAATCTAGGTGAAAGCATACCAGGTGATTATACGAACATATCCAATGAAAGTTACTTTTTCTTTCTGGAAATGTTTTATTGATGCTCTTTAAAAAAACATAGAACCATCATCTCTCTGTTTTATGACTCTTCCCACCCCATACCCCAATAGAACATTCCTTCCAAAGCAGAACATGATCAAATAATTACTCAACATCATTAACTACAAAAATTTCTTCTTCATTCCATTTCAGCCATATACCTACACAAGGCCACGACTTACATATCATCTCATGGAATCTTACTGCATCTAAGATGTAACTTTTGGAATTTGAATCTAATATCACAACACTGATTGTCCCATTTCTCCCATTCTCTAGTTAAAAAAAAACATATTCTTTATCCTCATCATGATTTCCAGGTTCCTTGTCCAATTTTATTTTCTCAACCCACTTCCCAAACTCTGGTCTAACTTATCTCCTGATGCATATTTGATCATATGGGATTTTGTTTTATTTTGCTAGCTACTTATTACCCTAAAATCTCTTGCACCTGTAACTTTCCAACATCTCTGACCTGCATTGACACATCCCTGCCTTTCCCTCATTATCTCATTTTTCTACTCCTGCTCCAGGATTCCCAAGAATCACTAGAGAAAGTCTTGAAATCCAACTTATTTCACCTATGAATTTCATGATTTGATTCTTTTTACATTTTTTTTGTTGGTTTTAACCCAGAGATCTAATCTTTTGGATAATTTGATGTTGCACAGAATCTCAAACTCAATATACACAAACAAAACTCATTATCTTTACCCATACATCACACCCTTCTTCTGAGACTAGCAATTTTGATCATAAACGCAACCATCTTTTCAATCATCTAGGTTCATAACCTTAGAGTCATCCATCTTCATCTCTTCACTATTTTACATTATATTTGCCAATTCTTATTTTTTGTAACTCCTCTCTAACTCTAACATCATCCCCTTTTCTCCATTCACATATCCACCACTTCTATTCAGGCCAACATAGCCTTTATTCAGAAGTACTGCAATACCCTCAAAATTAGCCTCTATTTTCTAAATAGCTATCAAAGATCTTCCTAAAATGTAGGTCTGACCATGCCATGCCAGTCCTCAGTAAACTCTAGTGGCCCTCAGTTATCTCTAGGGTCAAATACAAACTCTTATGTTTGGCATTTATAGTTCTTTATAATCTGGCCTCAATTCACCTTTCAGTCCTGTATATTACTCCATTTTAAACACTCTAAGGTCCAGTGAAGTGTCCTTTCTGCTATTTCTCATATAGGTAGGTTAATCCATCTCCCTTGTTTGCATGGGCTATAATACTCTGTATCTGGAACACACTCCTCATCTTTGCATCATAGAATCCTTAGTTTCTTTCAAAGCTCACTTCAAGCTCCATTCACTCTATCCTGATAACTCAGCTGGGAATGCGTTCCTCCCCACAAAATTTTGTTTATTTATTTTGCACAGGCTTAGATAAGGAACTTACAAATTATAAGTGACTTACACAGGTTCACACAAGTCATAAGTGTCTGAGATGTAATTCAAACTCAGCTCTTCTTGGATCAGGTGACTCCTAGGCCACCTTGCTGACCAATCAATGGCAAGATTTTTGAGAGTGGATACTATTTGCTTTTCCTTTGTAGCCCCAGCATTTAGCACAGTGCATGGCACATGTTAGATGTTTAATAAATGTTGTTTGATGTTGATTCTGCTCTCTTCTATCTATTACTCAGCTTCATATGATCCACATATAATAAACACACCTTTATTTTCAAGTCATTGATTAAAAATGTTGAGTGGCACAGGGTAAGTGACAGAGCACTATGGCAACACTCTTGAGGATATTCAGATTGACGGAGAGCTTTTAATCAATATTCTTTTTATGAAGTTGTTCAACAACTTGTGAATTTACCTAACAGGCATGTAATCCAGCCCACATTTCTCCATCTCATCCACAAGTGTTAAAAATTGTTTTCCTCAAATGATGTGGTATATACTTGACTTTCTTTGTCTGTCAACCTAGTAAACATATTGAAAAAGGAAATAAGCCTTCAAAAATTAGTGTGCTTAGGTCAAGTGATTTAATGTTTGAAAACTTGAAATGCTTCTTTACATTTAGACAGACCCCTATTTGACCCTTTTCAGATAGGTAACATTCCTCAAAGACTTCTTTTCCCTTCTTTCCATTGCATCAAGGTGACATTGAGTTCTGGAAGGCCATGCCAATGATTTTTAAGTTCTGGCATTTTCTTCTCAGTTTTGAGTGTGGGTCTAGTTTTAGGCTTTGTCTATTATTTAAGGACCAGCTTAGTGTAGTTGAAAGAATTTCATCATAAGTCTGGGTCCAAGGTAAATGTGTTTGGTTGCAGCAATTCTCAAAGCTGTCTACATAGTCACAGAAGGATTATGGTATACATTCCTAGAGAAGTCACCATGCAGATAGAACCCTAGATCTCAAAGTATTAATGAATTATAGAAGAAGCATCTTTCTAGAAACAGTTCCCTCATGTGAGGTTTAACTTACATAAACAGTAAGTGTCTAATATGATATAAGGACTGTTTCACTTATAAAATTCTATAATTACAGACACATAATGTAGAGGGTTCTCAAATTGCATGGAAAATGCTGAGCTTTGCATGAAAAGGAAATGACTGAATTGGGACATGGGAAATAAAAAACATAGCTATAGTTATTAGGTTGCTTCTGAAATCAAGATGCTAATAGAAAATGGATGAGGTCAGGGTTTAAGTTTATTATTGAATCTTTTAAATAAAATTAGTTATATTAAGCAGGTCACACATACCTCACAATCATCTCTCTCTGTTTCTGTCTCTGTCTCTGTTTCTGTGTTTTTCTGTCTCTCTGCCCCTCTCTCCTAAGTCTTTCATTCAAAGCTTTGCCAATTAAGTATCACTTTCTATTTCCTTGTTTATGATCATATGGGTACTAAGCATTAATAATTTCTGCCCTCCTACCTTGTCAAGTAGATTGATTGTGCGCATCATCCCCCATATAAAGACATTAGAATGAAAATCACACACTTATGTCTATACCCCACTGCCTCTTAGAAAGGAGAAACAACTCTATTAAACCAGAATGTATGTGACTTTTAAAACTTCTTTTTATACCATTCATTTGAAAATCTGAATTGTCTAATAATACACTGATTCTTTAGAATTAAGCTGACATTGCTTTATCCCAAGAGAATGCCATTTCCCCTTGCCATATTTTTAAAAAATTTTGCTGTAGGGAATTTGCCACACTACATTAGCATATCACACATGGGAAATATACAACATAAGTGGGAAGAGATAAGTAAAAATATTTTGTAATATTAGAATGAATGTCCTGTGCATGCTTTTGGGCAACTGTTGTTTGCTGAAAATAGGTTGACTAATAGATAATTGGAACAAATTATTTCTAATTACTAATAGCTAGCAGTGGAACTGAGGATGTCATCAGGATGAGGAAAATAGTCAGACTCACTTAAAGGTTTCATCCCAAGGAGGCTCCCTGAAAACAGGAGTCCAGTAGTTAACAGGAAGACAAAGACGTAGTTTGCCGTGACAGTTCACAGAGAAACCAAGAAAGTCTAGACCAGCTTGAGAACAATAAAATATATAAACTTATTTCAAATATCTACAAGGGTATGTTTTGTCTTCCTTCATGAGCTAGATACTAATTATGCATTATATAAAAAGAAGTTGATTTTCTGATAGAAGAGAAGTTTAAAAGACTTAAATAAGACATAATTTATTTCTTCATTTCATTAGAGAAGACAGACTAACTGAAATAATTCAAGAAAGAAGCCAGAAGAAAACAAAAAAAGCACAAGGAGACATAGAGCAATCAAAACTAGAGTCAAGAGGCTGATAAATATGACATTGAGGAGAAAGAGGAGGAAAAACTTTTTTTTCTTCTCCACTATAAATTTTTGTATTCATTTCAAAATCAATTTAATAACCATCTTTAGATATGGAAAGATAAAACAAAATGGTTAATAGGGATTTGGCAAGAGTGCACCTAGCTTCTTCCAATGTGAGGTCATATCTCAATGCCAAGATGAACAATAACTTTGGGATTAGAGGCAACTCAGCTGAGTTCTCTCACCATTCCTCTCCAAACAACTTAAAAATATTGTTTTGAATTTAATTTTATAGTGGCAGAGAAATAAAATTGGTCAGGGTGAGATATTTTGCGAAAACTTAGATCAGAGGAGAAATTTGTGACACCGGCATAGAAGTTTGTCCAGCGTCTACACACATAGCAGTACTAACAATGGCCACAGCAACAGCTTCAGGAAATCAACCCAGAAGCAGTAAAGGGGTTATACAATCGGTCAGAAAGAGATTACAGAGGAATCTTTGCTGGCACAGGATACAGCTTGTGCTGCCTGTCAACTCTATTGCTCAAATACAGTTCTGGGTCACAGTTACAGGGTGGTGAGGAGCATTGGGTGTTGGACACAAGAAAGAAGGGACCCTGGTCACAGTTCCAAGGCAAAGGAAGTGCTAGCATTTATGGCTGCAGGGAACCAAAAGTACTTTTTGGGTAAAGACTGAAACCCAGGTGAGGAGAGCAATAACCACACCTTTCCCAGGACCATACTACCTTGGAAGCACCAAAAACTGGCAGACCCCTCAGAACTAGTTCTGAAAACAACAGCATGGAAAATCCTGAATTTTAGGACAGTGTGTCTTCACTACTAGGTCAGCAGAACTCAATTTTAACATAAAATTCAATTCAAGAAATAGGCTGGAGAAGTAAATAAACAGGAAAAGAATTTGACCATAAAAAGATACTATGGTGGCTGGGAAGACCAAGATGTAAACTCAAAAGAAGGCAACTACAAACAAAGCCTGAAACAATGCTAATAGGACCCAAAACCAGCAAGAATTATCAGAAGAGTTAAATAAAGAGATCAGAGTGATAAAAGGAAAATTGAGGAAAGAAATAAGAGTGATGCAAGAAAATTATGAAAAAAAATAATCAGCTGCTTGGTAAAGAAGGCATAAAAAATACTAAAGAAAGTAACACCTTAAAAACAGAATTGGCCTACTGGTAAAAGAGACTTAAAAATTCACTAAAGAAAAGAACTCCTTAGAAAGCAGAATAGGTTAAATGGAAAAGGAGGTATAAAAATTCACTGAAGAAAAGAACTCCTTAAAAAACAGAATTGGCCAAATGGAAAAAGAGGTAAAAAATATCACTGAAGAAAATAATTCCTTGAAAATTATAATTGGGCAAGTGGAAGTTAATGACTCAATGAATCATCAAGAAACAATAAAACAGAGTTAAAAGAATGAAAAAATAGAATAAAATATGGACTATCTCATCAGAAGAACTATTGACCTGGAAAATAGATTGAGAGATAATTTAAGAATTATTGGAAAGCCATGGGGGGAAGGGGTGTGGCGCCAAGATGGTGGAGTGAAAGCCTTGACTTGCTTGAACTCTCTCCCAAACCCCTCCAAATACCTCTAAAGATTACTCTAAACAAATTCTAAAGCAGCAGAACACACAAAAAGATAGAGTGAAGCAAATTTCCCACCCAAGATAACCTGGATGGTTGATTAGAAAGGTCTATCACACCAGGCAGGGAGAGGAACATGGCTTAGCACAGGCACACAGGAAAAATAGGCCTCAGTGAACCAGGAGCAGGCCTCAGAGGACTGAATCATGGACAGCTGTGGTGCTTTCCAGACTTCTCAACCCACAAACACGAAAGACAACTTAAAAGGTGAGTAGGAAATGTCTATGACTGGGGTTCCAGCCCCAGTCCTATGCATGGCCCTGGGTGGTGACTGCTTCCTTAGCTTCCATCCCACAGACTGAGGGGGAATCCTGTGGCTGATTAGAGGGGGATTGCAGGGATTTTTTTGCTGGTGCTGAGGTAGGATTCTCTTGCTTTGCCCATGCTTGGGTCTGGATCACAGTTCTGACTGGCGATCCTGGAGTGAGGAGGAGTGCTGGCATGGTGAAGCTTGTAGCGGCAGTGGAGAGGGAATCCTCCCCATAGTTCCAAGGCAAAAGAGTGCTTGTGATCACTCACAGACCAGAGCACAGGCCTGGAAAGGAATAAACACCTCGCCCTTGATCATACCACCTTGGAAGAACTGAAAATTTATAGGTCCCTTGAAGTATCTCTTAAAACAGCTGTACAAACCTCTGAAGCTTGGGACAGTACATTCTTCATGCTGGAAGCAGACCCCTACCTTAATGAAGAGTTTATAACTCAAGTAATTGTCTGGAATCATGAGCAAACTTAGCAAAAAAAGTCAGACCATAGAATCTTTCTTTGATGACAAAGAAGATCAAAACAAGAATTATTGGACTACTTAGAATAGCTAAAGAAGAAACAGCTGTCAATCTTTGCAGATGATATGATTATATACTTATAAAATCCTACAGAATAAAGCAAAAAACTACTTGAAGTAATAAACAACTTTAGCAAAGTTGCAGGGTATAAAATAAACCCACATAAATCATTGACATTTCTATATATTACTAACAAAGCCCAATAGCAAGAGATAGAAAGAAAAATTCCATTTAAAATTGCTGTAGACATTATGAAATATTTGGGAATCTACCTGCCAAAACAAACCCAGGAATTATATGAACATAATTACAAAACACTTCACACAATAAAGTCAGATATAAATAATTGAAGAAAAAAAAAACATCAGTTGCTTGTGGGTAGGCCAAGCTACTATCATAAAAATGACAATTTTACCAAAATTAATTTACTTATACAGTGCCATACCAATCAAACTACCAAAAATATTTTATACAGCTAGAAAAAATAATAACAAAATTCATCTGGAAGAACAAAATGTCCAGTATATCAAGGGAATTAATGAAAAGAAATGCAAGGGAAGGTGACCTAATCACACCAGATCTTAAATTGAATTATAAAGCAGCAATCATCAAAACTACTTGGTACTGGCTAAGAAATAGAGTAGTGGATCAGTGGAACACTGATAGGTACACAAGACCTGTAACAATCTACTGTTTGATAAGCCCAAAGACTCTATCTTCTGGGATGATAACTCACTATTTCACAAAAGCTGCTGGGAAAACTAGAAAAGAGTATGGCAGAAACTAGGCATAGACCAAAATCTTACACTGTATACCAAAATAAAGTCAAAATGGGTACACAATTTAGATATAAAGGCTGATACTATAAGCAAACTGGGAGAGCAAGGAATAGTTTACCTGTCAGGTTTATGGAGAATGTAAGAATTTATGACCAAACAGGAGACAGACAACATTATGAAATGCAAAATGGATAATTTGATTACATTACATTGAAAAGTTTTTGCACAAATAAAGCCAATACAACCAAGATTAGGAGAGAAGCAGAAAGCTGGGAAAGAATTTTTACAACCAGTGTCTCTGATAAAGGCTTCATTTCTAAAATATATAAAGAACTGAGTCAAATTTATAAGAATACAAAATATTCCCCAATTGATAAATGGTCAAAGAATATGAACAGGCAGTTTTCAGATGAAGAAATTAAAGTTATCTATAATCATATGAAAAAAACACTCTAAATCAGTATTGATTAGAGAAGTGCAAACCAAATCAACCCTGATATCACACCTATCAGATTGACCAACATGATAAAACAGGAAAATGATAAATACTGGAGAATATATGGGAAAATTGGAACACTAATGCATTGTTGGTGGAGTTGTGAACTCATTCAATCATTCTGGTGAGCAATATGAAACTATGCACAAAGGGCTACAAAACTATGAATACCCTTTGACTTAGCAATACCACTTCTAGGTCTGTATCCAAAAGAGATCATAAAAATGGGCAAAGGACTCACATGTACAAAATATTTATAGCAGCTCTTTTTGTGGTGGCAAAGAATTGGAAATTGAGGGGATGCTTGTCAGTTTGGGAATGGTATGAATATAATGGAGTACTATTTTGCTATAAGAAATGCTGAGAAGGTGGATTTCAGAAAAACCTGGAAAGACTTATATGAACTGATGCAGAATGAAGTGAACAGAACTAGGAGAACATTGTACACAGTAACAGTCACATTATACGATGTCTAATTTTGATAGACTTAATTCTTTTTAGCAATGCAAGGATCTAAGACAATTACAAAAGACTCATGATGGAAAATGCTGTTCACATCCAGAAAAAAGAATTATGGAATCTGAATGTGGACCAAAGCATATTATTTGCTCTCTCTCTCTCTCTCTCTCTCTCTCTCTCTCTCTCTCACTCATTTCTTCTTTCTCATGCATTTTCTTTCATTGGTTCTAATTTTTCTTTACAACATGGTGAATGTGAAAATAGGTTTGAATGTATATATTGAGCCTATCTCAATTTACACACAGTCTTGGGGTGGGGAGGAGAGAGATGAAGAGAAAATTTGGAACTAAAAATCTTATGGAAGTGAATGTTAAAAACCAAAACTAAATAAATTTAAAAAAATGAAATTAAAGGGAAAAAAGACTATCTGAAAGCCATGATCAAAGGAGGAGTCGAGAAATCATCTTTCAGGAAATTATCAAGAAAAGCTTCTTCAATATGCTATTAGATACAGAGAATAAAATAGAAATTGAAAGAATCTAACAATCACTGCTTGAAAGAGATCCCAAAATGGAAACTCCCAGGAATATTATCACAAAATTCCAGAGCTCCCAGTTCAAGAAGAAAATACTTCAAGCAGCCAGAAAGAAACAATTAAAGTATTGTAGAGCCACAGTCAGAATTGCACAAGATTTAGTGGCTTCCATGTTAAAGGAGTAGAAGGTTTAGAATGTGACATTCTGGAAGGCAAAGGAGCTAGGATTATAACCAAGAATAACCTATCCAGCAAAACTGAGTATAATACTTCAGGGGAAAGTGGCTATTTAATGAACTAAAAGACTTTCAAGTATTCCTGATGAAAAGACCAGAGCTGATTAGAAAAAAAATGACATTCAAACACAAGGCTTAAGAGAAGCATGAAAAGGTAAACATAAGAGAGTAATCATAAAACTTTACCATTTTTAGGACAGTTTAAAGGAATTTATATAGACAGAGGGCATGGATGTGGTTTGATTATATTGGCATGATTTCCAAAATAAAGTAAGAAAGAGGGATACACTAGGAGAAAGGGGAAGGGAGATTAGAATGGGGAACATTTTCTCACATGAAAGAAGAATGCAAGGAAGACCTTATACAGTGGAGGGGAAAGTGGAAGTGGAATGGGGTGAGGTGGCAGGCAATTCTTGCACCTCACTTTCTTCAGAATTGGTTCAAAGGGAAGAATATATGCACACACTCAGTCTTGCATATAAATGTAACAAATAATAGGGAAATAGGAAGGGAAGGGCATTAGAGAAAGGAGGGGTAAATAATGAAAGGGAAGCAGTGTTTAGAAGCAAAATAGGCTTTTGAGGAGGGACAGGATAAAAAGAGAGAGAAGAAGAAAGCAGAAGAGAATGGAATGGAGGGAAATACACAATTAGTAATTATAATTATGGATGTGAATGAGATGAAATCACCTGTAAAACAGAAGCAGATAGCAGAATGGATTAGAAACTAAAATCCAACAATATGTTGTTTACAAGAGACACAAAGACATATACAGAGTTAAAATAAAGGTTTGGAGCACAATCTAATATGCTTTAGCTGAAGTAAAAAAAAGCAGGACTAGTAATCATGATCTCAGACAAAGCAAAAGCAAAAATAGATCTAATTAAAAGGGGTAATCAGGGAAACTACATTTAGCTAAAAAGTACCATAGACGATGAAGTAATATTAAAAAAATTACAGCATGTTTCTCTGATAAAGGTCTCATTTCTCAAATATATACTGAGTATAGAACTAAGTCAATTTTATAAAAATAAGAGCCAACCCCAAATTGATAAATGGTCAAATGAATTGAATGGGCAAAAATGCTCTTAATCATTATTAATTAGTGACTAGTGCTTTATTTGGCCCCTCAAGGCTCAGGTTAAAGACAATACCTGGGTTCGGGATTTCTAGCAAATTACTACTCAGGGAAATGATACAATCTTGAACTTTATTGTTATGCAATAAATAAAATGCAATTGACAGCAATCGGGCAAGCAAAACCTATACAAACATTATACGGCAATATAGACAGACATCGTTTTGTGCCCACATGCAAGAAAATCACCTTAGTTTGAAAGTGAGGGAGATGTATTGAGAAGGGAACATGCTCAAAGTTGGGATTCACATGAGAATATCATACACACTAAGAATAGATTTGGTTGAGAATAGGTAGTACTCAATGCCAAATCTAGGAATAGGTATTCTTAATGAAACCCAGATGTGCTGGATCATTCTCAGGATCCCTTATCAATACCAGGTTTGAGTGAAGCTTGAGGTGGGGGAGCTTTGTTATCAGAACCACAAACTAGTGGGAGGATGTAATTTCAACTAAAACTGCAGAAGGAGAATGACTCAAGGCACCTGAAGTGGGTCAAGAGGATATCCAATCAAAAAGCTTCAAGCCTTATCTGTCAGATTTAACAGTTAACAGTGGAAAAATTACAACTGTTTGTTTGCCTATATACTTCTATGGACATTAAGATCACTTAACCTAAGTGATTCCATGTTGGAGTCCTATAATTTTAGATATAATCTATATAATCTATATAATAGATATAATACCTAACATAAAAATACATATTTTACAATTATCTCAAAAAGCAATTGTCCTTTAGAGTGTTTAATCTCGAAGTGTCAGGAAGCAAACATAAAGGCAACCTCATGGCTAAGTTGTTTCAGGAAGAAGGGAAAGAAGGAAAGAGGACAAGAATGAAAGAGTTTTAATTTCACAAAAATGGCAATACAGAAGATTACTAAAAGATGGAGTTGTAGGAATCTCAACAACTTCAATGTTAGTTTAGCCAAGTAAGGGAATATTTTGCTTTGTTTTTAATAAAACAAAGAAATCAATACAGAAGGATTGAAAGTAGAGTTGGGAAGGAGATAAATGTAAAAAAAAATAATCATAGCTATGGAAGAAAATTATAAATTTTTTAAATGTATAGAAAATGGAAAAAAATCCAACCTATCAATTTGTTGTTTACAAGAAATTCACTTAAAACATAAAAGATTCTTTTAAAGGTAGTTAAATTGGATGAAAATGAATTATACTTTAGCTGAATCCAAAGAAAGAAGTAGTGATTATGCACTTACAAAAAGCAATAATAAAAATAGACACTATAGAAAATGATATAATATTGATATTATATATATTTGTAACAAAAGACATGACATGTAACTCTTAAAGAAAAAGCATACTTAATTATAGGAAGGTTGATATAAGAAGAAAATAATTGTTGACAATTTAACCATATCTTTTTTAGACTTGGACAAATCTAATAGAAAGAGAAACATGAAAGAAGGTATTGATCTGGATATAATATTATTAAAAAGGTATATAGTAGATGACTGGTTATAAATAAAAATTTACACCTCATTTATTTTTATTTTTGGCACTGTGATCAATCAAGAAAAAATATTAATTTCCTACTATGTGCCCTCAAAAGAAAGATCTTAATCAATCAGATGATTATTGTTAATTAAACTCCTACTATATGCCAGACACTGTGTAAACCTTAGGGATACAAAGGAAAGAGGAAAAAAAAAACAAATTGCTACTCTCAAGGAGCTCACAGTTTAGTGTCAAAAGAGGTGGATGTGGAGAAAAGAGATAATAAGATGATATGTTGAGACTGAGATGCATGCAGGATTTCTCCTTCTGAAAGCACAATGGACAGTAATGCAGTAATGGTACAATTGAGAGGAACAAAATCGAGATAGCTATGAGACTTTTCTTCATGGAGATGCTATTTGAATTCAAGGGAGCTGATGAGGTGACCTGGCAGATTTTAGGAGATACATGCAACATTCACCACCAATGGTCTTCTACATTTGCAAAGAATGGAAGGAGTGACATTTTTCCACTATTCTGCAGTGATAAGCTTGGTTATTCTAATTATACTGTATTTAGTTGTGTTATGTTTTTCTTTAGTTTTAAATTGTGTATTTAAAATTGTGTTTATCTTCCTTGTGCATCTTATCTTTGTTGTTCTGCATCAGTTTATGTCTTATGTTTCTCCAAATTTAAATGTGTTGCTTCTTTAATCTTAGCAATATTCCATTATTTTCATCTAGCAAAATTTGTTTAATCATCCTCCGATCAATGAACATTTACTTTATGTTTAGTTTTTTTTACCATAACAAGTACTAATATTAATATTTTGATGTTTCTTAGACAAATAATATAGACAAAACATTATTTTAATGAGAGAAAGAAACAGAGATAGAGGGATAGATAATAGAAATAGAGACACACACAGAAATAGAGACAGAAAGACAGAGAGAGATATAGACAAAGACTTTTGAGATACATACACACATACAGAGGAAAAGAGAGCAAGAGAGATAGAGAGATAAAGAGAGAGTCAGAGACAAATAGACAGAGACAGAGAAGAGAGAGTGAACACTATAGTCCAATACCATCATTGCATAATGAGTTATAGAGAGTTGTCTTGAGGTTCTACAATCCTGGACAAGTTGTTTAACCTTCCAATGCCTAAAAATCAGAGTCACATAGTAATTGCTTAACATTATTCCCTGAGAAAACCACACCAATGGCAAGTCAGCCTAGCTGAAGCAGCAAATCACCATAAGGGAGATGTAGGAGGCAAAGTGTATCAGGCAGGGTAAACAGCCATCCAGACCTTTACCACAGTCTAAAACCCTGTTGTATTCAGTTCCAGTCCAGGGAACAGAAGAGATCTGGTAATAGCAACATCCCCTGGGTCACCAGACCAATTTCTGTGTTAAACTTTGCTGCCATCATTGAGAGGAGAAATCATATGAACAAGGCATTCACCTTCATCATCACCAGGAACAAGTACTGATCAACTGCCTCCAATTATCAGATAGGTACAAAAGGAAATGACAACACCCCCAGATAACCTACCTTGCTTCCTCTCAGCCCTCACAGCCACCTTCTGGGCAGGGGGAATCCTGTGGATAAGGGTTCAAGGGGCCAACTACTCCATCAACTGCCTCCCAAAAGGAAAGTAAGATCTCTTAGCTGAAGCAGCAAGGTACCCTGAAAGAGAGAAAGGAGCACCAGGTAGGCTGAATCACAACCACCACCTTGACCAACTTCTCTCATCATGGTGAAGATGGAAACAGCCCAGGATCCTAAACCCAAGAGCCTTGGGAATAATAATGCTTCAAGCCCAGTGCCTTTAGTCATTATCCTGAGAAGAAATCCTTGTGGAGATGCAGCCTGGCAACTGTTCCTACAAGTACTATAGCTACAGCTACTTCTGATCCATTAAAGTTAGTTCTTGCCTCCAGAGTCCTTGACACAGTTCAACATCAGAACCTGATATGATTTTATCAGAAGAAATGACATCAAAGAAGAAAGCATCTGCTTTACCATGCACACTAAAGACTATGGGACCTTTCCATCTAATTTACAACGGAAACTTCTCATATGTGTTGTCTCTCGCATTAGAATATGATATTTTTAAGAGTAGGGATTTTCTTACTTTTCTGTTATTATACTCAATGCTGAGCAAAGTTTTTTGTATATAGTAAGTGTTTAAAAATACTTCATTCATTAATTCCTGCAATATACCCTAAAATGTGATTTTGCAGTCAATTGGTTGACAAAGAATTAATGCTATATTGTGCCTGTTATTTGTGAATAACAAGTAAACATTTGATTTAGTAGAAAGATTCCACCTTAAAAACCTTCCTTTAAGTCTAGTTGTCTTCCATGAACAGATTACTTGATAGATGCGACAATAGAAATAACTTTCTTTGATGACCTACTTATTCCTATTATGCAAGAGGAAAATGCCATCCATATTTTTGCCAGAATAATGAATGATGCAGATTCAAAGTGGAAGAGGCATTCACTATTGAACATAAAGCTCCTTGTGGAACAAATACACATTTTTAACATCAGTCTTTTAACAGTGATACTGTACAATAACAATTTCTGTATATGAAAAGGATGAAAGAGAAATGCCTGGTTAAAACCATAAAATTGTATAATATTAAGGAAAAACAAGACTTACAAAGAAGAGTAATATTAAAGAGTGTGTCCAGTAATTCTCAGGAGAAAAGATCAGGAAAGAACAATAGGAATGTCACTTATGGGCACAGGTACAGAAAATTAATAGTAGATATGATGTAACTGTTGGGCTATATTATATATTATCTGGTCAATTGGATGATATGCATAAAAAGAATCTTAGAGTTTAACAGAGGGTCTTTATCTTATCAATCTCTTATTACTGCAGATTAAAATAAAGCTAGTTCATGGGGGATAAGAAGCTATAAGAATGAAATTATCAATAAACATTCATAATCCCAATGAGGAAGAAAGGGGGAAGGTTTTCAAGAAGGTAATGTGACTTAATAGGGAGATCATTTGTTTTCACTTAGAAAGAAAATGTGTAGAAGACAGAAAGGAGACATTTGACCGAGAATGAAGGTGAAAAACCCATATGAATCTATATGAAAAGGATCAGGAAAACTAAGGTCTAAAAAGAGCTATCTTTTAAAAAACTGTACAAAGAACATTAAAACATTTTTTTCCTTTTTGTAAAGGAGAGGTGTCTGTTTGAAATAACAATAACAACAACAACAACATATTCACATCACGCCACATGATCATCAATTTGTTTTCTTTACATTTATTCTGAGGTAGGTCAAAAACCTATCATCCTTTTTTAACACGTGAGGAAACTCAAACTCAGTGAATTTAAACAATCAATTGACATATAATTATATTTACAAAGTTTAAAAAAGATTATTTCCAGTAGGAGGCAATAGCAGCTGGTAGGATCAGCCAAGGCCTCATGTATGAGGTGGCATTTGATCTGAGCTTTGTGGAAAGCTAAGGACTCTAAGAGGCAAAAGTGAGCCAGACGACAGAACAGAAGCAGGATTCCTCACCTTAAGTTTCTTGCTTGCAGTCCTACACTAAGTTTTCAGAAGAGGCAAAGGATATGAACACTACCAAGGAAGAATAGTCTAATGTTCAATTAAAATCAATTTATCTAGAAGTTGTTAAGCACTTATTATGAGCTAATCACTCAATGATATAGTAGCTGTTCTCAAGAAACTTACATGGAAAAGGGGAGATTACCTTGTATGTATATACATACAAAATCAATACAAAGAAAATAGTAAATTCACAGGTATATACAAATTTAATACTTAGATATATACAAAATAAATATAAATTTTGAGGATTGAGAGTGGAGTGCACTAACAAACACTCTGATCAGTAAGGTTCTCATGAAGTAGGCGGTAAAAAGCTAGGTTTTAAAGGGAACTAAGTGGCATAGTAGATAATGTACTGAGCTCAGAGTCAGGATGACCTGAATTTGAATCTGGCTGCACATATTTACTAGCTGTATGATACTAAGTAACTTAACATTTCTACCTCTGTAGCCCAAGTACAAAATGGGAGTGAAAAGAGCCCCCAAGATAGAGCACTGGCCCTGAAGTCAGGAGGACCTGAGTTCAAATTCGGACTCAGACCAAATATTTGACACTTACTAGCTGTGTGACCCTGGGCAAGTCACTTAACCCCAATTGCCTAAAAATAAATAAATAAATAAAAAGTAAAAAAGTGCCTATTTTTTCATACATCAGATAAATAAATACACACACGCACTACACATGGACACATATATACCCACAAATGTATATGTATATATCCATTATATATGAGTGTATGTATGTGTGTGTATGAAAACCTTACAGTGCTAAGTAAATGTTCATTATCATTTTTATTAGTAAAGGTGGAAAAGAAGCTGATGACAGAGAAGAAAAAAGAACTAGTCAACTCCTTTTTTGATTATGTCCATTCTTGTCTTGATGCACTGTCTCTAATCTGGAAATGGTAGAACAAATATTAAAACAGAATTTATGGTAAAGAAATATTAGAAGATAATAGGAAAGCTCCCAGCTGCTGTCATTGTGTCCATGTCTCCTAGTCAAGATGAAAGAAATCACAGGGCATTAAAAGAACTTGTAGATGGAACCACTGTCAATAATCTTCAAGAAATCATGGGCAATGGGATAAGTGCCAGAACACTGAAGATAATAATGAAAATAGCTCACTATTTTCAGAGGGGATGGGGTAGGGAAGAAATAAGTATATTGAGTGGGAGTCAAAAGTAGTAAGATTTTGGAATCCTAAGCAAGAGAATTCTAGAAATGAAATGTTAGAAAATGGAAAGGGCTACTTAAAAAGGTTAGCCTTGAGCACCCTCATTAGCTAAAGTGTTTAGGAGAGGTGGATAATCCTCTCTGAGAAATGTTGAACAGTATAATTCTTGCACTGAATAGCATGATGGACTAGACATCTTTTCACTACCTCCCTGCACTTAAGTGAACAAATGCAGCTGGGAAAAGTATTGAAATAACAATGGCTAGATTCAATATAAATGAAATCTAACCTTAACAGCAATTCTTATGTTTGTCTCTTGTTTATTCATCATGTCCCCGACAATGACTTCTTCAGACTTTCTCTTCTGTCTTCCAACTATGCCCTCCTCCCCTTATCTTAGGAGATAACATGACTGCAACTTTATTGAGAATATTGAAACTATACAAGGTAAATTCCATATATTCCCTCCTATAGTCTTAGCCTCTCAATGTATTTCATCCATCCAACCTCTTTAAATCCAGTATCAAAGTCACCTTTCTCCTTGCCAAAGCTAACCCCTTCATCTATACCTGTCACTTCCACGACTTTGCTCTAGCTACCATCACCTCTATTTCATGAATATTCAATCTCCTCCTGTCTACTGACTCCTTCCCTTCAGTCTACAAACAGGTTTATCTTTTTTAAAAATGGAACAAAATAAATCAAATCACAACAAAAAAAATCATCATGCAAACCAACCAAATCTTCTTTTGACCCTGCTGTTCTCTCAGGCTATCAGTCTGTGCCCTCACTTACATTCTCTATTTCTTCACCATCCATTTGCTTTTTTGACCACAAACAATATGTCTCCTGTGCTCATCACTCTACTAAATGAAAGCTTTTTTCCAAGATTACTAATGTTTTTGTCACAAAATCCAGTAGTTTTACATATATCTGATTTCATCTGCCTTGCCATCTGGGTGATCTTTGCTTTTGTGGAACATCCTTACTGTCTTTGGATTATGTTATATTATGCTGTTTTGGCTCTATCCTTAACTCTCTTACCATTCTGATATTTCTTTTATTTACTTTTTCCTCATTTTACTCTCCTAGAATACGGGTCTCTGTCAAGTATCTGCCCATGGTGCCATTTTCTTTTCCCTCTACACACAACTTTCTAGTGATCTTATACATTTCAACTTTATCATCAGCTCTGTTCACCTATGTACCCCCACCTCCAACAATCCACCATACCTAAATTTATATATTTACAACTCTCCATTGGATATATCCACATGAATATCCTTCCAGCATTTCAAATTTAATATAGCCAAAAATGAAACTCATTATCTGCTGTTCTTCCTAACTTCTCTATTGCTCTTCTTGGCACCATTACACTCCTAATCAACTAGGTTCATATACTTGGAGTCTTCGTTGACCTTTCCATATCATTCCCCCACCCCATAATCAATCAATGGCCAATCTGCTTGACATATCTCTCTCATCTGTCCTCATCTTTCTTTTCCCATTACAACAATTCTTGTTCAGGCCTCAATCTCATTATGCCTAGATTGCTGTAATATTTTCTTCATTGGTGTTTCCACCTCTAACCTTTTCCTTTCCCAATCCATTTTTTTTTCATGCCACTACTAATAATCTTTATTATCCAACTTATAATATGCAGTTGGATGGACAATCTGTATGTCTTGTCTGTCAGTAAACTTCAAATGGATAATATTGGACCCCATGGACAGAAAGAGGAGAAAAAACTGGATAGTTTTTGGAGAAACTGAAAAGAGTTCACTGGTCAGTGGCAAAACTATAGCAAGAAAAAAAGTAGTTTTTCATTCAGGCTGGTCTTTGAAGCAGACACCATCTGTTGATGGGAATGTATATGAAACCTTTCTCATGTTGTACAATCATTGCCAGTGCTTCTGCTTGGTTGGTACAGCCTTTAACAACTAGGGATGACCTTCATCCTACCCTTTGTCAAGTAGGAAAATCTTTGATCTTAAAATTCTGTTTTTCAAAGTCAATGAAGTATGTTACTCATTCTATAATTTAGATGTATATGGGGGAGGTTAGATTAAAATGCTGGAAATTTCAGAGTTAGAATGTACCTTTTATATATTTCCTGATATAGCAGTGATGTCAGACTCAAATAGAAAACATCCCTGTGGGATGATAATTTATTTATGAAATCACAAATTAAAATTATTTATGTTGTATTATAGTTTTATTTATTTTCTTAGACATTTGTCATTTACATCATAATCTGATTCAGGCTCTATTTGGGAGATTTGGACTTTTTGGGCAAATTTGACACCTTTGAGGCAGAATAATACAACACTAAAAAGGAGGATGGTGACAGACCATGAAGGGCCTTAGAGACAACAGAAGTTTGACTTTTATTTGGTAGGCAATAGGGAACCACTTAAAATTTTTGAGCAGAGAAGTGGCATGATTAGCTGAATGGTGAAGAAGATCAGTCTGGGGGTAAGTGGGAGTAAGGATAGAAAAGAAAATACCTACTTTCCTTCAATTAATTTGAGTCACCAGGCCCAGGTGAACTATATCCCTGTATTAGTAGCAATGTTTTTCCAGCAAGAGGTGGCAAACTGATATCACCTCAGTTAATAATTCTCAAAATCTTGAAAGAATGAATAATCAGATGATGGGCTTGCTAAACTCCACTGAATAAACAGAGACAATTTTTTTTTCAAAAGAGGCAGAGACCTATTTAATGTGACATGCAAACATTATAAACTGTTTTCAAGAAATGTCTAGCTCAGTACAAAAATCAGATACATCAAAATAACATCAATAAATAAAGGTTTTCATTTTTAATAGGTCCACTAAAGAATATAGACAAATAACCACTTTTTGGAAAATTGGAAAGAACTAGATGACTTCTCTTGGATCAATTTGAGACAGTCTTGATATATCAAATGCTTTGCAGACCCTGGAATGCTAAAGAAAAGAGAGATATTCAACCACCGAAAGATATAGAGAAAAAGGGTTGCTGCCTGTACTTCTCTGCCTGTCACAGAGAAAATGGATGAGAATTGGTAGTGGCAACACTTCTCTACACTCATGATCCAAAAAAGGTGGAGGGGTTTCCTGCCCTCCCATTTTACTTGCCAGGCAAAGAGGACACTGAAGAGCAGAGTTGAAATCTAGTGTTCTCTCTCTCACCAGTATTGCCACTTTCTTAGATCACTTCAATTACCTCCTTTTTGAAAAAATCCATTTCTGTAGTCTTTTCCTCATCAATTCTTGGACATTTGCTGGCAAAATGATACATTGTGTGCACTAGACCTGGAGCTCATTTGAGGTGGATTATCCCATCATAAGGGGCAATATAGTTTGATATCATGGGGATGCAGCCATCAATTCAACAGAAACCACTGTCCCCAATCCAGTTGTAAGCTGCCATAGGAGCTCTACTAAAAGCCTTAGACACATAGTAAGGTTGACTAAGTGATATTTTCTGGCTAGCCATTCTCTCCATCATCCTCTGGCCTAATCTCCTCAATTCCCATGATCCTTAGATTTGACCTGGGGACAGAGCACTGCTGACCCTGACTTTGGGGAAGGTGCTCATGACTGGCAGCAGCATGAAGGCAAAGAGCAGAGAATGGTCATCTGAGGCTGGAGCAAAGAAGAGCAAGGCATCTAAAACTCAGATGATGTGGATGCTGTGGCTGAAACCTGCACTATTTATCACAGGAGATGTGGTAAGAGAAACAGGTACACCCTTTCTCTTTTTTTCTCTTTCTAGAAGGAAAGTTGAATTTAAGTTGAGTTATTTACTCAGTTTAAATTTCTTCTTTCCCTCTGGATTTAGAAAGCCTTAACCTTTATTCTAAAAGTTTATTTTTTAAGCTAGAAAACATGATGGTATAAACATAAACTGTGGCAATGTTACCTAAGGCTGGTAAAACTAAGAAAGATAGGGATTTCTTGCTTAGAAATGAGGCATTTTCCCTCTTATATTGGGGGCTTGGAGGCATGCTGTATGACAGTGGTAGGGTAATGGGAGAGTCTATGGTTATATTATTTGCCTAGCAAAAGACATGAGACCAAGCTGCTCATAGTAAGAAGTCATGCTGCATGAGGAGGGAAATCCAAACTCCTGATAGAGAGTGAAATTCTAGGGGCAGTTAGGTGATGAAATAGAGTTCAGATCCTGGAGTCAGGAAGACCTGAGTCTGAATCCAGCTTCAGACACTTACTAGCTATATGACACTGAGCAAGTCACTTAACCTTTGTTTGCTTTGGTTTCCTCAATTATAAAATGGGGATAATAATAGCACCTGCCTCCCAGGATTGTCACAAGGATCAAATGATATAATATTTGTAAAGCACTTAGCACAGTACCTGGCATATAGTAGGTGCTTAATAAATGTTTATTCCATTCCATTCTGCCCATGAGTGGGAGTAATGTGTCCAGGCATGCTCTGATGGGTCCTCTGGATTGCCTATGCCACCTGGTGGTTTATACAGTCATGATACTTTTAGATGTACCCTTTTCCAGAGATATAATATTTCTTGAAGTTGAGAGGAAGGAGTAATTATTATGCGCTCATTAGAAGTATTTATAAGGAAATGAAATATCAATTGTTAATTATGATATTGCCCATATACCTAAGTAGGCAGGATTCTGCCACCAAAGTAATGACATAACATACAGATGCAATGGCAGAACCAATGATTGTAACCTTTGTAAAAATGAGGAAAGTGGGAGAGGGGTAATGAGGGAGAGATTGGCAAAGCCACTTCTATTTTCATAGGATTGGACTGAATACCTCACACTACAGCTCAATGAATTTAATGTCACTTACATCCTACAATGAATTAGTTAAGGACGAGGGAGATCACTATGTGTCAACATCTATTCATGATGAGTAAATTAAGCCAAATTAACCACATTTCTCTTCCTTCCTTTCTTGCTTCCTTGCTTCCTTCCTTCCTTCTATTCTTCCTTTCTTCCTTTCTTTAACTGTGTATCATAGGAATAATACATGGGTTTCAGTAAGAAATTTTACAAACAAATTTATAATATGTTTTAATTAATTTTCCACAATTATTATTAATTGTGGAAAAGCTAAGCTATGATCTGAATTTAGCAGTGCAATTAGAGGTTCCAAGACTGGTTGAATGACTTGACCCAAAATGTGTAGACACAGTGAAATGAATCATTGTGAGCCTTAAGTGAAGCCTGTGATGCACTAATTCTTAACAGATTTTGTTATGCAGCATTTTGACAATCTGGTGAAACCCATAGACCCCTTTTTGGAATAATGCATATAATATAAAAATAAAATATATACAATTGCAAAGGAAATCAGTTATTTTGAAATATAGTCATCAAAATGTTTTTTACAAAGAATTTGCACAGTGCCTGGAACATAATAGGCACTTAATAAAAGCTTATTTACTGAGTGATTGATCCCAGGTTAAAAACTTTTTCTTTAGGGAGATGCAGTATGGTCTTAGGAAAAATGCTGGAGTTGGAGGTAGAAGAACTAAGTCCTATTTTCACATTGTCCAGTTAATAGCTATGTGGTCATAGATATGGAAGTTAACTTCTCAGATCCTCAGTTTTCACTACTGTAAAATGATGATGTAGGATGTGGAAGATGTGAGCATTTTTGCAGGATATATGGAGGGAATACAAAAATAGGGTGAGATTGAAGAGTGTGTGTGTGGGGGGTGTATGTGTGTGTATGTGTATGTGTGTGTATGTGTGTGTGTGTGTGAGAGAGAGAGTAAGAGAGAGAAACACAGAGAGACACAGAGAGAGATGAAGAAAGCAAAAGAGAGATGATGATGATGATGATGATGATGATGATGATGATGATGATGATGATGATGATGATGAT
>NW_020954569.1:43691993-43788859 GCF_900497805.2 Vombatus ursinus | reverse complement strand
ATGATGATGATGATGATGATGATGATGATGATGATGATGATGATGATATGACTAAGTGCTTGTGTATTAGAGAAGTAGAGAGGTTAGCCTTGGTAAGGAAAAGGACTACATTTCCCTCAGATTCTAGTGCACCTAAGAGAGAATAGATGAAAACGGGGAGAGATTTTGATGTGAAGTGGAGGGATAAGAAGTATATGGAAGATGGTTTTGATCTCTGCAAAGTGGTGGCAAGGTCATCTTCTGAGAGGGACTGGGGATAATCTGAGGGGATTGAGGCTTGTGGAGAAAGAAGGTTTAGAACAGCTGTAGGAAATGATATAATACCTAATATTTATATAGAACTTTTAGATGTATGAAGTACTTCACATATATTATGTCTTTTGATCCTTACAGTAATCTATAAGTTGGGTGCTATTATTATTCTCATTTTACATCTAAAGAATCTGAAACTGAGAGACTTTAAATAATTTGGACAGAATCATACAGCTACTGAATGTTGGAGGTAGGATTCAGATTTAGGTATTTGTACCTCTATCCAATACAACAAGCTGCCTCTATCAAAAGATCAAAGTCTCACACTTAAAAGTGACCTTCTGTATGTTTTATTCAAACCTTGGTGTTTTTTTTTTTTTTAAGAGATAAGGCATTTGGACCACAGAGTGATTAAGTGACTTGTCCAAGGTGACACAGTTAGTGAGCATCAGAGATAACTTGAACTCAGGTTCTCTGTGCCCTTTCCATTTTACCTCTATGACTTCCTCTAGTATTCATCAGTGGTGAAGGAAAAATGAGAGAAGGAAGGACAGATAGACACAGAGACAAAGAGACAGAGACACAAAGAGAAGAAAAAATACCTTTTAGTTTTAGTTGCATAATACTGAGACATCAGTGGAGTATTCATTAATGTGATACATAGAGAATGTCAAGATTCAGCATATCTGAGTCCACTTATACATGAGCTATATTAACTAAAATATTTTAAAAATTCAAACAATGTGATGGTAACTTCTTCAGGCAATTTTGGCTATCTACAACTGCCAATATAGTTATACTTAGTCATGAAAACATCAGGCAGATAATATCTTAATTATACAAGCTTCTATTGATCATCTAGTCATAAATCACATACCTTTTTACAGTTTTCATTTTTAAAAATATATACATTAGCATAAAATTAGACAATTTTAAATCTGAATTAATGTATTGCTGGAATTAATATTAAACATTTAGCTATAATTAGGTGGCCTATTTTGATCTTTACTCCAGGAATGTTCCTTTACAGTCATATAATCACTCCTAAACTGCTTTACTCTTACACATTGCATCTAGCTCTTAATAGTGAATGTCAGCATATCTTATTGTGATGAAAGTTAGTATGACTGGGGTACATGTTCTTCCTCTGATATATTTTGGGCTGGTGACCTTGGGAAACTCACATAACTTATCAGTGACTTATGAAGTTCTTTAAGTCAGTAAGTTGCAGAATAATTGCTGATCAACAATGGTAGAGAGAGTTTCATCCCTGTGAACTCCATTCCCAGAGAAAAATAGTAGGTCCTAACACGCAGTTAGAAGCTAAAGAAATACTTGGTATTGCATATATTTTGTTCTCCATTTCATGTCATTAAATATCTAGTGTTTACCTATCCCTCTATTTCACTACTGTCTCTCCTCTCCTCCCCTCATTCTGTAGAGGTCAAATGATTTTTTATTGCAAAAAGTCTCACTCTTGGTACAATGAAATCCTGACTCCCGATCCCTGACCCGGTTGTTTTATGAGAGCTGGCACTTCCATTCAGGTCTGGTTTCCACCGACTTCTTTGACATGCTTCACTAAACCTAATAGCTCCCTATTACCAGTTACAATTTAGCATCTGAGCCAGGAGCTGGATGAAAAAAGGGGGGAAAGAGAGTGTAAATTATACGGAATAGCAGCGAACAAAGGTTTTATTTCTCCTGAGCACAACCCTTTGATAGGAAAACGGGGGAGACAAATGTGTTGCTAATTTAATTAAGTAGTATGAGATTGCAGGGTCTACAGATGCCATTTAGGCCTGGATTAATCAAGAGCAGGTGATGAAAATGAATAGTCACACATAATGTTAGCATTTTTAACAATCCGACACAGTCTAATGGAATCAAGGGCTATTTAACAACAGTGCACAGTTTTGCTTGCTAATCCAAATTTATCTACTCTTCTCCTTTACAACACTCAGCATGTTCTCATGCAGCATAGACTATTTTACTATTTTCCTGGACCTAATCAAAGAGTTCACAGTCAAAGAAGAAAAAATTAAATCATCTCGATGATAGTTCATTTTCTTGACCTTTTCTTCTAGCACCAAATGTAAAAAAAAAAAAAAAAAGTACTATATCATGAAATCTTAGGGTATCCTTCTGGCAACCTTTCCAAACCACCAACCTCAGCGTTATATTAAATACAGTACATACTTTATCTATGATCCCCATAATGAATCAGTTCAGTATTAGTTGACAAATCATTGTATTGCAGATGAGGTAACTGGCCAGGGCAGTGGCTAGCATGGTGGACTTGGAGAGAGGAAGAACTGAGTTCCAATACAGCCTCAGACATTTACTAGAGCTGAGAGGCCTTGGGCAAATTATGGAAATGCTCTAAGCCTTAGTTTCCTTATCTATAACATGGAGATAATAATAGGGTTGTCATGAAGATCACATGAGATCATCTACTTAAAGGGCTTTGTAAACCTTCAAGCTCAATATAAATGCTAGCTATTGTTCATATCCTTGTTGTAGTTGTTGTCTTAATCACCAAATGTCTGGATAAAAATTAACCTCTTTTGAACATTAGCAAAGGTCAGTTAGGTGGTGCAGTTCCTAGAGTGCTGACTCTGGAGTCAGCAATACTCATCTTTGTGAGTTCAAATCTGGCCTCAGACACTTACTAGCTGTGTGACCCTGGGCAAGTCACTTAACCCTGTTTGCTTCAGTTTCCTCATCTGTAAAATGAGCTGGAGGAGGAAATGACAAACCACTTCAGTGTCTTTGCCAAGAAAACCCCAAACGGGGTCACAAAGAGTCAGGCATGATTGAAATGACTGAAGAACAACAACAACAACAAAACAGAGAATGAGGAAAAGTTCTAAATAAGATTGAAAAAATAGGTTGGAGTTTGGTTGGGAAGTGCTTAAAAGCTAAACAGAGGAGCATTTATTTAATTCCAGAGGCGATGTGGAGCCACTGGATTATTGAATAAGAGAATGACCCCATCTGGCATGCACTTTAGGAAAATGATTTTGGCAACTGTGTAGGAGATGTACTGGAGGATAAAGAGAAAGTTCGTAACTCTCCCTTGTACTCCTGTCTTCTCACATAAAGCTATAGAAGAAAAACACAAAATAGGATCTTTTATCTATCTCCCCCAGCAATAGCCACATTGCATTGCACATAGTAGGCCCTTAAATAAGTGTTTGCTGAGAGAAGAGAGAGAGGCAGAGAGACAGAGAAAAGAGACAGACACAGAGACAGACAGATCCAGAGACACACATACACAGAAACAGAGAAAGACAGAGCCAGAGAGATACAGACAGAGGCAGAGAGAGACAGAGAAAGAGAGTACTAAACTACAGAGATAGATGATTTTACTGAACCTGCTAATGGGAAACATTCTAATATTGTTATAGTTAGAGTAATGGACCTGGAATCAAGGTAACCAAAGTTCCAATCCTGACTCTTAACATTTCCAACTGTGTGACCATGGATAATTATCCTATATTCACCTTTCTTACTTTCAGATTATAACTATACTACCTACCTACCTTCCTACCTCACAAGGTTGTTTTGTGGTACAAATGGAATTGATGGACATATGACTTCAAGATTAGCTGATATCATTCTTGGAGTCAAATTCTTTTTATTTCAACTGCCTCCAGTGCCCACAAAAATTCTGCCATCACTCTTCATTTAGTTATCACATTGGATCAACCACTAAGTTCCTGTTTTCTGTATTTAGATATACCGCATATAGCAATAGACATATGGCCATACCATAAGCCCATTTATTGCTGATAAGCTCACAAATTTCTTAGCTCAGTTTACCAACTCTGCCAAATTTCTCAGTTTCTTTACAATAACTCATGAAGATAAACAATTTCTCTAAACCCCCTGACATAGGAGGATGTTTATTACATAAGAATATTCCTACTTCTTCTGTTTCAGGATTCCCCTGGTGGAATACACACTAAGTTCCTGTTTTTCATATGAGTGACACCTCCTACAACAGAAATGATTCATATATTCTGAGCACAATAATTACCACCTTGGCCCAATGGTTGTATTTCCCCCTGATAACTCACTGTAAGGTCAACTCTCCTTACCATCTTGCCTCCCTTGCCACCACATAGCTCCCTGATGGGAGATATACTACTGGCTTAAAATAGAAATACAAAAGCAGTTTACACAACAGTAACAGTAATAGAGCTGTCAACAAAAGTAAAAGAAGGGTCTTTCTTTTATAACACCTAAGGCACAGGCTTAGGGAGAATTTTCTGACCTAACGTTTCTTTCTTACAAATACTGTACTTTGATGTCCGAGTAAATACAAATAATGAGAAAAAGCATAGATATTTTTCTTTTAATCAATTCCATACCATAAAGTGTCATACTGATTCAAATATAGGGCAAATTTTCCCTCCCAAATCTGGATTTAAAAATAAAAACAATCCTGAATTTATTCCCACTTTCAGTGATTGTTTTTGTTGTATACCCATGCACTTTTGTCCCTTAAGAGACATAGTATTTGAGGAGTATGACCTATATTTGGGGAGCAACCTATATCTAGACTAATACAGGATGCTATTTTTTCACATAAGAATGCTTAGATTCACTCTGAAAGTAATTTCCATATGTGCCGAACTTTGAAGTAGAATGTTTCATTTTTTTGCCCTTCCATTTCTATTGCCTTCAAAATGAATAGCCTGAGACTATCTCTGTGTGGAAAGTTCCTTATTCAAAAGAAACTAAGAGAAGAGCCCTCCAAAAAATGTAAGTACTCTTTCCTTTTTATACCCTTCTATCTACTGATCATGCAAACTACCTACTATGGCATATACACTAGAAACACTGATTAGGCCAAATTATAGTCTAACATCTGTAATAAACTGGGGCCAGATTTTTAGAACACAGACTTTGGTACACACAGTGTTTTACTTGGTTGAACACCAAATAGAGAGGGGGTAGATATTAAAGGAATATTGAGAAGAATCTGACTGACTGAGCCAGAGTTAAGTAATTCTAGACATCAAAGGAACACATAAGCAACTTGGTCCTAGATTTAAATAGAGGAAACGATGTGTTTGATAGAGCACATTAGGACAAGTCAATAAAACAAGTGATGGTACCCTCTAAATGAGAAACCTGTTCATCACTCTAGTTCAACAGGCAGTGCATCCAACCACACAGACTTGGCTTTAACATGTGAAAGGATAGCAATGTTAATCTCAAGTCATGTGTTTCTAACCTTTCCCATTAATTTTGAGCTACTTCAAGGAGCAGCTAGCGCCACACTTCCCTGACTCTTCTTCCTCATAGATAGATACCTCAAGCTCCCCAGCTGTCCATCCAGGCCTGCAGACACTTTTAAGTAAATGTACAACTAAAAGAGAATTTCATAACAGATCCTTACAGGAGTTGAAGATCTAGTAACAATGAATTTTTTTAGATAGTTTTGACAGTTTTGCTCCTGGAATCTTCAAGGAGAAGGCATTTTATTTCTGAGCTACACTTTGAAGTTCTTTCCCAGACTTGACCACATATTTATATTTGTCCAGGAGGCATTTCATTTTAACTGATTCCTGGCAAAAATCTTGTTTTCTTCTTCAACTTTTAGTATTGGAAACCCTGGAAAAGGGAGAAGACCCAAAATAGACTGGTATGTTATAACCTTAGAAGACTGACCTCACCTTTTCTATGCTCCAGTTCCTCTGCCTTGGTGGCATGAAAAGCATAATATTCATAGGACTTGAAATTCAATTTCAACAAGTATTTTTTTAAAGTGGTTACTATGTTCCAAGCATGGGTGGGGTTAGAACTGTTCTAGGAATTGATGGTGGTGGAGGACAGGTTCAGGAATGGAGGGAAAACCATTTATACAGTGTGTGTAATGTGCCAGGCACTGTGCTAAGCACTTTCTAAGTATTATCTCATTTGATCCTGAGAACAACTCTGGCAAGTCGCTGCTATTATTATCTCCATTTTTGTAGTTAAGGAATCTAAAGCAAACAGAGGCTAAGTGACTTATCTAGGTCATATCTAGTAAGTATCCATGGCTAGATTTGAACTCCCTAACTCCTGGCCCCAGGCTCTATGGACTGAGCAGCCAAGCTATCTACGAAGGACAAAAAAAGACAGTACTTTTTCTGAAGAAGCTGCCATTCCATTCAAGTATTCCATTATATAGGAAGAATTACACATTTTATGTACATATCCCAAGCTTTTTGTATACAAATACTGAACCTACAAACCTATCAACAATCATAGTGTGTTGCAGTGGAAAGAGCACTTGACATGAAGAGCCAAAGTTAGAGTCAGTGAATCTTAGTTCAAATCCTGACTCTGTCACTTTTTTCTTGTGTGACCTTGGGGAAATAATGTAATGTGCCTGGGCTGATTTCCTCATCTACAAAATGAGGAACTTGGACTATATTACTCCTGGTACCCCTTCTAGTTTTAATAGATTCCACAATTTCACATTTTTCCGCCATTTTAGTTTTAGGTGGCTTGAAAATGAATCTACTCAATACCTGCTCATTAAAGAAGTCTATATGTCTATCTCAGTGTGGAAATTACAACAATCATCACTGAAGAGATAAAATGGCAAAAAAGTGTATTGAAATACATTTGAGGCAAAAAAATGTGCAATTATTTTAATAATGGAAATGAAAACACTTCTAAATAGCCAGCCTCTAAACTCAGATTACATGCTATCAACACAAATATATCAAGTACCTATCATCTTCTAGGCACTGATGTAGGCATTGGAGGATACTAAAATGAGGAATGAAACAATTTGTACTCCCTTGGATCCAGAGGAGAAATGCTGAAACATAACTTCTTCTATATAACAGAAAAATGAGGGATGATGGGTACAGACAATATTATATGCATAATGCACAAATAAGAACTTTGATTCAATTAAAATAACATTTATTAATTGGTTATTTTTTTTTGCCAAGTTCTGTAATATATGAGAAAACAAGGACAAAAATAAAATAGTCTTTGCCATCGAGTAGCTTACATTTTTTGACCGAACTAAAGTTGTGCCATGAGAAAAGCCCCAAAGAATGGAAAATCATCTCAAGTACTCTGACAAAGAGCTGTAGGTAGGATTCAGTCCTGCTACCTGCCTCCCAGAAACCTTATTGCAGAACTCTGCTGTAGCAGCTTTACTAACTTGTTTACTTATAAGACACTAAGGGGTTATATATTGAGAGGTAACTTCTGTTTAAAAAAAAAAAGGATCAATATAGGTTTTTCCCTCAATTTCAGTTTTTGTCATATGTTAGATTTATACTGTCTGGTATCAGAATTAGTCATAGGTTTTAACTAAATCATAAGACTATGTTTATGAGGGCTGCTAGGTGACACAGTGGAGAGAGTGCTGATCCTGGAGTCTGGAAGACTCATCCTCCTGAGTTCAAATCTAGCCTTGGAAACTTAACTAGCTGTATGACCCTGGGCAGATCACTTAAGCTGTTGCCTAAGTTTCCTCATCTGTAAAATGAGCTGGAGAAAGAAATGGCAAAAATATTTTTCAAGAGAACCCTAAATGGAGTCACAAAGAATCAGACATGACTGAAAAAAGACTGAACAATGAATGTTCATAAGGCTCATTTTTAAACAAGGCTAGAATGGTAGCTTTTCTCTGTGGTTCAATATTGGTGGTGGTGGTGGGGGGATAGCTTTAAAACAAATGTAACTGAATTCAATCAAATGATTAGTCAGTAGCAGCTGAGAAGTTTGTTTTTTTTTTTAAAGTAACTAGCTATTTGAATGTAATGTTTTTTGTTTTGTTTTGTTTTTCCTGTATGTGAAAGTATATCATAAATAGAAAGGACAGGTAGTTCCAGACTTATAACCTGACTTTAAAATGATATACACACAAATGTGACTGCCCCAGTACACAGAGTTGTAACTAAGGTAATGAAAAGAGGTTTTGTGAGCCTACATTTAATGGGTGCTTGGGGACTCAAGATAAGCGATTGAGGAGGCAGAATAAAGATGAAGAGAGGGAAGGAGCATGCTGCCAAAAAACAATGTTAACTTATTTCAAAATTTTGCATAGCTATGGCTCTGCTCTCAGGAAAGGGAGGGCGAGAAGAGAGGAGGAACTCTCTTGCTCCTCTTTTTTTCCCTGGTACTGAAAGGCTCTTACAAATACACAGATTGGTAATTGTCTACACAATTGTTGCCTCATATTTTCCTGTTGGATGAACAACATTGAACAGCCAGCATTTAAATTCAGAAACTATGCTATCAATCAATTAACACAGATCAATTAAGCCACTACTATTAGTTCAGGACTATCCTAGATGCCGTCCTTCTATCTTATGGGTTAGAAAGGCTTTTGAGTCCTAGATGGATAATCTAACCACACCTTCAAAACATTGTTTCAGAACTTGACTGTGTATTTGACTTAATATGTAACTTAAAACATGGCCTGTGCAATCTTTAATAAGATGAGGAAGATGAAGTCATTAAGATTTTGGAATTAGCTGAACCAATGATGCTTTTTTCAAAAAAAAAAAAACCATAACAATTCCAAACAAATGACTTTAGAACTTTTTTTTAAAAATATAGCTCATTTTAGAGTTGGAAAGTACTGGTATAGTTAGGAGAATAACATTTCACACTTTTTTGACAGCTAAATTTTCTCACCAGTACATACTGTTCTTATAAGAGAACAGTATTTGGAAGAATAAGTATGTGGCTATAGCCATGCCCAAGATTCCTCTCAGGGGTGAACAAAAATTAACTTCAGGAAATCCCCTACCTCTCGAATGTTAAGATCAGATTCATTGGTACTAGAGGCCCGAAAGAGTTACAGAAGGTCCTGGAAGTGCTGTAACTTCTCTAGGTAGAGTTAGTCTCAATTCCATTTCAGGGTGTCCTATAATTATTTCCATTTTGAAGTTTCCTCCTGATAATTGCTCAATTCCATTTTGGTTTATACAATTACTTGCCATGTTTCCAAACCATGCTATCCATTGAAAATTGTCTGTGCTTAGGAAATACAAAGTAACTTTAGTATTTTAATGTTAACTAGTCAATTATAAATGGCATAAAGGAATCTATCATTAATTTAAACATATAAGAGAAAACCATTTTGAATTACAGAAAAATCTGAACTAAGCAATATTTTGAAAGAGATTCAGCTATATTACTCTTAAACACATATAGAGAGTGAAATAAAGGTAAAAGTGTTTTTAGTATTGATGCTATATGTTGTTTGGTATTTAAAGTTTAGTTCCTACCTACAATTATGATTTTATTTTATAATAAATATTATATATATATATATAGATATACACTTATATATATATATATATATATGGGCCATCATGTGCTTCTGTTGTAAAATAACATTGTTAGAAGGCAGAGAAGGAAGATAAAATCACCTATGTCAAAAACAAAAAGAATTATATACTATCTATACTATCTACATACTGTCTATACTATATTATATGTTATCTATATACTCTCCATTCTAGAGAAACTGTCGTATTTCAGTTCCTAATCCATGACATTTCATCTCCTTCTTCCATATCCTTCCACAGAGGGTCCAGTCTTTCATATCTGAAATTCCCTCCTTCTTTACTGTTCTCTGATGGACACCCTAGCTTCCTTCAAAGCACAGCTCAACTGCCTCCTCCTATACAAGGTGTTTTGTTTTGTTTTGTTTTTAATCTAATCAATTGTTAGTGCTCCCTCTTTTTTGAGATTACTTTTCATTCTCTTCTATACACTTTCTCAATCAATAATTCATTGACAAATATTTATTAAGCAGACTGCTATGTGTGAGACATTGGGCTAAATTTTGAGAATACCAAGAAAGACAAAAACAGTTCCTGACCTCAAGGAGCTCACAGTGTAATCACACACACACACACACACACACACACACACACACACACACACACACAATATCCTGTCAATAGAATGTAACCTTATTGGCAGTAGGATCATTTATTTATTTATCTATTTCTTTATTTCTTTATTTATTACTTTGTATGCTCAGTGACTTTCTCAAAATAATTTAATAATTTTTTATTGAATTTAATTTAATTAGTAAATCCCCTGTGAACTGTTTTTTATTTTTTAAAGATAAGAATGAAATGATTAACACATAATTTGAATGCATGTAAATATTTTAATATAACAAAAATAAATCTAAGTTCCAATGATCCACCCAGAAAAGATGAATTTTATAGAAAGAACAAAAAATTAATTTTAGCCCAACCACAATGAAAATAATCATAAACTCTGAGTTAAATGGAATCTGAATGATTTGAGTTTCCTCCATGTTTAAGTGCATTATGCAAATAAATATCATATATTGGGGGCTTATGAGTAAAGAAGGGATTTACAGACATGCTCTTGACTGATTTAGTGGGTCTCCCAATCCGTTTGGTGAAGTTATAACATTTAGACATATGGTAAACTGGAGTGCCTCTCATAAAACTGGATGTCTGTCATTTTATCCCCTCACTCAGGGACATGAGACTTACTGTTAAGGGATTATGAGTTTCTCTTGGACCTCAGTAACTGAAATTTTCTCTTAATGACTGACTGGCTGAAGGCCAGGAAGACAAACTTCCTTTTATGGTCTCTAAGAGATACGAAGGTAATCATTTCTGCTCAGCTCTTTTGAGACTCTTTTGCAGCACTTTCACTTTCTCTCCCTTGGACTGCCAACAAAATTTTGTTTGTTTTTGTTTTGTTTTGGGTTGCTGTTGTTTGTTTTGGTTTTTGACATAGGTAACTTTATTTTCCTTCTCTGCCTTTCAACAATGTTATTTTACAACAGAAGCACATGATGGCCTAAAACTTGATCTCTTGGCTATGTTCTTATGCTTTTCTATTTCCCTTTCTGAGCACAGGTGAGCTAAATGAAGATCTAACCAAAAACCACCCATCACCCTGTTTCATTTGCAATTCTGAATCACCTAAACCGTAGACACTTTTGATTTAATATCATCATGGCACAATTAGGTCTCATTGTATGTCTAGTATGAGAAAATGGGTAATTAAAAGAAAGAATAAAAGAGTATAAACAATGTAAAAAGAAAAAAAATAACACTTAAGAATAGTGAATTTAATTGACTTAACTTTTGTTTTACAAATAATAGATCAGAATGATTCATTTGGATGCACACAAATAAAAAGGGGAAAGCACTATTATACTCCAAAATATGATGTATTATTACTAAAGAGTGAGAATGAGTATTTTTTAAATTAAAATGTTATTTGATGTAAAAATATAGTATAGGCTATTTGAGCACTAATAAGATAAAAAGTATGAAGTCTGGAATTTGCTGAGCTAGTTTTTTCCCCATTATTTCTTTCAAAAACCCTCCATTCAACAGTAAAATGTGAGGGAAAAAATGTGTGGGCAATTATCAAGTCATGCAACTCTCATCAATATGGTTCCTAACCAGAAGCAGGTATGAGAACATTAAGAACAATTGAATGAATACTGATTAGCAGATACAGATGATATACATCCAACTGAATGTGGTAAATTAACTTACTAATTCTCTTCATCATTTCCAGTTAGTTTTGTATGAAACCAAGTTTTACAGAATTAAAGTGATAAGAGAGGCATCAGTTGGAGGTTAGGGCTGAGGAATGCAAGAAAATAAATATCATTTGGATGTCCATGATGAGAAGAACATTAAAAATTATCTGATAAATTTTATTCTAAAATGAAAACTAAGAATACTATTAATGAGAGAGGAAATCAACAAATTTCTGGATGACAACAGCCAAAACACATACATACACACACACATACATACATACTCACTTTTAGTCCTAACTTTTACTGTGATATAGTGGGAAAGAGCACTGGCCACTGGGAGTCAAAGGTCTGGGCTCAAATCCCACCTCTGATATGTATTAACTGTGAAATTAGGTAAGTTATTTAGTCTTCCTTGGCCTTAATTATCATATCTGTAAAATGAGGGGTTGGAGGTGATCTTCTTTGTTTCTTGGTCCCTTCCATCTCTAATTCTATGATACTATGACTGAGGTAGGCAGGACCACTAGCTTCTATTTGTTAGCACATACAGTAGATGGTTCCAACACACAGAAATGTGGTTTTACCCTTTAACAATAACACACCCCCCACCAAAAAAATCTTGTTTTGATGTTGCCTTATAAAATGGAGGTGAGCCAGAGTTCTTGAAGGCTGGACCAGTGACAGAAATCTCTGGCATGGCTTGCCAAACTGGAAAAGCTACAAGAATAGAACGTACAATGGACTTTGTGTCTGTCGCCTGAAGACTAGCTAAATTGAGAAAAACTCATCATCAGACAGTAACTAGCAGGAGGAGATTTTCAAAGACAGTGGTTTGAGAAGGTTGTTGCCTAAGACAAAGAGGAGGTTTGATCTTCATTGAGGAAGGAGGGCCTTACACTGAAATAATAATAAGTCTTGGGAGTATTGCAGTAAGCTTAATAATAATAATAATAATAATAATGAACTGTTTAATTAGTTGATTTAGTTTGCATGCAAGGAGCCCAGGAGGGGAGAAAACAAAACAAAACTCTGAGGTAGGTAGTGGTTAATAGTTTTTTTTTCTCATTTTTCAGATGAGATTTTATTGTATAATGTTTCTCTGAGACAAATATATGTATGTACATATATCTCCTTTCTATATATATATACATATAATTTGGGACTTATCTATCATTTTGTATTGGTTTAGCATGGAAAACTGAGATATAGTTTTGCTTCTATCTGATAAAAGGAACAAAGAAAAATTAAGTGACTTGTCCTAGATTGCAGACCTAGTACATGCCAAAGCTGGGATATATACATCTTGACCTTCCAAATTCAGTGTTCTTTTTACTATAGTATTATAGTATGCTTTGTAAATGAAAACATTTTATTATTACAAATTAGAGAAGTATTGGAGACAGTTTTTAGATCATATTTTGTCTCTTTCATTTGGATATCACATTTATTTTCAAATATATAACTCTCTACTTCCTTACCCAAAGAGCTTCCCCCTAGTAATAAAGATTTAAAAAGAAACAGATATAAAGAGTTCAGGAAAACCAATCCAGTGCGTTTAGCAGAGTATGCAATATTTTCTTTCCTCTGCAATAAAGTGAGTGCTTTTATTACAATTCTTCTCTAGGACCATCACTTTTAACAACAAAATATATATTTTTTTTATGATTCTGTCCTTTTAAGTTGTTGCAGTTATGATCTTAGTTTTAGGTGTGTTTTTTTTTTCATTCTATTTATTATACTCTGCACTAGTATGTAGCAGTCTTTCTGCATTTCTCTGAAATCTTCATATCCTTGTTTTCTTCAACATAATGATATTCTATTACAGCCATGTACAGTTCAACTGTTGTTTGTTTTTTTTTTTAGTCATTCCACAGTTGCTGGACACCTTTGTTTCCTGATTCTTTTCTACCAGAAAATGCACTACAATTAATATTTTGTATATATTTTGTATATACATGAATCTTTGACCTCCTTGGAATGCATGTACAATAGTCAAATCTCTGGCACAAACATTAAAGACAATTGTTCCTTTTTAAACTTGATACCAATTTCATTGCAGAAGACGGGAGCCAACTCAGAGCTTTTCCAGCAGTGTAGCAATGTGAATATCTTCCGACTGTCTCCTCCCCTCCCTTTTTATTAACTAGTTTTATCTTTTGTTGTCATCTTTACTAATTTACTGGATTTGAAAAGCAACATTACCTTTTTCAGATTAGCTTTTTCTCTTCTTATTAGATTAGTAGGAATTAATATAAACAAAATATATTAGAGTTTATTTTTCTGCATATTTAGACTCTACAAATAGTCAAACCAGATCAGACTATAATTTTAATAGACTCCAATTGATACTCATAAAATCATTATCGACTGTCTCAAATGATCTATGGTAAGTTTTTTTTTTTCCAATTCTTTATTCTACACAAACAGAAACTATCACTACCTTCATCTCTCGGTTCAAAAATCCAAAAGTCCATGGCAATTTATTAACATTCTACTTTTCCTGGATCATTTTCAGCAATTCCTAACAGCAACCAATTCTCTATTTTGCTCTGTAATACAAAGAACAGGCTTTCAAAGTGTCAGGGGAATTGTAAATAAATAGGCAAAGAAAATGTGGACAAAAGGACAATGAAAAGGATGCTGTTTTGCACATCAGAACAGGAATAGTAGAAAGAAAAAAAGAGAGAGAAAAGTTATGTAGAAGTAAGTGGAAATTACAAAAACAAACAAACATGCCTCAAAACTTCTAAACAGATTGTGGACCCATCTATAACCTGACTTGTTTTTAAGAACATAATTTAACAAATTATCTGAACTAATCAGGGAAAACAGGATGGTGATTCCAGAGTATTCCTAAATATCATAATGATTAACACATATATTATTTTACAGTTTGCAAAGCATTTAGCATATATTAGGTTATTTGACCCTACCAACAGCCCTGTGAGGCAGGTGCTATTACCAATGTTAAATGACTTCCAAGGTCACTCAGCTGTTTAAAAAAAAAAAGTGCCTTAGCATTAAAACTCAGGTTTTCCCATCTCCAAGTCTGGCACTATATCCATTATCTGACACTTAACCTGCTTCTTAATTATGGTGCTTATGTTCTACAGAAAACATGGCAATATTATATGTCCAGGACAGGTCAGGACACCCTGTAGGCTATAATAATAAGTATCCCTTTACTTTACCAGAGAAACAAATTGCATAGGACCCTTTGATCATGTCCTTTGCAGCTTCTTAGTTTAGAATCTCAGAGTTAGAAGAGCCCTCAGAAATTGTCTGCTCCAATCTGAACCTGAATAAGAATGTACCCTATAGCAACCTCAACAAGTAGTCCTTCGGTCTTGGTTAACGGAAATGCAGGAAGCTTGATATATCTCCTTTCTATATTCAACCATTCCCCTGGTACTGAATCTACCTGCTCCTGCAATTGTCCAGCTCCCATCACTCCAATTTTTCAGAAAGAGTAGAATAAGAGATTGGGTAAATGTCTTGCTCAAATTGAGATAAACTTGCCAGACTATTAAACTCATCAGAAAAGGAAATGAAGTTACCATGGCATGGCAGGTTCTTGCTAAAGTAAGGTGTACTCTGTGTGATCTGTGATTTCTTTTTTTTTTAATGATCAGTAATTGATCTTTTAATAACATATTTTGGAGTCATGCCAGGAATTAAAGGCAAGCTCTCTGGCCTATAGTGCACAATCTCAATTTTCTTCCCCTTTTGAAAAAAAAAATACAATAATGATGCAAAGTGACATTTGGGCTGGGAAAGGGGAAACAAGCATTTATTTAGCACCTCTTATGTGTCAGGCATTGTGTTAGGCATTTTACAAATATTTTATTTGATCATCACAACAACCCTGTGAGGTCATTTCTATTATTGTCTCCATTTTACAGTTGAGGAAATTGAGGTACATAGAGGTTAGGTAACTTCCCAGAGTCAGGCCCAGACAGTAGGTGCATGAGGCCAGATGTGAACTCAGGTCTTCTGACTCCAAGTCCAAGACTCTACTGCACCACCTACCTGTCTAGCTGTCTAAATAGCACTTTAAAGTTTGAAAAGCAAATCTTTTTTGAGCCTGACAACAACTTTGCAAAGTAGGTAAATAGACATCATTCCCATTCTAAAAAGTGAGAAAACTGAGGCTTGAAGAGGCTAATTGAATTGCCCATATTCCTCAGTTTTGAAAACAGAGTAATATGAACAGGGATATCTTATAAACTTGAATAATAAGACTGGAGTGCAGGTAAGAGGTCAGGACTGTAATTACAGGTTGGAATTCATCAGCATAGTAAGTGATCATTGAAATCATAAGAGTAGATGAATTTATTCAGAGAGTAAGTACAGAGAATTAACTCCCAAAGACATAGCATCCTGAAGAAAAGGAAGCCAGCAAAGGAGATAGAGAAGCAGCAGCAGTCAGAAAGGGAAAAAAACAACCAGAAAATTTCAGTGTCACAGAAACCAACGGAGAAGAGTTTCAATAAGCAGTGGGTGGTCAGCAATGTCAAATGTCACAGAGGTCAAGGATGATGAGGACTGAAAAAAGTCAATTGGATTTGGCAAGGAGAAAGTTACTGCTGACCTACAAGAGAGCAGTTGAGTACTTTTAGTGGAGGGGATGCGGGTCAGTCCGGCTTTAAGTTAGATCCCAGAGGCTTAACAAAAGAGGACTGGGAACCTAATCATGCATTGCATTGTTTTATTTGTTTGTTTGTTTGTTTTTATCGGTAAATACATTTCAAGTTCTAAATGACCAAGTTGTGAATTAACCTTTGGAACACAATTCCCTTCTTAAGGTGGGTACCAATGGTAAAAATTTGTTCTCTTTTGTGGAAGCACATTAATGCATTCAGTTTTTCAACAGCACAGTCTTATGCTTGGTTTTATTTTTGTTGAGTGAAGTAGCTGGTGCATTAACTCCAAGACAAGGCAATGCAATAATAATAAAATAAAATAAATACTACTTAACCGACATTCTTCAAATGTTATAAAATGTAGGAATTGGACAGGCAGTCTCTTTCCTCACACAACTATCAGGAACTCATTTCTTCTTGCTTGTATTACTACAATAGCCTCTGAATTGGTTTCCATACCCAAAATTTGCTGCCTTACCTTCACTCAGCTATCAGAGCGGTTCTCCTGAAGAGCCAGTCTGACCGTGTCACTCCCCAGACTCGATAAGCTCCAGATGTCTCTCACATCATATACAAATGTTTCTTTTTGCCATTTAAAGCCCTTCAGAACCTGCCTCTAGGCTACCTTTCAAGCCTTATTGCCCATTACTCCCCTTAACACATTCTTTGGTTAAGCCAAATGCCTTCTTTCTGTTCTCCATACATAGTGAAGTAGATACAGTGCTGAGTCCAAAGTCAGGAAGACCTGAGTCCAAATTCAGTCTCATGCATGTACTAGTTGGGTGACACTGGACAAGTTAGTTAACCTCTGTTTGCCTCAGTTTCCTCAACTATAAAATGGGGATAATAATAGCATTTACCTTCCAAGGTTTTTATGAGGATCAAACGATATAATATATGTAAAGCATTTAGCACACTGCCTGGCACACAGTAGATGTTTAATAAATGTTTGACCTATTCCCTTCTCTCCCTTTTCCAAGCTTTTGCATAGATTGTCCCTTTCACCCCTCCCTGGAATGTAGTCTGTAGGTCTGTATGCCTGCCATTTAGAAACCCTTGTTTCCTTAACTCAACCACAGCAGCATCTCCTACTGAAGAGGTATCTGATACCACTTTAACTCTTGCCTCTGATACATACAGGCTATTGGAACAGAAAATCATTTAACCTCTCAGTACTTTAAACAACTCTCTAAGTTGCAGAGAAAATGCCAATATTTATTAGTAGAGGGAGTTTCCTCACCTGGGCAGGGGTTCCCTTTTTCCAGTGAAATCACAGGTCTAATTCCTATTACTTTATTTTATACTACTTTTATGTATATGCATTATTTTCCATTATAGAAAATAAATTCATTGAGCTCAGGAACTGTTTAATTTTTCTCTTTGTATCCCCAGCACCTAACACAGTGCTTATAGAGAAGAGGTAAGAACCTAGGAAATGCTTTTTGACGGATTGATTGGTAGGTGTCAATATCAGCAAAAGAAAAATGAAGAGGAAGAAGAAGAAGAAGAAGACGAAGTTAAAAAAGGAGGGGCCGCGTTCCTCTTTGAGACCTGATCACTTTTAATTTAGCAAAGAAAAAAGACACTTCTTAATACTATGATAATTTACCCAGTCGCTTCAAACTCTTCATTACACCATTTGGGGCTTTCTTAACAAAGATTTTAAAGTAGTTTGCCATTTCCATCTCCAGCTCATTTTACAGATGAGGAAGTTGAGGCAAACAGGGTGAAGTGACTTGTTCAGTGTCATACAGCTAGTAAATGTCTAAGGCCAGGAAGATAAAAGTCTTTCTGACTCCAGGCCCAGCACTCTGTGTACTGTGCCACCTAGCTGCCCCAATAATACTGTGGTAAACAGCAAGGAAATATAAACGCATGTCTTTGCCTATGGAAGGGACAGTAGCTTTTATTAACTAACATTCTGACTGGAGACATTATCAGAAACTTCTTACTCCTTAATGTTCATATAGATAAAACAGTAATTGAATAATGTCAAAGGGGGTAAATGTATGTTGTCTCTCTCTTTTTTTTAAGTTTGTCACATGACTTCACCATGTGATATCACAAATCTCCCATCTCTGCTTTGTTGGCCTCTATGCATGAATAATTTTCCCAGTGCTTGTTTGTAGCAGGACAGGAGAAAGGGAGAATTACCCCAGCACAATCTCTTGTTGTCCTCTATCAGCATTCTGTGGGTCTGAGCTGGCTTACAACAGTGTAAAGACATCAGTGGCATGTGTTATAATATATTGGGCATTGTGCTCCTGAAGAACACACGAAAGACAGAACATTGTTCTACCAGGGAGCAATTCATCGGGTTTTTCCCAGAGACTCTTGGGTCAAGTTTTTATAGGCCTATTTGATTTTCAAATTCTCTCTCTCTCTTTTTTTACCCTCTTTCCTTTCAGTGAGCCATAGTGTCCAAACTTGTCTACATTTACTTCCCATGTTTTGTGCATGGTAGATGTCCTTTAAAAAGAGTATCTCAAATAAGTCTTTATTCTTGTTTTGTTGGCTCTTATTCTGTGTTTTCATGAACTCTGGCCCCAGCCATGGCAACTGCAAGAAAAATGTTAACATTGATTGACAGGATTAAAAAAGCCTCAGTCCCTATCCGCATTTCAAACACTTTGGGAACAATGGTGTTTGGTGTGATTGAATTAATGAGATACCGTGGACTGTCAAAAGAGCACACATACTTTACATAAACCTGATTATCTTTGCATGGCAGAAATGAAAAAAAAAAATAGGAGGGAACAGAGGTTTGGCTTTTACTCATACCTCCAAAGGAGCCATCAAAGTGTGGGCCCTGGCTCCGAGACTGATGGGCCCACTCAGCTGGCCTGCCCTCTCTCTCCTCATACTGCCTGGCCCTGTTTAGCATACATCAGCCATGGTATTTAACAAGTCTATTCAGGAAACCAGGCCCAGAAACAACACTCTTTTCACAACTCAGCAACTCTGTGCTGAATTTTTTCCTCTCTTTTTTCCAGAGCACCATTGTTTAACTTGAACTAAGCATACATTCCAACAATTAAACCTGAACTGGCTCTTCCAGCCCTATCTTAACCCTGAAGATGACATCAGTCATGACTATAACACATATTTAAGATGGGAGTCCCAGCCAGTCTTGACTTTCAAAATCAGATGATTTCAGCAAGCATGAGAGTTATGGGATAAATTGTCTTTCCCAAACATGGTTTGAAATCTCATTTGGTGCATATGCAGCAGGTATACTCTGACATCAAGGAGAAGTGGGGAGAGAAATGAGAATTGTCCTCTTCCATTATGATAATCTATGACAAAAAGAATAACTGCAATATTATCTCCATTCAAATTTAAAAGATCATGAGGAGGAATGGAATCTGTATGAAGACCTAAGGAATCAAGGCTTGAAAAGTTCCAGTTTAAACATCCCCAAATAACCCGTTAGAAATAAAAGGGCAAACCAAGTTAAGGACAAATTGATTTTTCTTTCAACAACCATGAGTCATGCTCATATTATCATCACTGGGTTGATTATTCCAAATTTATCTAAATAGCTAAATTCTCTTTCAGGTATGAATCAAACCCAAATCTCCCATAAAATGCATTGAGACTTTCTTCAAATAAAAGCCTAACTCGAGTTAACACCTAAAGACTAAGAAAAAGAAGCAAACAAAAAAAATCCAGCCTGCCCTCTCAAATTTTTCCTTTACCTTTCAGCAAAATAGATACTTTGGCATATGCCAATCACCACTGTAGAATCAGTAGAAGACGAACCAAAGGATGACTAGGCTTTAAAACTCTTTTCCCTTCATTTTGAGTCTTACATTTGGTACAATTTAGAAATGGATGAGAATATCAGAAAATTGATTGATTCTCTTGAGTTTGCCTTAATCTTCAGTCCTCTCAGATTAGCTCTTAAACACAATCTCATCTTCATGAACATCTAGGAATGCTGACCAACACTACGGTTAGAAAAAACATTTCACTTCTCCCCTCCCCCACTCACAGAGTAAGGCTCATTGACTGCTGTGCCTGGGAGCTTGAAAACAAGGACAGAGGCAATTTGGTCAACAAATCATCTAATTTGAAATTTACTAATCACATCAACCAAATTAGCATAAATAACTTGGACTTCAAATACTCACTTCTATTAGAATAGCAGTTACAGAGCCTTATTAAGAAGGGTCTTCCAATGTTGCCAGAAATGGTTTCTTTGAATTCAGCCAAAATTTGGAGCAGGAAAATGTTTAATTTTCATCTCTGTAGGTACTTGGGTTAAGACCCCAACCAGGGTACAAGAATCACTGGAAAAAGCTCAGAATCTGTCTCATGCTCAGTATAAAGAATTTAGAGCAAATTTTCAATTAAAAGCATTTATTAAGCCCGTACTGTCACCTACTGCAATTTACAAATATTATCTCATTTAATTTGTGGAACTATAATTTTAGGGGATCTGAGTTCTAAAGTCTCATATCAAAAAAATGCATGACTGTTGGAAAGTCTCTGTAACTTTTTTTTTTTGTCATGGTTAAAATGAAGTAATTTACACCATGAAAATATGCTGAAAACTACCAAATGCATTATTTTGAATCACTTTACATATATATCATATATATGTATATATGTATGTATGTATATACATATATTTCACCATACAATACAAGGAAATACAAGCAAAATAAAACCCTAACAGAGTCTCCTTTGGTAAAAGAATGAGTAATTTCACATTCCTCAGAATGGATGGGTGTGGGGGAGAATATGCCCCCACCCACCCATTAGATCAGCCAGCAGATGGCTCTGTTTCACACATCCTGGTTAAGACACTGCTTACGACTTCCTTCCCATTTGTAAATTTCTCAATTGTGTGTGTGTGTGTGTGTGTGTGTATTTTCTTTAAATTGGCTGATACGAAAGGTTAGAGAGAAGTGTTAAGTAGTTCATCTTTCCTGTAGAACAGCCATATTTCTTAACTTAAAGAAAGTTCTTGAGTAAGCTCTGGTGAACCTAGAAAGCAATATGATAATTTGCATTAGTTGACCAAATCTTTCACCCTCTTTTAGTGGGGGAGCCTGAAAATACTTTCATTTGGTCTTGTGCTTCAACAGAGATGAAAAGGGATGACAGTAGACCTGGAAATGGTCAAGGAGAATGTTTTTATTTGTATTTTATATATTATTATTATTTTTTTTAACAACCATTGCTTAGAGTTAGACAATATATCCATTCATGTTTGGTTGGCATATCTCATGTGTATGGCTACACAGACTGTTTCCTTTCCTTTAATTAATTCTACATTAAACTGGCATTTGTTTGGTTCAATCTGGTGGTGGAATGGGAAAAGAACAAATATCCATAGGAAACTGCTCTGCCCTCAGCCTTTCTTCAAGCTACCATGTTAAAAAAAAAAATCACCTCTTTGGAAGATTAAATACACATTTACATTTTTCCCTGGTTTTGTTTACTTTGTTACATAAATACTCCTGTGTGTTTTATCCCATTTTTAAAATCTTAAGGTGTTGATGATTCATGGAATTACATATCTATCATTGGGAGCAAGGAAAACAAGGCTGCTTTCTTTTTAGTTCCAATTTTAATAAATTGGTGTCCTTTAGCTTTAGAAATATACCTAACACTTCCTAGAAAAAAGATGGGATAAGTATCTTGGAGATCAGGGAATGGGTGACCTCAATCTGGTCACTTTTAGCATAATGTTTCTTATAGCTGCAGTCGGAAATTTCATGGAAAATGTATTTTTGCCGATTTTCCAATGCCCCAAGAGACCTATGATCTTTTTGATGTGAGTTCTATCTCTAGTAACGTAACCCATCCATGCCTGATTATCATGTGTGACTTTTGTCTGTGTCTTCCTGTAAATCTGCCATGGGGTCAGGGGCAGTATGGTGTACTGTACATGTCAAGTATTTCTCTATCCTTAATATCACATGAATACTGAAAGCGCATACAGGCTGCTCATCAATTTTCTCCTTCTCTCATTACATGATTGTCCCATCTTCTTCTTTTTTTTTTCCTCCACCCTGGTCATACATTTCTCTCATGACAACTTTTATACTACCTCTCATTTAATTCCTAATGATCCACAATTGGAATTGTGGAATGAGAAATTACCAATCCCTTTACTAAATGAGATTCCATTAGGCTTTTATTATTTTACTTATGTTTGCATGGTACTTTATATATCTACAAAGTAATTAAAATAATATATTTGGTAGTTTTCAACACATTTTCATAGAATAAGTGGCTTCATTTTGCTGGGAGCAAAAACAAAACTACAGAGACTTTCCAACTGACAGATGAGCTTTTTGAAAACTAGGCATCAGAACTCAGATCCCCTGAAATCCCAGTCTCATACATTAAATAATATAATATTTGTAAAGCACTTAGCATAGGGGCTGGCACATAGTAGAGGTTTAAAAAATAATCATTCCTTCCTACCCACTCCCCATAACCTCTGTACTAACCAGAGCACCACATTTTCTATTGTGACATTCCTATGACCCATAGAGTAGATTTTTTTTTTTCAGATGTAGCCAATGTGATGATTTGTTTTGCTGGACAATACATGATTATTACAAGGGACTGCTACTCAGAGGTAGGGGTGATATATTAATGGTTAACAATAGATAAGCAAAATATCATTGATAAAACATTTAAAATGTGAATAAGAACACAAAAAAAGAAATATAGGAGGCACAAATAATATAAGTTGTTACAACCTTATCAATGTATTTTATATATGTATCCTAATATAATCAGGAATATTACATATAATCTATAATATAAAATTATTTGTTTATATATGTTAAAAAACAAACTTTATCTAAACAAGGTTCACAATTTCTTATACAATCCTCTTTCTCCTCTACATATTGAACTGTTTGTGTATTTATTGATGATTAAGTTCACAATAAAAAGAAAATTTTAAATAAAAATCCTTTGTTATTTCTTTTATAATTAGAATGTTGTAAGTGATATTAACACCCACTTTAATTAGGACATATGACAAGGCTTTTACCTTATGGCTGCCAGCATCTGGGAAGAGACTACTTTCTCTCCATGATTCTCCAGTTTGCTATCTCTGTCCCACATCCATGCTGTCACCATTACATACCTTTCCTTTAGCCTACTTTTGTCTACTCTACTTGCCACCATTTTTGTCCAGGTCAAGTACAATTAGTTGGCAGGCAGTGGCAATGATGACTAAGTCCTAGTAAATGTAAACACCTGAATTCATATGCTCCCCATTTGATGGAGGTCTTATATATAGTGCTATCTGTAGGCATATATTTTCCCCAATGTTTGATTGGGAGATTAAATGGCATATTGTTTAAATTCATGTCCTGGTACAACCTCTGCTAGAGTTGGTATTTGGTTTTGAAATCCCCTACTTCATCCCCCAACCATCTCCAAGCCCAAGAACTGAATTTTCTTTAAGTATAAGAATGCCTAGTTAAGATTCTGAACTTTAATAGAAAATTGCTAAAAAAAAAAGCTTACCAATCAGCTTTATATTCCTCACTATGGGAGAAGTAAAGGCAGCTAGCTGATATAGTGGATACAGTGCTAGACACAGAGTTAAAAAGTCTTGTCCTTGAATCTTGCCTCAGTCATTTCTAGCTGTGTGACCCCTAAATATGTCATTTAACCTTTTTTAGTCTTAGTTTACCCATCTCTAAAATGAAAACAAAAATAATACTTATTTCATAGGATCATTATGAGGCTCTAATAAAATATTTAAGTACTTTGCAAACCTTAAAGACAAGCTAAATATTAGTTTTCATTATTACAGGAACCATCTCCCTAATTTTTTTTTAATTTCTCACTCAGCAAGTCACAATATAACACTGAGAAACACACAGAGATTAAAAGTCTCCCTATATCGTCCTCTCAGATTTTTTAAAATCCAGTTTTATTTTATTTCTAGATTCTTTCCTTTTCCCTATCCAAAGGCAATAAATTAAAAACTCATTACAAATATGAAGTCATGCAAAACAAAATTTTACATTAGCCATTTTCCATGAGGGAGGGAGGGAAGGGGAAAAGAAAGAGAGAGAGAAAGAGAGAGTAAGAAAGAAAGAAAGAAGAAAGAAAGAAGGAAGAAAGGAAAGAAACAGAAAAAAGTTTAAATAAAATGCCTAAATCTATACTCTGAGTCCTATAGAGCTTATATATAGTTCTAAATAAAAAGATGGATAACATTTTTCATCATGCATCTTTTGGCATTGGGGTCAATCATTTTGTTAATCAGAATTATTAAATCTTTCAAAACTGATTATCTTTAAAACCTTGCTTTTACTGTGTAAATTATTCTTCTGGTTCTGCTCACTTCACTTTGCATCAGTTTCCCATGTTTTTTTGAAAACCATCCCCTTCCTTATATCTTACAGCATAACAATATCCCATCACATTCATATAGTATAATTTGTTCAGCCATTGTCCAATTGATGAGCATGCCTTTAGTTCCCAGATCTTTGCCACCTCAAAAAGAACTGATATAAATATTTATGTACAGTTGGGTCCTTTTCATTTTCTTTGATTCCTTTAGGGCACAGATTATACTTATTGAGTGTAGATTTGAAAAGGAATTCGAACTGAGACCTCTCTGACTCCAAATCAGAAACACTTATTCATACTTGTTATGTCCATTATGTGCAAAAAATATAAAGACAAGAAACGAAAACAAGGAGCTTACATTATATCAGGAGAGAAAATGTCTATCTATCTACTTATCTATCTATACGTATATATATATATTATATATATACACATATATATACATATGCATAAGCACTATGGATAGATTGGTATGTCTATATGTGTACACACACATACACACACACACAATAGCATTTGACAAATTTGACAATATCCCAAGGAAACTGGTGTGAGTAAAGAACTAGTAAATTTGGGATCAGGAAAGTACTTGTAGAAGATGGCATTTGAGATAAGCATTGAAGGAAAATATGGATAAAGTTTAGGAAGGAATACATTCAAGGGAAGAAAGGAGAGTCAAGGCAAAGATACACAGATAGGACATAAAGTACCATGTAAGAGGAATATACATGAAAGATAGTAATGTATTATAAGATTGGAAAGATAGGTTGGATATTGGGAAAGCATTTAAATGCCATATAGAAAAGTTTGTATTTGACCTTATGGGTAGTAGGAAGCCCTTGAAGCTTTCTGAGTAGGCAAGGGAAGCTGAAGGGCAATTATTTTGGCAGCTGTGAGGATAAATTAGAGGGAGGCAATCCTTGAGGAAGAAAATCAATGAAGAAAACCAAGGACAAAGCTCAGACAATCCAGAAGTGATGAGAACTAGGACTTTGCCCTTTCTTCATGACAGGAACAGGAAGGACTAACATCCAATTTGTTAGAAGGCTCTTTATATTTTAATAATCAAAAAACACCTTGTTACCTCCTAGCTACTGGAGTGAACCATATAATATTCTCCCCTAAAGCATCCAAAAAACCATACTCCATGGAGTATGGACTCAGTGGAGACCCTAGAGGGTAATGTATTTGCATCATGAAAGTTAACATTAAAAAGGTAGAATCCACTCAAACTAGCCTATAACTTCAAAGTGTGTCAGTACCTTTTTAATAGAATCATAAAATACAAGAATCACTTAATATCAGAGTTGGAAAGGACCTCAGAGACCATCCCAACCTGACCAAAGTAATGGGAATAGAAAAAGTGAGATTTTTGCCTTCAACCTTCAGGGAAACTGAGAAGAAAGAGCCTAGGAATTCAGAAGACAATTATTGAATTCTTCTTACATGTGACTTGACTAGAACAGAAGTAGAGCAAAGCTATAGGAGAGATATGCACAGAACTTTCACATGGTTTCTTTTTAGCTTTTGAGGAGACCTGGGGCTGCTGTGTCCTCTCATCTTTCTGGCTACCAGGTGTCACTGCCAGCAACAGCAGCAGCAAATAATGACTAGCATATGTATAGTACTTTAAAGTTTGCAAAGCATTACACTTGCATTATCTAACTTGATCTGTACAACTCCCTTTTCGAGATGAGGAAATTGAAACAGAGAGAGACAAAGTAGAAAGGAATAAAATAAGTATTTATTTTTGTTGTTCAGTTGTTTTCAGTTGTGTCCAACTCTCTGTGACCCCATTTGGGGTTTTCTTGACAAAGATACTGGAGTGGTTTGCCATTCATTCTCCAGCTCATTTTACAGATGAGGAAACTGAGGCAAACAGGGTCAAGTGACTTGCCCAGGGTCATACAGCTAATAAGTGCCTAAGGCTGTATTTGAATTCAGGTCTTCCTGACTCCAGGCCTGGTGTTCTATCCACTGCATCACCTAGCTGTTCAAGTATTTATTAAGTGCCTACTATGTGCCAGTACTATATAAATAAATTTTATATGTGTATATGTATGGGGGTGTGTGTGTGTGTGCACACACACATATATATATATATATACACCCATACACACACACACACACATACACATATATACACCCATACGTATACACACACACACGTATACACACACACACACACACACACACACACACACATAATATGTAATCTCATTTGATCCTCACAACAACCCTGCCAGGTAAGTACTACCGTTATCCCATTTTTACAGTTGAGAAAACTGAGGTAGACAGAGGTTAAGTGACTTGCTCAAGGTTACACAGCTAACGAAGGTCTGAGATGGGATTTGAACTCCTCTCTTCTTGACTCCAAATTGGAAACATTCAATCACTAGTGCTGCCTCACTGTCAGTCACGTACATTTTCTCTCTTTGTGAAATTAGAACAGGTGGCCAACAAAGTGATAGACTTCAGTTAGGCCTCTTCCCTTGCACAGCAGTAGCTGCAGTAACACACATCTTTCTACTCTTCTTTGATGTCCTTTCCTCTCTCTGTCATCCAAGACTGAGTCTTTCTAAACTGAACTTCTGGCATCAGATTTTACATGTGACACAACTACGTAAATTTTTAATGGATGACTGTAACTGCATTCTTAGTTTACAAAAAGTTGTTTAAAATAGATTCATTATAAGATGCTGTGTTCTGTGGTTGTGGAAAGTGAATTGGTTAATATTATGTATAGTAGAAAATGACATATGAGGAATTCAGAGATACTTTGGAAGATTTGTGGGAACTGATACAGAATGACACAAGTAGAACTAAAAGAAACTTATTGACACTAACTACAAAAATGTAAGTTAAAAAATGACCAAACTATAAAGTAAGACACCTTTTGAATAAATGAAAACACTATAATGGTTCTGGGAGACAGATAGTGAAATATATTTGCTTCCTCATGGCAACAAAGTGGGGAACTATTAGAACAGGATGTTATGGACATTGTCAGAAGAACTCACTATATGAGGGTGGGTCGCTTAATTATTTCCTTTGTCACAAAAGAAGACAGAGTAGATAGAATGCTAGTTTGGGAATCAAGAAGATCTTGCTTCAAATTTTGTCTTTGACAAATACTGACTGTGTGACTCTGAGCAAGTGTCAATTGGTACTCTAGGCATCCACCTAAGACTATTAGCTGTAAAGCAAGTACAAATTGGCATTGGTAAGCAAGTTGCTTATACTAATGATATCACAGATCTGTTCTAATTGAGTCTAATTATCTGTGTAGCTATAGCTATAATCTAAGCAACTTCTAAAATGTTGAGACCATTTAGTTTGAAAAGGCCTAAAAGAATCACCAACAGAGTGACTTTAACAGCAGTTGTTTAGATTGCTATCAGATCCCTTTAAAGTTCCAGGAATTCAGTCTTATGTGTCAAACACCATTAGAATGTAAGCGTGTTGAGAAGAAAAAAAAAAAGAAGAAGCATTTATTAAGTGCCTACTATGTGCTGGGCATGTGCTAAGCATTTTTTATTGGATGATTAAAGAGGTTCAGAAACATAATTTCTTGGTAACTTAATCATTTTATAGGAATAATCGCAGCATTTTAATAAAAGAATGGCCATTTGACCATGTCTCTCTTAGATTAAAGATAATCATGTCAGGAGGTTCAAAGCTCATATTTTTTTTAGAAGAAAAGTGTTTAAAAAGGATAGCAATCAACTCTGATTGGTTAAAAAATCATGAAAGAATGGATATTACAATGAGGGCCTGGATCTGAACTTTGATTATGTCATTTAACTCTTGCTTCCTCCAGCCTAGGACAATCTATTCAAAGAATTTATGCCCACTCAAACCTGATTAGAACACAATAGCTACCTGGCCTTTCTGAACCAGAAAGTCCAATCTCACTATCAGCAGTATCTTTCTAGAGACTAAACTTTTCAAATTAGGACTTTAGAAAAAGGGGGAAACTCTGGATCTCCTCAAATCATTGGTTATTAGTAATCATTTCTCTCATTACAAATATTATCTCATGTTTGATCCTCACAACTGTGGAAGGAAGTTGCTATTATTGTCCTAGTTTTAGATTGGAGGGAATCAAGGTAAACAGAGGTTAGGTGACTTGCCCAGGGTCACAGAACTAGTAAGTGTTTGAAGCTAGATTTAAATTCAGGTCTTCCTGACTCCAGGACCAGCGTTCTATCCACAGAATCACTTACTCTATAGAGAATAGGGATGTTTTCATTCTTTGCTCTTATATCACCATTTCCTGGCATGTAGTGGAAACAAATAACCTACCAATTGAATGTAAACTTCAGCCAAACTCTCTAGACTTGTAGCCAATACCTACCTCAGTGCTGAAGATGACTTACCCATGTGTTTCTAGTAGCAGGGGTAAATAATCCTCTTATTTGGTTACAGAACAAGTTTATAATGGAGTCAGAAATCTGTTGTGGCATTATTTCCTTTTTGAAGTAATCAAGATGCATTAGATCTCACTGTGTCATGTATATATATACATATATGTTACACACACACACACATTTGCCTCTGGTTGTAGCTAAGAAAAATCATTTATTAAGCTGATTCTTCAGGTAGTCATTGTACTTAAAGATTACTTATTTTGTGGGCAACACTTTAAAAGGAAATCTCTTTAAAATGTCTCTCTGATAATCTGCTGCTATACTATATGCTTTAATAGCCACTGACTATTTTTTAAAAAATTACTTACAAGTTTTTTCCCTCCAGAATGCCACTGAGAAATGAGTTCGTTATAACCAAATATATTAATTCATGTTTGGCATTTTCAAAGTAGTGCTACCAAGAGGCTAGGAGTTTAGAAGGACTCTTTATTAAATGAAATGAAAAGAAAAACAACTAAATTCCCATCAGCATCTGCCTCCATTCTTCTTCCAAAGCTCTATAGTCTTAGTTTTAGGCATTTTTTTTTTTCTTTGAGGGGTTGGGGGGTTAGAAATGAATTCCTTTTCAACTATGTTTTACAAAGAGCATTCTTTGCACTACAGATTCAGTATCCTTGAGTAACCGGAAATCATTAATAAATATAATTATCACTAGCAAGACTGGGACAGGGAAGGCTTTGAGGTCAGTACAATACTCAGGCAAAACATGTTTGACTGGATGACAAAGTTTACGGAGATTAATACCCACTGAGGTGGCCTACTGGTAGGTTGTTGCAGGTTAATGGAAATGTGTGGCAACAGTCAGCAACATTAACAGGGTCTTTATCTTTGGCGCTCATAAATATTCCTCTTAACCCCTGCTAATACCCATGTTTCAGGCATCTCCAGAAAGAATTGGGACAGCTAGCTTCATGCTTATTGTAAGGATTAGGAACGTTCAGTTCACTTTTTGAACTATCATTCTCACCCCCCACCATACTCCCACTCCCACTGTTCAGGATTGTCCAGCTCTTCAGATAACAACGTTGATAACAAAGCAAATGACTCCATGTAGCCACTGTCTTCATGTGGCTCCCTTTGTTAAGGAGGAATAATTACTGAAGAATTCCAGGTTTTATTGAGGTGTCCACAGCCATCTTTCTGTCATCGACAATGCTCCCTGAAATAGTGGCATTCACACATGCCAACCCAACAAACTTATGTCACAGGACAACATTAGTGGTGCTGACATTCCACTTATAAGGGCTGTCTGAGAATGTCAGAAACTTATCTTTTTCGGTTTTTGTCTGTACATTAGACCACAGAAATTTGATTCCACGGAAGGCAGAGAAAGAATGAAAAATAGAGCAGGGAAGGGGTTAAGCATCTGCGTCGACTGCAATTTCTCAATCAGCCTCAGGAAGCCTCAGGTCAACTTTGCTCATAAAACTCTGCACAAATATTTCTTTTTCTATCAGAGGAATTCTAATTCTGCACACAGACCAGGGCCACTCAGATTATTACACATTATTAAAAATTAATTTTAAAAAATGGTCTGGTTCCTGAAATGTGCTGTAGAGACGTGAGTGGCCAAGCCTGAAATAGCAACAAAATACAAAAGAAAACCCTTTGTATTGTATTGACCAAATAATTCTTGAATGAAAAAAAAAATACCCTTCACTTGCAATATTGTTACTCATTGCTTTCAGTTGTTCCTTAAATGTATATATTATTATAGGACTTTCCTATTCTTTACTGTCAGGTTCTCACATCTTACCTATAAATACTGAAAAGAAAAGGCTTTCTAGAATAAGACCATTGCAGCAACTAGCTGTGGGTCAGGCCAGGGCTGTTACGTGAGGCTATGGTACCATTACACCACTGCTTCTATTGAGCCAGGATGACCTTATAATTCTATGTAGTTTAGATGTGCACATGTATGCTTGTAATATATCGTCCCCACTATATAACAGTTGGTACCACTAAAATTGACAGTTGACATCAAGCAATGAGAGTCAGGAGGAGTGAAAACACTAAACAAATGTCTACTGATCTTTCTTTATAGTGACTTTTAAAGAGAATATCATAAAATCATAAACTTTCAGTGTCAGCAGGAAGCTAAGAGTTCACCTACTGCAACCCCATGTCCTGTGTACAAATCTTATTCAAGCCCATCAAGGTGCCCAAAAATGCAATCCAGACTCTACTTGAATACCCCTGGGAGAGGAATTCACTCCCTTTTGATACAGTCCATAACATTCAGGATAGCTCAATAATTATTAATTAGAAAGTTATTCAAATTAAGCTAAAATCTAATTCCCTATAATTTCTACCCATTGTTTCTAGTTTTTCTGTCTGCTATTTTAAACCTCAAACTCTCTTCCACATGAAAACTCTGCAGATGTTTGAAGATGATAATAGTGTCCACAATAAGACGTCCTTTCTTCAGACTAAACAAACTCAAGTTCCTTTGAACCATTCCTCATATGACAAATATTTTGATTAAATTATATAGATTGAATTTTTTTTTTACATAGCTACATGTGCATTATTTCTCTCCACTGCCACTTACCCCAAAAGACTAATGATATTTCCTCTTCATTGCTCTATGAGAAACGATAGGTTCAATATGTGAACAGGAAAGCCACTTGTAACAATCACAGACAGTATCTAAAGAAACTGACTCACTTAGAACATGATCACCCCTTGGTGATTTGTCTATGGAACAGCTAACTAACTAGGAAAGGGGGGGTGTCTTCTCTAATATTGTTTTATTCCTCAAATGATATTCTGGAAAAAAAAAGCATTTCTGGTTTGAAAGGTGACCATCTCATACTACAGGGTACATTAAGTATGGGGCAGCAGACTGAGAAGAAACTGAGTATCCCTGAGTCACAGCCTGGACATGAAGTAGAAAGGAGCATTGAGAATACAACAGGAGCCATTCTTCTCTATCTGGCAATAAAGGCCTTGAGTATTGAAGATACAGGGAAGATAATCCTTTATAAAGATCCTAAAAGCTTAGATTTAGAACTGGAAAGGACTTTAGAAATCCAATAAGCCCATGTCTTCATTTCCCAGATGAAGATACTGAAACTCAAGAGGTTACTGCTAGCAGTCACACAGATAATAAGCAAGTGTAGCTAGGATTTGAACTAAAGTTTATAAGCACAGGCTCATAGATTTGCATGAGTAAAGGGATCTTAGAGGTCATCTAGCCCAACCCTCTCACTCTCTTTTATTTATTTATTTAGTTGTTTGTTTGTTTGTTGTTTATTTATTTGGTGAGGCAATTGGGGTTAAGTGACTTGCCCTATTTTCTTTTATTTCAAAGAAAAACCTTTTGCTTTGATGGCATATTCTAAAATGTTTCTCCCTCTTCCCTATCCAACCAGCCTTTTCTTGTAACAAAGAAGGAAAAAAAAAACTACCCAACATAAAGACTATGCTTGATATCTTATGTAACATACTTATAGTCCTCCACTCCTTCAACAAGAGAAGGGAAGTACACTTTCAATTTTCTTCTCCAGGACCAAACTTGACTGTTGCAATTAGAAGACTTAAATGAAGTAATGTCCAGTGAATGAAGAAAGCAGAATGAGGAAAACTCAACTTTCAGTATAATTATATTCCTCTTTCCATTTATATTGTAGTAGTTATTAAATATATAGTTTTCCTTTGCTTATTTCATTCACTGGATATCAGTTCATATGTTTTTTCATGTATCTGCATGTTTAACGTACTTCTGCGGCATTACCCAGGCTTGCCTCAACCTTGTTATGCCAACACACACATATCACACATAATGTACATGTATGCATGGGTATGCATATGCATATGCATCTGTATCTATCTATATCTATATCTCTATATCTCTATATCTACATATCTAAATCTATATCTCTATATATTTATATAAATATATATATATATGTTGACTAATTAACAAACCCAAATTACTACCATCCTTGATTTTAGACATAAAGAAATGGGGACACAAAATAACAAAAAAAAATTAAAAACCATATTTAAAACTTAGTCTACACAAACTTTTACCAACCTTCCCTCCTTAAGAGTAATATGAGTGAACCCAAAATTCTTTCCACTTGCCCAGCATCAATTGTTGCGCTAAGTAAGCAAGTTAACTTTATGAATTTTCCCCTAATCTTCCATGTTAAATTGCTTTTATCTATTAACCTTCTTGAGAATCCACAGGTTTTACCAACTATTATAAATTATACTGTAATTGGTTATTTCAATTCAGAAAGTAATGTGCACAACCATAGTTTATGAAGAAAAAGATGTGTTCATCTTTAATGTTCAAGAAAACTAAAGTGTTGTCTTTCTCTGTGCGTCATAAGATTACAGAAATTACATTTCTTTATGGCAACAATGAAAATAATTTGAATGTCCTCAATGACTTCAAAATAACTACTTTTCTGAATACCTAAAAGGTAAGGTATTTTTTACATAAATCAAAACCATTGTAATTTAGTTGGATTGGCAAACTAGAAATTCAGTCACACACAGATTCTAGTATAAAGGAGTAGACAGATATATTAGATATGTGTAGTTAAGTAGAGGGAAGAGGGAAAGATAACCTCAAGTGATTAGAATATCAGTTTCTTGAGGTCAGGGACTGTTTCATTTAGGTTTTTGTATTTCTAGCAATTATCATAGTTTCTTGTACATGGTGCTAAATAAATGTTTGCTGAATTGCAGAATGGGACATTGAGTCAATAGTGGTGTCAATGATGCAAAAAAAAAAATGTTGTAAAGAGAAAGAAGTTTAGAGGGAAAACCAAACCCTTCGCCCCTTTCTTGGACATGTTGACTCTTGTATGCTAGGAAGACTTCCAGATGGAGATGTCCTGTAGGCAATTGGAGATGTGGGCCTGGAACTTGAAAGAGATGTCAGGGTTGAAGAAAATGATTTTGTAATCATCTCCATGGAGATTGCTAAAGGAGAATTTACAGATTGAAGGAAGTAGAAGACAGAATCTTGGAGAGTACCCACCTCACAGAGCAAAAACGTGGAGGAGAATACATCAATGCATCAGCAAGTATTTATTAAGTGCCTATCATGTGTTAGGCACTGGGAATATAGATACAAAAGCTAAAGAAAACCTGTCCTCAGGGAATGGAGGAAAAGACATGATAATGTAGAGAATTTTAAAGGAGAGAATATTCAGAAGGAGGCTGTGGCTGAATGTCAAACTCTGTAGACATGATTTTCATCTATAGTTTATTATTTTAAATTTATTAACAGATACTATGTGTCAGAATCTTCTCATTCATAATGAAAATTAGTTGAAGTTTAAATATATCTCTATGTGCATATTTATTTTTTGTCATTTAATTTTTTCATTTTAAAAATTATTTTGAAGTTGATAAACGTGAATCTTACCATATACACAAAAGAGAAAAAGAAAATTGCTTATGAAACCATGTAGCTCCATGACATCCAGCTTATTTCCTTTTTAAAACTTTTTATGACTTATTTTTAATTTATGTAACCAAACAAGCATTTCTATAACATAGTACAATAAAAAAGATGAAACAAAATCTACTATGTACAATTTGCTATTCCTTTCAAATATACAGCAAAATTATCATGTAAATTTCTATTTTTTCTCCTCCCCCTCCCTGCCCTAGAGATAGCTACCATTATACCTAAGGTCCAACTATCAGTGGAAATATAATTTATGTATGGGTGAGAAATCTGTATATATGAAAAAGCACTGTGAACAGCAATCTAGGGGTTTAGCAAGGCCTTACAAGTGTTGCATTATATTGCTGTTGTAAAGCTAGTAAGTTAATGTTGTTCCTCATCACCACTGCCAATAACTAAGTACCTTTAATTCATTTGCAAATGACTTAATTTACAGTGCTCAGTCAGTAACACTTGTTTTATTTCTGTTCTTTACTTGAGGCTACTGTAAGTTTAAGGCATAATCATTGTGTAATGATTAAAACTTGGCTACATGAAGGAAGTAGAAAAATTCATTGGTCATCAGCATTTAATATATCTTTCTATATATGTATAGATATACATATATACATGTAGAGATATATAAAATGCTGATGATACACATATGGATGCACATATATTGATATATACACAGCTATATTTCAAACTTAACTGTTACATCTTTTTTATTTGATCTTTTCATTCTGAAGCAATTTTCTCTCAGGAATAATTTTCCATGTCACCTTTATTATTCCTAACCCAATTTTACAAAAAAAAAAGATGAAAGAAAAAGACCTCAAAGTCAAAAGTGTCCAGAGATATTATGGAAATATAAATTGGTTAAATCTTTGACACCATACTCCCATTGAGGGTAGGGAGGAGATAAAGTTAAAAGCTCTTCTGGGGAAAGGTGCAGGTCCCCTCAAAATCTTTAAGGCAGCTGTTCGGCAATTCCACAGGAATAGATTAGGATTGTAATAGGCAAGAAGCCTTTCCCAATTCTCATTAATTCTAATGCCTTCCTTTTTTTGAGTTTTTACAACTTACCCTGTTTGTAGTTTGTTTGTACATAGTTGTTTGCATGTTGTTTGCTCCAATAATTGTGAGGTCTTTGACAGTAGGGTCTGTCTTTTGCCTTTTTTTCTGGATCCCCAACACATTGTACAGTGCCTGGCACATAGTAGGCACTTTAAAAATGTTTACTGAGTAACTCCAAAACCAGGTGGCGCAGTGGATAGAGCACTGGACCTGGAATCAGGAAGACCTGAGTTCCTATCCAGCCTCAGAGACTTACTAGCTGTGTGATTCTGGGTAAGTCATTCAACCTCTGTTTGCTCATCTGTAAACCTCAGTTACCTCATCTATTAAATAAAGATAAAAACAATATCTCACTCCCAGGGTTGTAGTAAGGATCAAATGAGGTAACAATTGTAAAGCACTTGCACAGTACATGGCATTTAGTAGCTGCTATAGAAATGCTATCATCATCATCAACAACAACATTATTATTAATCAGGAAATCTAAGTTTATATCTACTCTTATATACTTAATAGTTGTGTGACACTGGATAATTTAATTTATGTCTTCTTCAATTTCTTCATTTGCAAAATGAGGATAATAATAACATCTAACTCCCTGTGTTGCTGCAAGAAAAAAAAATTCGGAGACAATGTTTGTAAAGTGCTTTGAGATCTTTAAAGCATTAAATAAATGCTAATTCTTTATTATTATTATTATTATTAGTAGTAGTAGTAGTAGTAGTAGTAGTAGTAGTATTTCCACTCCTGATTTTATTGTTACAGAGGAACTACATTACATTACTCCAGTGTCTCCTAGTAAGGTCTCCAGAGGCTTTTGAGAGCAGCATGGGGAAATGGAAAGGTCAGAAGATGTCCTTTCAAGCCTTGGCTTTGCCACCTTACTGATGTGACCTTAAGTAAGACACAATTTCTGTGGGCCTTAGTTTCCTTATTTATAAGATAAAGGGTTGAGCTCCAGGACATCTAATAACCTTTCTAGCTTTGATGTGTAAAATGAGAGGACTGGACTCAATGGTTTCTAAAGTCTCTTCTAACTCTAAATACACATACCTATGAACTTTTAACCCCATGACTCTAGGTTCCCAAAGGAGTCTTCATCAATATCATGTAAAACATATATAAGTACTTTTAAGCTCTGAAATTATTTTTCTGTTTCAGTTACATGTATTCTGTCTTTCTAAATAAACTTTAATCTTTGACAGGAGAGGAATCTCTCACATCTCCTTTCTGCCCCTCCTTGCCCCACAAACATGCAAAAAACTGAGGCCCAGAGAGTTAAATAACATTCCTTCTCCTTTCACAAGTTTTTACTATTATGTTCTCTTTTCATTTTTTAAAATTACCTTCTAATCAAAGGGCTTAAGGGCTTCTGAAGGGCTCATTTTTGTCCTATTAGCTTGAATTTAAATATTGTTTTTACTATGTAATGGATTGGTAATGGTTTAAAAAAAAGTTTATATAAGTTCATGCTCATAGTAAGCAATCATGGCAGGATTTGGACCCATGTCTTCTCACATGAGAACTGGTATTCTAGCACAAGGGGAGATAAAATCAATCAAGAATCCATTCTCTGAATGCCTACTTTTCATGGGCACTCTCTTAAATACTGAGGATGCTTCCATTCTGAAAGGAGAGACAGCATTCACATACATAGGTGCACACAAAATATATGTAAAGTGGATAACTTTGAAAGGGCATTAGAAACTGGGTTGGAGAGAGGAAAGAGGGAATTGATCTGAGTCTCTCAGAGTTTCTAGAATAAGAATAACCCACCTGGAGTAAAGTTTATGGATTTCTGCCTTTTCCCTGATGTTAATCCTAATCTTTGGATAACTAGGTGGCTTAGTGGATACAGTGCTAGGTCTGGAATCAGGAAAACTCACCTTCTGAAGTTAAAATCTGGACTCAGATATTTACTAACTGTGTGATTTTGGGTAAGACACTTAACCCTACTTGCCTCAGTTTCCTCATCTGTAAAATGAGGTGGAGAAGAATGTGGTAAACCATTCCAGTATTTTTGCCAAAAGAACCCAAAATAGGGTCACGAAGTGTCAGACACAATTTAAATGACTGAACAACAACACAATCTTAATCTTTAGGATGACTTTAGAAATACTCAAATCAGCCATAATGCTGAGATTTGAGTGAGGGACCCCCAGCTCCTGGTAATTCTGGATAGCTCATTATCAGGTCAGAATATCTAACTGGGGCCTTTTGGAAAAATTTAGCAGCTGTTTGTTATACCATACCTTGAATCCAGGTTATTGGGAATTTCCTGAGCTGGGAATCCAAGGTGCTCACCACAATGTTTACCCTGTGCTTAGCCCAGGAAATAACAAATATAGCTAATATCAGGTTACTTTATTCTTGCAAAAAATATAAATTCAGAAGTCTTACATGTTCCTGTTGCCAAACTCCTAAGAGGTCTAAAGTATTTTCCCTTTACACACCTCTATGTGTGTACATATATATATATATATATATACACACACACACACGCACACACACACACACATACACATACACATACATATACACATATGTATATATATACATACATATATACATATACACATGTATTTATATATACACATATGTTCAAAATCTACAATAAGACCAAATTTTTTGGGAAAATTTTTCAAGATTGTTTGTCACTGGCTTCCTTTGACATCAAAGGTTATACATCTTACTATGTTCAGACAGCATTGCCTCAATGACCCAGTGTAGACATAACAAATTAATTGCCTTCTCAATGGGACTGGGCCTTTAAAAATTGAACTTTCATGGTTCAGCTTTGTGGAAGTGCATCCAAATACCAACACCATGGGGGCGCTGCCAGAAATGTGCACTGGCCACATAAATTTTCTTTCTCTCCACCAAGTCTTCTTCAAACACATCCTCGCTCTGTAGGGGGCAGTCACCTCAAGGAGCAGCCCTCCAGGGCCCATTGGCATGTTGATCTGTGGATGCGCTATTAATTACTTTGGTTTCATTTCTCACCCACTGGAACAAATTGCCAGTGCTACATCTCTGCAGGCCATGGTCCCGCCAGGAGGGGCCTCTGGCAGCATCAGGGTTAATTCACAGTGGCCACTGGAAGAAAGCAAGCAATCTGGGTGCAAGTTTGCAAAACGAATTTTCAATGTGTAGACCACAGATGATCATTGATTGTGGTAAATAAATAAAAACACTCCTGACTTTCATTGTTGTAGGGCGTAATTATAATTCACAGGGCCAGACTCTTTGTGTTGCTGAATGCTTCATTTGTGGTTTGCATGAGCAGATTCATTAACTTGTGGAAGCTCTTTTCATTAGAGTACTATTACTCATTGAAGACTGATCAATATATCATCTATACAACATCTTGAATGTGGATGTCTGGATCCATTGTGGACTTGCTGATAATGACTTCTTTATTCAAGCCGGCTTGTAGGAACAAGAAGATAAAGAAAGGAGAAGAGAATTATAGCATATGCTCATGGAAGTATTGTAAGAGTTATAAGTAGAAAACAAGAGTAAACGCTACAGGGCAGAGGGAAAAGAAGATCACAAAAGAAAATGGGAGAGAGAATCCACAAGTTAAAACAGGAAGAAAGGAAGAGTAGAATGTCACAGACTTTCCTCAGTGTTATGAAAAACAAGCTGTTTTAATAAATCTTCTTAAAGTAGTCCTTTCTTTAAGGATGGATTAAACCCCCCTTTTAATGTTAATGATGCAATATTTTTCCCAATTCCTAATCAATTAAATAATTCTCTCTATAAATAGAAAATTATTTCTATTCTTCCTTCACAATTTATTATTTGATTTGTTTTAAATGAACCCCTAACCAAGGAACTTGAGGATGTAACTGAATTTTTTTCTATTAATTTTAATTCAGATGTTACTTTTACCATATAATGGTTGCAAATGGTGAAAAAAAAAAACATGAGCATAGATGAGAACGACTCAAGAGGAGCAGACGTGTTTGTGTTAAAATCTCCATCACTGCATAGAAAGCCCACATTTGTAACATAACAGACCCATTGAAATATCAATTATTGAAAAATTGCTTTTATTGTTTTTATACTTCCCTCTACAAAGGGGTAACATTTAATTCTCACTTATAAAGCATGTATATATATAAATTGTATTTATATATACAATTTATATATACAATTGTATAATAAAATTATAAGTTGTAATCAAAATGAGGTGAAGACTAGTTTGTACAAAGTTACGGAATTAAATGTTAGTGTAGGCAACAAAATAGAGCATAGTAAAAATGTGAAGTTTTTCAAAGGCTATCTCCAAGTAATGGGATGAATAGCAAGTGCAGTTATACATCAATAGCATAGATTGCTCCAAAGAGAAAAAAAAGAAGAAAGACCACTTTCTGGAATCCCAGAAGCTGAATTCAAATCCCACCTCTGACTATTGTCTGTGTGACTTTTGGCAAGGTACTTTATCTAGCTGAGTCTTGTTTGTAAAGTAAGGGAGTTGGATTGAATGTCCTCCTAGGTCCCTTCCAATTCTAGATCTATGTATGATCCTAATATTTGGCAAATATAAGAATTCTCAGTCCTCAAAGGCTTGCGATTGACAGTGTGAATTCAGAACAACAAAGAGAAGAAGGTTAAGAAATAAGGGGGAGGAGGAAAACAGAGATAGCAAAAAGAGAGCTGTGTTTGTTATAATATTTTAAAAATAAATATCCACAGATAGAGAAAATGATGTGAGTTCTTCTCAGCAGCAGTGAGGTCATTATCTCCACCACAATTAAATGATAAGCTCCTTGAAAGCAGGTTCTCTCGTGGCCAGGGGCTCTATTGCTTTTTCTTTTGCATTCCCATCATTTAGCACAATGCCTGGCAAATAATAAGCACTCAAATTAGATGCTTTTCAATTCATGTTTTATTCATCTATTTATATTATAATATAGCTTAAATTCAAATTTCACCATTCACCCCCCATCCCTATTTTAGGTAAAGTAAGTGAGAACAAGTCTTAATCAATCAATCAATCAATCAATCAATCAAAATCCATTGGGTGAAGTGGAATGATCCCAGACAGGAAACCTGTCCCAGTAGGCTGGGAAACCTGGTCATGACTCTATGGATTATCTATACATTTTCAAAGGAATTTTTTTTTCTTTTTTTTTAGGCAATTGGGGTTAAGTGACTTGTCCAGGGTCACACAGCTAGTAAGTGTCAGGTGTTTGGTCTGAGGCCCAATTTGAACTCAGATCCTCCTGACTTCAGGGCCTGTGCTCTATCCACCGCGCCATCTAGCTGCCCCTACCTATACATTTTCAAGTAAGTTGAAAAGGAAGAGAGGAATTCCAGATATTGGAGTGTGTGGCTTTCCAGAGTGTCTGAGCAGCAAAGGTAGATCTGAGCTGTGGTAGTTAAGGGAGATATAGACATTTCATAGCAGAAAACTCCCAAGAAACTGTTGACTGTTTACTCAGCTTCTCCTCCTGGTATCTCTTTACTAGGAGACACTCTAATATAATATGCTGTTTCATTATGCAAAGGTTTCAAGTAAACTGAATGTTGCCTCAATTACACAGGCTAGGACTTAACTAGAAATAGATATAAATGTAAAGTTTGGCAGAGCACCTAACCTATACTTAAAAGTTAAAAATTTTCTTAACTGAGTGACTATAGCTTAATAGTTTTTTGTCTAAAATAAACTTTGTAAAGTTGAAGAAGGAACCACATGGACCTTAGGGGCCATTCTATTGCCTCCTAGGCTTTAAACAAACTAAATATTATAGCAGGGTGTTGCATATGCTCGAAGTCTTTCCAAATTGGTAGAATCTGTCAGAGCTTGAATTACATTAAGGATACAGGGTCACCTTCAAGAAATATGAATATTGTACTGGAGGAGAAAATAGAAATTCACAAAGACTGTAAACATTTGCATACCTCACTAAGAAAAACTAGGAAAAATGATAGAAAGGAAATACCATTTATGATAATTATAAGCCATTTCAAATATTGAGCATTAATCTATCATGATAGATGACACCTAGATAAATATAAACAAATAACTGCATCATACATGAGGGAAGAATTTTAAAAATTGTAGTGATTCTAATCTATGCACAAAAATTGAGCTAATATAATACAAATATCAATATTTCCCAAATAATATACATATATAATTAATATTATTCAAACCAGAATACCAATGAACTAATTGACATAATTAAATAAGATAAAATAAAACTCATATGAAAAAAGGGCAAAGGGAGCTATTGGAACAAAAAACCTGGTAAACAGGGGTTTGCATGGCCAGATCTCAAATTACACTATCAGTAGGAATAAAAATAATTTATCTGGTACTGGGCAAAAAATGTGTTAATGAATCAGATAATGAAAACCAGAATTATTAAAAAGTATAAAACATATTGACATTTGATAAATCTAAGAGTAAGAAATGTTCAGATCCACGCCTCACAACATCATCTTATTATAGATTTCAATTTTATCAATTATCTAAATACTCACCCCCACACACATATACAGAACATAATTATTTTAGCATGAAGAAAAATAAGTGACATTTATCTCAGTGGTAAAAAGGAGAAAAATTCTTATCTATTAAAGATATGGAAGATATCACTGGAGATAAAATAGACATATCTGATTTGACACTAATAAATTATTCTTAAGCACCAAAAAATCGAAATATCGAAAATACGTAGAAAAATATGTTAAGAAAGAAAGTTTTGTGATAGATATGATAAAAATCTGACAGTCAGTATCTTTAAGGGCATTGTATAAATGTACAAGGGTACTATCTTCTATTAATAATTGCTGCTATTTACCAAGAACTTTAACATTTACAAAACACTTTATACTCCAAACAACCCTGATAAATGGGTTTTATTATTATCCCTATCTTATAGACAAGAAAAAGACTTAGGCTGAGGGACTTGACTTGACTAGAGTGACACAGGTAGTGAATAATCAAAGCAAGATTTGAACTGAGATCGTCCCTGACTCCAAGCCCTATGCTCTCTTCCCTACACCACCAATTTGCCTTGTAAAATTCCCTGATGTTGGGAAATATTGAAAGGAAAAGGAAAAGGGGGACAGCAAATAATAAGATGGATAGATAGTATCATGGAAACAATGAATGTGAACAGACATTGAGAGGCAGTGAAGGATAAAAAGGTCTGGTGTCCTATGATTTGTGGGTTCATGGAGATTTGGAAACGATTGAATCACTAAAAAACCAAAATATACCGCACCCATCCATAAACTTGTGTTGTTCCTGATTTTTCTACCTTGCTCCCTGAAAATGTGGGATTTTGTGTGAACGGTTGGGTGGGGAAGATCAAATAACCAAACCCTGAGCTGAAGAAAAAAGGAATATTCACTTTTCCTGTGCTGAATTTTGTTTTGTTTTTTTCCATACAGATTGTATATACATACACAATATTTTTCACATACATTTTTACTGTTGTCATTTTGAAGGAACTTCATATTTTTTTCACATAAACTGCTTAATAATAGAAATGACAACATCCTATCTTTAGGACCACAATTCCTTTTAATTTTACATCATTCCTTCATCCCAAAATATAGCACCAAATTAGAAGTGAGGAACTAGCTCACTTTTCTCAGTTCTGACATTAATTAGCTATGTGCCTCGAAGATGATCATGTTATCTGGACTTATATTCCAACTGGTTGGACTAAATGATGGATAAAGTTCCTTCCACTTTAGATTATTATGAATGCACAATTATAAACCATGCTATAGTTTCCATTTTTTTAAAACCAAAGTGGCATTAGAGACCTATGAGTACCAAAATTTGTTCTTTGAGTATTTTATTTTTCTAATTCCATTAGTCTCATATCTACTAAGACACTCAAGTCTGGGGCCAAAGTTCCTGCAACTTTAATATATATAGTCAGATATCACTGAAATAAAAAAAAAAACACTGAACATTTTGAGACAACTAATCAAGTCTATGGAGTTTGGAAGGATTTTGAATTTTAATTACCTTTTCAAAAGTTATAAATTTTAGAAGACAAATGAACATACTTAGCTTAAAGTATATCGTGGAGTGGGGTATTATATTATAAACATTGGATTTGGAGTCAGAGGATGTGCATTCAACTTTTGTGACTTTGTTACTTGTGTGACTTTGATCAAGTCATTTAACACCTTGAGCCTCAGTTTCTTCATCTGCAAAATGAAGAGTTGGGGCTATGATTGCTAACATCCTTTCCCTCTCCTAGATCCTATCATGTAGTTGGAATGTGATTGTTTTAGTATTAGATTATAGAAATTTTAAATCTTTGATTCTAAGTTAAGTGGTATGGTAGGTAGAGTGCTGCACCTGGAGTCAGAAAGATCTGAGTTCAAATCTATTCTCCACCACTTAGTAAATGTGTGACCGGGCAAATCATTTAACATCTGTCTGTCCCAGAATAATGATTATGTGCCTTATAAAATAAGAATAGCAGCACTTAGCTCTCTAGGTTGCTGTGAAGATAAAATGGGATGATATTTATAAAGCACTTTGGAAACCTTAAAAGAGCTATATACATGCTAGCTATTATTATTTCCCTCAGGCATCGATATTGCCATTTTTCTTTGGAAATACATTATTTCCTAATTAACTTCCACTTGTGAGACTGCTACACGTGCTATAGCCCAGCAGTCAATATTAGCTGTACTTATTTTAAAAATCCACACCATTATTATCACTGGAAGAAAAGGAAACTGAAAAATAATGACTTATTTCAGCTTAAGACTAGGCTAAGTTCAGTTTGAATGGGTCCAAGCAAAGTTCCAAGCAATTATAAAACTTGGCTGAGTTGAGAAATATAAATAACATAGCCAAAGTCAGCAAAGGGGCCATGTTTCTTTCATTTGTTGAACCAAAAATATTTGCTCTGCTGATGGACCTTGTAGAAGAGGTAATGGAGAAGGGGAGAGCACTCTTGAAACTAAGTTCAGTATGCCCAATAGAGTGTTGAAATTTTCATTCACCCAAGAAAGTATCTGTGTTGAAGGATATATGCATTGATATATAAAATGCAAGATAATAGTTGAAGAAAAAAAAAGATACATATATACACTTGTGTATATGTGTATTTCCTTTAAGCTTAAAAACTGAATTTCCATATGTGAAACCGGCTCTAAGTTGGAATGTTTTAAGGCAGGGATTTTTAAGCATTTTGGGGTTTCAGGAATGTCTTTGGCCTTCTGGTAAACTTTGGACCTTCTTTTCAGAATCATGTTTTTAAATGCATAAATAAAATATATAGTATTACAAAATAATTCAATTATATTGAAATACAGTTATCAAAATATTTAAAAAGTTCACAGATTACAAGATAAGAACTCTGGTATGAGGGCTTGCCAAACTCTTTTCAAGGCTGTTCATCCACCTTTGGTGTCTACCTGTCACCCAACTTTCACCTGTTGCTCCAAGAAGTTATAGCATGTGCAACTGCCTCACCTGGGTAAAAATGTTTTGGTGATGAGCTAAACCAGGTTGAGGGTAACTAATAGACCTCAAACCCACTGGTGAGTTAGGAGGATTTCTACCCCAAGCATGTGAAAACTTTCCCTGGTGGAATGGGCAGATGATAACAATGTGTTCCAATGGCCATGAAGGTGACTAAAGCAGGAGCTGTGGAGTTCTTAAAATTTGGTCAGATATTGAAGATGCCCAGGTCATCCATTGCATCATAGGCCACTGCCCGTTATCCTGACTTTTGTCTTATCATTGGATTTTGATAACTTTGGAAGAGAAAATGAGACTGATGTCTTTGTGAAACACTGCTTCACTTCAATTCAATTCAAGCACGAGTCAAGACATCACTCTTTGAGGTCACTGGTCCTCTTAGAAAGTGAAGGGTAAACAACAATATGCATAGTATGTAATAATATGTACAGTATTACATATAATTTTGTTTTTCATGGCCATGTTTTCCTTTTTCCCCATTATCTTACCATCTTAGGTTTATCTAATAGGTTTGAGAGATGGAACATGACAATGGATAAAAGACTGGACATGGAGTTGGGAACATGTGCATTCAAATTCCATCTCCATCACTTATTAGTTATAAACATAGGAAAATCACTGAAACTCCCTGAGCTACAGTTTCCTGTTTTATAAAGTGGGGATAATATTTTTTTTATGCCTACCTCACATGGTGGTTGTATATCTAACTTGAGAAAATGTACATAAATTGCAATATAATTGCTAGTCATTAATTGCAGTCACATTAATTTTTATTAAACAAATATAATTTTATAACTTAATTACTATCTTTTAAAATTTAGTTTCTCACATTCATATTATAGCTATCTGCTTTTATCATTTGTTTTAATCATTGAATAAAACTGAGATACTAAATAAGAAACTTGAAAATATACCTAAAACCATGTTATTTTCTTAATAAGATTAAATTACTATTAAACTCCCACCCCAATTCCCCACCTTGAAAATCATATATATATATGTATTATATATATTCATAGGATCATATTTCTAAAGTAGGAAAGGACCTAAGAAGCCATCTAGTTCAATCCCCTCATTTTATTGATAAGGAAATTGAAACCAGAGTGGTAAAAGGATTTGTTTAATATCACACATAAGTATCAAAATTGAGATTCGAACTGGTGACTTCTGATGTGAAAGTCAGTTTTCTTTCCACTATACCATACATGTTAGTTTTCATTCCTTCTGCCTTCCTCCCCACCAAAACATTTCCATTTTCCTTATTTTCTTTCATATGTGTATAGAACACATTTATTTTAGGTTCCCTGAGTCAATAAAAGATTTCAGAGTATCCATAGTAATGAAGTAGCTTTGGAAAGTCTCTTAGTGGGCCATGAAGAAGGAATTTTCATGATGGTGTTGCCAGTTTATGGGGTCTAAGAATAATAATTATAAATTATATCTGTCCCTGGTCTTACCTAATTTGATAGACTAGACACAGTTAATACCAGCTTTTCTTGGCATTGGCTCTCTATTGTGTGCTTCTACATAAGAGGAATCTGCACATTTTCAGAACTCTGTCATCCAGTTTGCCTTAGAGATAGATGCTCCCTTCCCCCCTGCAACTGTAATTTAAAAGAAAAAAAATCAGAGGATTTGTTCATGCGAAAATTTCATATCCAGTACTCATTCCTCTGTATGTGTTTGAATAAAATAATAACATAGAAACTGTTTTAAGTGGTGTTCCCTCTGCTGGGAGAGCCAATGCTGAAAATAAAATCCTACGGCTAGTGTTTTAAAAGTAATCATATAAATTTAAATGATCCGTCAGTATGCTCACTGTACCATTTGACTGATTCTTCACTAGGCAGATGCGCTAAGGGCTTGGGGAGGTTGAGCATACAGTCACAGAGCTCTGCTGGTCATTGAGTCTATCATAGCCTGGTGAGTAGCTAATTTGTGTATCAAGATTTTCCTGTCAATCAATATTCAGAGTATGAAAAGTGCCCATTCATGCAGAGAGTGTGGGCCCAGCTGACTACAGGAGAGCAAGTCCTATAATCTGTTGGTTCGTATAAATATGAAGAGAAGAGAACAGATATTTTCCCCATCCTATTAACCCCATAAAACCATTAAAGATTAAAGATGTAATTAAAGATCACTGTGATATTTTTCCCTGTGTTAATTCATATTTTAAAATACACTGGGTTAATCTCAGTTCTCAAAAAGTGAAAGGTTCTCAGAAGTCAAATACAAATTAAAAGTGAGATAAACTCATGAACAGGTAAAGGATTCAAGAAAACAGTTAGCTGATGTGAGGATTGTTTTCCCTCTGAATTAACATATTTTTTCATCGTTGTTTAGTGGAACGGAGTGCAATTAGGCCCTTAATGAACATATGGCATGCAAATAACTGAGCAGTCGAGGAATATGTGCTCAGCACAACTTACCGGAAGATGAGTCAAAAATCTAAATTTAAGCTGGAACCTGGTATTTTATGATGGAAGGGTTGGGAAGCAGTTGGGGAGGGGGGTTTAAAGAATAGAGTGTACCTTGTACAGTGATTCTCTATTTTCTTTCACTAGAAGTATATTTTCCTTGGGATAACATCCCCCTCATTTAATCTTTCCCTATAGTATTTATGCAAAAGATAAGTTGCCTTTTTGGATTTGTCTTCAAATGGTAAAGAAAATGTCTCTCCCAAAGAGGTTTCATATTGCCATAATCCAATGCCTAAACTATCCTCAAACTCTCTTTGTTTTTACCCTGGTTCATCTGTTTTTCTCTTACTAAGAATTAAAAGCATACATAAAATCTTACACTTGTGAAATTAAAGGCTTAGCTCTAGCTAACCAATAACACAATGATCTTTTATTCTTTCAATATTTATGTAAATAGTCTAGACCAATAGTGTTAAACTCATCTCGAAATGGGGACCAATACATTATTCAAAAGGATCTCTATGGTCCACATATTGACTTAGAAAATCACATGTTAACATTATCAATGTTTTCTTGTGTTTTTATTTATTTTGCTAATATTCCCCAATTACATTTTTGTCTAGTTTGAGGCAGAGCATTGTGGGCTTCATGGATAGCACGTTTGACACATCTGGTTTAGACTATACTGCTATTCATTTGCTGTTATATTGCCTTTGGATTCTTCTCTGGTATTCATCTTGAAGGTCATAAAGCTGGAGCTGAAGGACCCATAGATGACTTCTAGTCAAATTCTCACATTCAGCAGAAGAAGCATTTTACGAATGAGTCTCAGAGAAGTGTAACGAATTGTCCAAGACCAAACACATAAGTAAAGTAGTGAGCATCAAAGGTGAAATTGAGGATCAGGCCTTCTTATGCCAGAGCTAGTGCTTATAACCAACAGGCGCATCAAATGTTCACGACTTCATAGGTTATATCTAGTACAACTTCTTAGGTAATACACTGGGCCCTTTAATTGTTTTACATTAGGCTATAGATATGTGCCAATATAGACTGTAAACACAAACTTATTATATATATACACATATATGTGTATATATGCATATATGTATATATGCATACATCCATATGTATATGTATGTATATTTTTTCTTTTGTTCACTGCCATACATTTAGTGCATAGCCATGCTTCAGACACTTCTATTTTCTCTAAGTATGCACCACAGTGAAATTTGAGCTCATTTTCCTCTTTTCCTGAAAAGAAATCATATCCAACCCTGTGATACTAATGAGAGATTATATAACAAACAAATGCAGCATTGTTCAGATCGCAGGTACATGCGCACCGTTTAAATGGCTTAATGAATTTTCTTTTTAGAATTGATTTATGAAATTGAACATTCATTGACCTGAAACAGCCCTGTTATTTCAATCCTAGAGTGAGCAGAAGCTTCCAGTAGTGTTATTCTGTGCCAAACTATTTGTAGAAACTGAATGACTCCCAACATTGGCACCTTCACAATTATTTTTATGTGACACGCTTATGTGAATATTTTTTTTTAAAAGGGAAGGGGGATAGATAATTATCCTCCACTTTCAGCGTTGCTTATAGAAACTATTAGAATTGATCTCTGTGACATTGTTATTGGCAAATGAGCTGTTCCAGTGTTTGGTGTATACTTTTTGCTTTCAGATAATGATAATTATGAATAATAATAATAATGATAATGATGATGATGATAAAGTAATAGCTAACATATATCTAATACTTTAAGGTTTTGAAAGTACTTTGAATATACATTATCTCATTTGATATTCAGATGACCAGTTCCACTAAAGCAAATAGTTGGGGATTGATCTAGTCCCATCTTCATAGTTGGTTTGCTGAAACATTAGAGTTCTCTATGCACCATGGCCTCACCGTGCAAGTTATTCCAGCAAGAATTTATTAAGTACTAGTTGTACGCCAGGCATCATTGTAGGTGCTGGGGATACAAAACATATACATGATATTCATTAGTTTGCGACCCTTCCAACTAAATGATGCTGGAAGAAATACTCTTCACATTTTTTAGGGATTGTGGGCAGCACAGAGAACCAAAGGGAGCTAATCTTTTGAATTTGAGGGATGGGCAGTTTAGGTATAAATGAACTCTCAAAGGATTTCAGAGTTACTACAATCTTTTCTCATTCTAGATGCTTTGAGGATACTCTCAGCCTTTCGAAATAGGTCATATACCACATGTTACTCCCTTGATTCCTGAAAGTAAATGGAGAATTTTTGGTGTATACTAAAAGTATTTATATTTACCCCTAAACCAGCTAAGGTGTCTCATGAGCTCCATGAAGAGTCAGTGGCCAAAAGTGACTGTGATCAAATTTTGCTCCTATATCCCTAGGACTTCAGGGAAGGAAAGCAGGAGAGAGGAATACAAGACCAGATGCATCAAAGGAGAGAAAGGAAAGAAAATGTAACTAAACCACATCTAGTTACATTAAGTGAAAAATTACTTGGATTACAGCATGAGCAGCTTGATTGCACTGATCCTCAAATAACCATGCGCAGAAAATTAAGGTAGTAAGAACCATTGGATTCATTGAAGTTGCATCGTGTTAAGTAAGAGTTTAAATCATATCCCAAAACCAGTGAAGTGATTAAGACAGTCCTTACTCATTCAAAATTATCAATTCCTAGTGACTCTACCAATTCTTTGAGCTCTTTGGAGTTTTAGAAATATAGCCAACATCAAGGAGAGAGTAGGTTCCTTTCTTAAAACAGTATAGCTCATAGTTTTAGAGGTAGAATTGGCTTTGGAGTTGGATTCACCCCTACTAGAGGTGGAAATTGAGTTGGAAATTGCTATCTGCATCCAGAGAAAGAACTGATAAATAGAAGTATGTATAGAATAATTTTACACACATATACATACACACATTTGTGTCTAATGGTAAGTCATTTCTAGGGTGGGGGCATGAGAGGGTGGAAGGAAGGAAAGGTGAGAGGGAGGGAGAAAGCAAAAAAGGAAGGAAGGAAGCAAGAAAAAGAAAGAAAGCTGGGAGAAGGAAGACTAGTTATTCAAAGTATAGTCTGGTGATTTTGGTGCTAATTCCTGGAAAAATTCTTCAGTAGATTATTAAAGTTATGACTTGTCAATACTTAGAAATGGAAGTCATTATTAACCCACAAGGAGTTTATTTAAGAAGAATTTATGCCAAAATAACCTTATTCCCATCTCTTGATAGAAATAATATACCTGGATTTCAACACTACATTGGAGAGAATAGGATTATGGATGCAAAGCCAGAAGAGACCTCAGACTCCATCTAATAAAATCTTTTTCTTGTCTAACTCTCAGTCCAACTGCCTCAGAGACAGCAAGGTGGCATAGTGGATAGAATGCTTGGCCTGGTATCAGGAAGATCTGAGGTCAAATTTGACCTCAGACACTTACTAGTTGTGTAACACTTAGCAAATCACTGAACCTTTGTTTGCCTCAGTTTCCCCAACTGAAAAAATGAGATAAGAGCGTCTCAGAGGATTGTTGTGAGGATCAAATAAGATCACATTTGGAAAACATTTAGCCCAGTAAGTGGCGCATAGCAGGTGATATATAGTGGCTTCTTCCTTCTCCCATTGGCTTCTGCAGCGCCTGGTACATAGTGAATGCTGTATAAATGCTTACCCCTTTCCCTTCCCTTCATAATGATGACACACTTGGGGGATTCAAAACTGTCAAAGTAATGTACACCCAGAGTGTCGATTAGTAATGACCATCATCTAAAAGGGAGATTGTTCAGATCCTTGCATAAAACTCCCTCCTTGATCCTATTCTGTCTAACATTGCATTTATTGTGGTAAACCTGAAGCTGGAAACACTATCTAATATAATATACAGTTAAGTGGAATCTGAAAAGATTTTGTAAAGCTAATAACAAGAATAAATGAGAAGAAGAAGAATAAATGGAAATAGGGATGATTGTGAAGGTATTATACCTAGGCTTAAAAAAAATCACAAAACCAGGCAGAGGGAAAGGACATCAAGAGAAGGAAAGATGTGTTGGACAAGAGTGCCTGTATAAAGGGCTTAAGTTTCTATGGAACAAAAGATCATTGCAGTCAAGCAAGATAACAACAAAAAATGTGCTGCAGCATTTAGTAGTATTGTGTCCAAAATGAAGAAGGCTGTGGTCAGGATGTATCTATAATATGGTGGTCTTTTCTAGGTGTTAAATTTTAAAAGAAGCAGTGATAATCTGATTCTGGAGTACATCCAAGCAATGGCAACCAAGGATATAAAGGGACATGAAATCATGTTCTATGAATCATATTAAATAATTGGGGAAATTTTTATTTACAGAAGAGAAAACTTAAGGGGAACATAAGTTTTCTTCAAAAATCTAGAGAATTCTCACACAGAAAACGTAGGTATTTGTGTTTTCTTCCTTCCTTCCTTCCTTCCTTCCTTCCTTCCTTCCTTCCTTCCTTCCTTCCTTCCTTCCTTCCTTCCTTCCTTCCTTCTTTCATTCTTTCTTTCTATATATTTTGCTTTGTCTCAGTACACCCTATTGGTCCAGATTCCATCTAACTCTCCAGATTTTTGCATCCCCATAGATACCTCATTATACCACTTTTACTCATCCTCTGCTATTTAATTTAGAAAACTATCAGGGTAACTAGCCACAAAAGGTACATCTGGATACTAGGACAGATAATCCCGGAGGAAAGAAGGGCTAATTAGCAATGATCCAAAAACTTAAAATCCTTTAGGCATATTATAATGCCTAATTTCTTGGAGTTATAACTCTTTTCAACAGTATTTGAGACAAAGACATGTCATAATTGCAACTTTCTCCATGTTTAAAGTTGAGTATAAATGCCCCAAAACATCAACATAAAGATTGGATTGTTTTATCAACTATTGAGATACTTGAAATACATGAACACAAATACCCATTTTTTTGGAAACAGGAACTGATTCATTTTGATTCATCTCTAGGATGATTGATGTCATATAGATGTAACCCAAATAGCTATGGTGTAAGGGAAGCATTATGCATTTAGGCATGGAAGAACAGGGTTCTAATTTTAGGTCTGTTGTTAATTCCCTGTATGACCTTGGATAAATTAGCTAAATTCTCTGGGCCCAAGTTTTCTTACCTTTATGTGAAAGAGTTAGACTCTGTGATCTTTAAAGTCTTGTCAAGTTCTAAACTCTCTGAAAGATTGATGGTGGAATGGAGGATCTTCCACTCCTATATACTTTATTTTCCTTGTCTGTGAAAGAAGAATATCATTTTCTTTCTAGGGCTATCATTTTAGCAGATTTATCCTCAACTATTTCCATACTTAAATTTTATGCTCCAGCCAAATTGTACTTCACACATTTCCTCAAATACATCACATTCTTTTTCACATCTGTGCCTTTGTTAATTCTCTGCCCTTAGAATACTGTAACACCACAACTCCACTTGATAAAATGCTACTTATCATTCAAGGCTTATTCAAGGAGCTCTTTCATTCATAAAGCCATCACTGATATCACACCCATTTAGACTTGAGCTCTTCCTCCTCTTAATCTCCATAACACCTTGGATGTATGCAACTTTTATGCTATCTATGACTTTTGTCATATTTTTCCTTATATTGCATTAATTTTTACACTTTTTAAAAATGCTTCCCTATTAAACCATAAGTTCCTTGAGAGCATAGACTGTGTCTCATTTCCTACAGAAGTCATGATGTCTTGATTAATAATTGATTTTCCACCTACCTCCGATCTAGACCTTTGACTTTATTAGTGCAAGACTTCCTGGTAAGGAAAAATCATGGGATATGACTGGAATGTTGGCCTAGAGATGCTGGGATTCCACAGCTTGGTATTCTTATTTTTCCCCCTTTGTATCCACAAGCCCTTGTGACTAGTAGGTATTTAGTACATATTTAGTGCATTGGATTGAATTCCCACTTTCAAATGAAATTCTTGCAAAGTAGAGGCCAAGCTTGTAGGGAATTTGGTAAATTTCTGAATTCTCGGAGAATGTCATGAAGAATGGTATGGATCTAGGCTGGATTACAAAAACAGAGAGTATTGTCACCAGACACCATAGAGCCATCTTGCCAGCAGTTTATGTATACACTAAGCCCAATATAGGGCTTCTACAGGTCAACAGCTCTTCTGCAATCTATAGTCTAAGGGAGTTATCTGGGACACCAAACGGTAAAGCCCAAAGTCACTCAGTAGATGTCAGAGGAAGAACCTGAACCCAATTCTTCTTGATGCTGACTTAATATATGCTTGTTTAAGCATTTGTTGTCAACTGTGTCTTTTTACAACTCAATATTGAAAATGAGTGGAGACTAGAGTTGCTTTTGGAGATTTTCTCAGAGAAGATTTTAAGATGATCACTCTCTCTGCTCACGTATTCCACCATAGAGCCAGTCTAAGTTTAGCATTTCTTCTTTGACATTCTTCACAGCTACAGATCTTTACCAGATTTCCTAAAAGCTTGGCCCCAGTTTTCTCAGCATTTCCTCCAAGAAGAGATCTGTGGAGGATTTAATTCAATTCTCCTTCATTTTTGTCCTTCATTTTTGTTGTTGTTTGTCCTTCATTTTTGAAGAGGACCAATGACATCATGGAGTGATGTCTTGGCTTGCAAATGAATTGGATTTAAGTGAGGCAGAGCTGCACAAAATCATCAGCTTCACTCTCTCTTCCTGAGTCATCAAAGTACAGTGGCAAGACAAAAGTCAAGATAACTGGCAATGGCCTGAGATGCAGTCGATGACCTTGGCATCCTCAATGTCTGACCAATTTCTAAGTGCTCCACATCACCTGCTTCAGCTGCCTTGATGGCATTGGAATAAATTTTTCTCACCCTCCCATTTTTCTGGGGGAAGTCTTCATGTGCTTCATGTGTGGAAATCACCCTAACTTGCTAATGGGTTTGAGACTTATAAGTTACCCTTAACCTGGTTTAGTCCATCTGTTGAGACATTTTTAACAGGGAGGGGCTGCTGCCTATGCTACAGCTTCTGGGAGCCACAGGTGAGAATTGGGTGACAGGTAGACACCAAAGGTAGATGAACAGCCCTGCAAAGGACTCATCAATCCTTCACACAAAAGTGCTAGTCCTTCCTGAACACTGCACACAAACCATCTAACCTGTCTCAAGTGTCTATTGAATGCAAGGGACTTTTCTAGGCTCTAATCTTAGCCCTCAAGTGAAGGTGTTGTCTGTGGCATGGCTCAGAGACTGTTAATCTACCAAAGCTAGAGCTAAGGTTGCCAAATACTATTTTTCCTTGCCAAAGTAAATGAGGAATGTTGGGATAAAAATTCTCAGACCCCTTTGTCATCCCCCAAGCATTACTCATCATCTTTTATCTCCAACTGAAAGGCACAAATCAAGTCACAAAGCCATGACTTGCCATGGTTTTTGTGAATGGGTATAAATAGAAAGGTAAGTTTTTCTGATGCTATGAAATTTCAAGGGTAATGAACATTCTTTGCTAGAGTCCCAAGAAGGTTCTAATTAAGGGCAATGACATTTTTTTAATAATGATGTTAAAATTGCCTCCATAAAACAGGGTCAATGACATTGTGATAGTAAATATTCCAGTCAGCACAAAAGAAAAGAACCCACCAAGGACAGACTACAAACTCTATGAAAGGGGGTATCTATGAAGGATCCTTCATGTAATAGTTTCTAGATGTTTTAAATTCAATTTTTCTGCTAGGCAAAGGTCATTCATTCATTGGCCAAAAATAAAATAAAATAAAAAAAGAACTATATTTTCCTGTAACAGCTGTGTATCTGAACAGCACAAAGGGCACTGAGCCAAGCATCTCAGGTATTGCAACTGCTCAAGGTTTTACTGAAAGTGGATAATGTTTCCCAGAATGTAAAGGCTCCAGATACATTTAGACTTGTTTTTATGAATCTATTGGTTTTAATTAGCTAAATTAAAATTATTTTAATAATATTCAATTTAACAAATATTTATTAAGTATCTTACATGAAAGTAATTGTGTAGGCACTGGACATATCAAGTCAAAAATAAAAGTTTGTACTCTCAAACATCTTGTGTTCTACTGGAGAATAATTATTATTGCTAATAATAATAATAATAACTAAAAAATAATTTATCTAGCACTTTAAGGTTTGCAAAGAGTTTTATACATAAGTAATAAAATACAAAGCTGATAGAAATTAATTTCAAGAACAATAAAAGGCTAATAACTAGAAGCAAGCAGGAAAGGCCTTGTGTTAGAAGGGGAATTTGTGCTTTGAGAGAAGCCTAGGAGTAAAGAAGAGTAAAGAGGGAGTATATTCCAGAGATGGGGAAGCACCTGTGCAAAGGCATAGACCAGGAGACAGAATCTCATACGTGGAAAGCAAGTAGTAGGTCAATTTGCTTAGAATGGAGAATGAACAAAGAGGAGTGGTACCTATCCCATAACATAAGTCCTTATGCAAAATATATGAATATTAAATCCTGTACAAGCTAATTTCAGATTCAAGTCTTCATCATCTCTCTTTTGTTCTATTACAATAACCCTCTTATTTAATCTTCCTGTCTCAAGTTTCTCCCGACTCTTAATCATTTGCATAATTATTCCAGCTTTTTTTTCTGAAATTCAGGTCTTTCCATGTTATTCCAATATTTAATACATTCTTATTGATCTCTATTGCCTCTAGGATCAAATATAAACTCCTATATTTGACCCTTAAAACTCTCCACAAGTTGGAGCCATCATACATTTCCAATCTTCTTATTCTAATTACTACTCAGGTGTATGGGTTTTTCAGAAAGAACTAGTACCTCTAGTGTCAGGGCTTGGCAAGTCCTTTTCAGGGCTGCTTATCCACCATTGGTGTCCACCTTTCACCCAACTCTCTCCTGTGGCTCCAAGAAGCAGTAGCATGTACAGTGGCCACAGCCTGGTAAAACTGTCTCTTTGGACAGGCTAACCCAGGTTGAGGGTAACTGACAGGCCTCAAACTCATCTGTGAGTTTGGAGAATGTCTATCCTAAAAGTGTGAAGACTTCCCCCAGTAGAATGGAGGGGCTAAAATAATTTATTCCAACTGTCATAAAGGCAGATTAAGCAGGTGCTGTGGAGCTCTTAGAACTTGGTCAGGCATTAAAGACACAGAGGTCATCCACCGTATACCGGGCTAATGCCAGTCATACTGACTTTTGTTTTGCCACTGGATTTTGAAGAGTCTGGAAGTGAAGCTGATGACTTTGTGCAATTCCACCCCACTTAAATCCAATTCACCAACAAGTCAAGACATCGCTCCATGGTGTCATTAGTCCTCTTCAAAAACAAAGGATGAATAACAACAACTACTTAGTCATATTGGTCTTCTTACTGTTGCTCACATGTGATGCTTCATCTCCTTTGGCCCTTAGAATACTTGGTTTCCTCAAAACTCACTTCAAAGAATACTTTCCACATGCTAGTGCTACCCCTCTCAAAATGACCTAATATTATTTTTGTGTCATCTATATAAAAGTGACAATTGTGACCCACAGAGCTTGTGAAGCCACTAAGAGAGTGAATATGTAGGGAAAGAAGAGAAGGGGAACCTGGACAAAGTTCAGGACTCAAAGAGAAAGATGTGAAAGATGATCTCACAAAATAGACAGTAAAGGAGTGGTAAGGCATACATTGAGGAATAGCTGAACATGGAGATATATGATTTGATGGAATACTATTGTCCTATAAGAAATGAAAAGCAGGATAATTTCAGAAAACCTGGAAAGATTTACATGAACTGATATAAAGTGAAGTAAACAAGAACCAGAAGAACATTTTACACAATAACAGCAATATTGTATAACGAAGACCTGTGAATGACTTGTCTGAGCAATACAACAATCCAAAACAATTCCAAAGGACTCATGATGAAACATGCTATCCACTTCTAGAGAAAGAATTGAAGTTTTATAAATACAAATTGAAGCATGCTATTTTTCACTTTTTTGTTAAGATCCTCTCGTACAAAATGAATAATATGGTAATGTTTTACATGATTGCACATGTATAATCTATATTAGATTGCTTACTGTCTCAGGAAGGGAGCAGAGGAAGAAATTGTTTTAACATGTAATTGGGGAAAATAAAATATTATTGAAATTATCTCAGATAATATGACAAACAGATATAAACATAGAAAATTATACGATGTTAAATTTGAAAAGATTCTTAATGATCATCTATCCTAACCCTTTCATTTTGCAAATGAAAAAACTGATGACCAGAGATGCAAAGTAAAGTATATATTTATCCTAATGCTCTGACCCAAATACATAAAGTTTCAATCAAATATTAATTCCAATATGATTGTAGGATGTTATATTTAATGAGGTATATAATTTTATACACACACACACAATGAACTGGAGAAAAAATGGCAAAGCACTAGAGTATTTTTGCCCAAAACAAAACAAAACCCAAAATGAGGTCACAAAGGGTTGCAATGACTGAAATGACTCAACAAGAAACAATAGTACATAAATCCTTGAAATTTTTTTAGCTGTCAATCAGATAACAAGCAAATGCTGACTGTGCACCAGGTACTAGGTATTGGGGTCATGAAAACTGAAATTAAATAGCTCTTTTGTTTAAAGAGTTGGTAATCTATTGGAACAAACAACATGTACACACACATACAATTACATGTTAAATACAAGGAAATTTAGATATAGATTTATGTTAAACAAATATAAGGTGTCAGGGGTGCACTAGATACTGGGGGAATTGTATCATTGTTATTGTCCTTCTCATCTACATTATAACCACTGTGTATATCCCCCCTTATTCTGTTTCCTTCACTTTGCATCATCAGTACATGTAAATCTTTTTGTGCTTCTTTGTAGTCATACTCTTTGCCATTTTTTGCAGCACAGTAACAGTTTATTACATTAATGCATCACTATTTAGCCATATCTTTGTTTCTAGTTCTTTTCTGTAACAAAAAAGTGCTGCTATAAATATGTTGGTGTATGAGCCTTTCTTTGTTTTTAAACTCCATGACATATATGTCTAGCAGGGAATTTCTAGGTCAGATGATGTGGACATTTATTCACTTTATTAGAACTAAATTGATTTTCAGAATGATTGGACCAACTCACAATACTGTCCATTATATGACTGTATCAAGTATATCGAGTAGATTATTGTTCCTTTCTTCCACAACATCTTTGACATTGACTATTCCAAACTTTTTTCATCGAAGGCTCTCAATGCAGCCTAAAATCACATTATCATTTTTAGTTGTACTATTTACCTATATTGAACTTATAAACTATTAAAAGCCTCTAGAACCCATCCCCAAAAAAATACACAGGAAGGCTTATCATAGAAATCATATCATACAAATATCAATTTCAGGAACTTGGTTCCAACTGCACCTAATGAGATTATTTCACATTACTCAAGCAAATAGTCATTCTATGAGTACATGTCTAGCTTCATGCTGGAGTAACCTCATAGCACCACAACTATTAAAACCATCCCAGTTCAGCAAATTTGGCGATCCCCGACCCTCTCTCTTACATATGCTTCCTCCTCTTTGAAGTCTTCACAGATTCTCCTTCATTCATGATGACCAGTTAGTGTGCTCTCCCTGCCTTTAAAAGTATCTTCAGGCGGAGCCAGGATGAAGGAGTAAAAGCAATGACCTGCTTGAGTTTTCCCCCAAACCCCTCCAAATACCTGTAAAAAATGGCTCTAAACAAATTCTAAAGCAGCAGAACCCACAAAAAGACAGAGTGAAACAAATTTCCATACCAAGACAACCTGGATGGTTGATTGGAAAGGTGTATCGCGCCAGGCTTGGGCACGCAGGCCACAGCGAGCCTGGAGTAGGCCTCAGAGGACTGAATTGCGGTCAGCTGTGATGGTTTCCAGACTTCTCAACTCATGAAGGCCAAAGACAACTTGGAAGATCGGTAGGAAAAGTCTGTTTCTGCTGTGGTAAGAGAGAAGCACAGAGGCATCCCAGCCCCATTCCTCAAGCTTGGCTCCGGGGTGGCGGCTGCCTCCAGAGCTCCTGGCCCACAGACTGAGCGGGAATTGAGTGGCTGATAAGAGGGGGATTGCAGAGATCTCTCTGCTGGTGCAGGATTCTCTTGCTTTGCCTGTGCGTGGATCTGGGTCACAGTTCTGGGTGGCGGTCCTGGGGTGAGGAGGAGTGCTGGCATGGTGGCGCTTGTAGAGGCTGTGGAGAGGAAACCCTCCTCATAGTTCCAAGACAGAAAAGAGTGCTTGAGGTCCCTCATAGATCAGAGCGCAGGCCAGGAGAGGAGTAAACACCTCGCCCCTGATCATGGCACCTCAGAAGAACTGAAAATGTACAGGTCCCTGGAAGTGTCTCTGAACACAGCTGCACAGATGAATTTTCAAATACTGCCCAAGCTCACGAACTTTGTCTGATCTTTGCTTTCTTCCCTTCAGAAACCCTTCATCACGTTCACCTGTCTTTATGGTGTATCCCCACAGTCCGCCCTCTCAGTGCTTCTTACTTTGTTTTTTTTCCTCTGCATTACCAACATCTAAAACAGTGCCTTGCACAGAATAAACAAGAAATATTTGCTGAATTTTTAAATGAAATTGAATTGACTCATCATGACCCTGCTATGTTCAAAAATCTTTACTGACTCCCAATTGCCTAACAAATAAAGTTTAAACTCTTTTTCTTGAAACCCAAAAATTTCCACAAGTTGATGTCAAATATTTCCAAACTTTGAACATCTCCTACTAGTCCCTGTCATACCACACTCTACTTTTTAATCAAGCACATTTCTATTTTCCTGCCTGTGTGTATTTAGCCACGCTATTCTCCACACTTGAAATCTCTTCTCTTTCTGTCAGAGGTTTGTGTACAACATGAGCTGGGTGTGCCCAGCCTTTACATCTGTTTTTTCTATCCCCTTCCTATCCATACCTTATAAACTAATTCATATGCTATGTACTTTATGAAACAATTCTTCCCCAGTCAGAAGCATGCATATATTGTATTGGAGTTTTTTATTTTTTTTTTAATGTCAATTTACTTTCTGCACCCCATATATCCCTCTGTATGCATTCAGACCAAAAATCGAATTTTGCTTATTATTTGTGTTAGGTACCTGATAAAGCTAAATGTAAGACCTTCTTGCATAAGATTTTCTCTCCCATTAGGCCTTTTCCTTTGCATAATGCATCTCACATTCCTAGAATGCTTTACTAGGGCTCTTTAATACTATGAGTTACCTAAGAGCAAGGCCTTTGCACCTCCACCAGCACCTAGCCTATTTCCTTGAACTCAGTGGATAGCTAATTATTTTGTTCAACTTTGAATTAAATTAAATTATTCATATGCACAAATTAAAGTGAATTATAATTAATTTTGCTTTGAAAGGTTATGAATATTATAGAATTTAGTGTTGGAACTTATTTTAGAAATCATTTAGTCCAGTTTCTTTGTTTCATAGATGAGGATCTGAGGCTTAGTGGTTAGGTGATCTTCCCAAGATTACATAGTTAGCAAATAGTAGACCTGAGACTTGGACCCAGGCCTTCTGACTCCAAATTCAATGTTTTTTTCATGACACCAGCATTACTTTTATGAGACATGATACTCCTGAGGATAATTGTAGATTATTCTTTAATATAAGATCTTGAAAACTTTGCATGAATAAATGTAATCTCACAGGTTAAAATAATACTCTCACTTGTCCCGCTGAAGGGCACATGAATTCCAGATTTGGTGCACTTTTATTCCTATGAAACAAACCAACACCCATTTCTAGGTAATACTAGAAAAGTGAATGAAGCATGTAATGTAAACGTAACATTCAAAAGCAGACTTTTAAAATTGAATTAGACACTGAAGTGAGTCAAAATAACCAATCCTGTAACAGTTTTCACAGGGAACTCAAATTGTGAGTGTTTTCTTTGGTTTCCTGCTATAGTACAATTTCTTTCTTTCTATAAGATTTAATATGGATTAGTAACTTGTATACTGGCAACTGCCCCATACACACTTGGTTTATGGAGTCACAGTAGTCAGTATTCATTGTTGTTCACCCTCTACTCTCTTCTCTTGTTTCCTTCCTTCTCATGTTTTCTCCCCTTCTCTTTCTACCAGTCTGTGTATTAGAGGTAAAAATTTTCTTAGTTCTCTTTATCTTTAGTGTCTGATGATCCTCACATTTTGGTTGAGTGGAGGAAATAAATTTTTATTTATGTTTTTATTTAGCAAATATTTATTTTCCCTCCCTTCAATCTTCCTGTTTTTGAAAAAAGGAGAAAAACAACATTCTATTTTGTAACAAATATGCACAGTGTCAAATTTGCTCACACTGTCATTGCATAATTTCGTATCTTGTGTCCATCACCTCCCTGTCAGGCAGTGGATAGCATATTTCATTATTGATCTTGTGGTATTATGGTTGCTCAATGACTTTTCTTCTTATGAAGTCTAGCTATGGAGAAAGAGTCCCACGGCCAAGAGGATGAATAAAAAGCTCATCCTTCATATTACCTGAGACTGGTTGAACTCAAGGGGGGTTCTGAAATGTCATTCTTTGCAAGAACTTATACAAAAGACAGATGGATAATATGTCCACATTTGTTTATTTCCAAAAATACAAGAAATAGTATATGTCTCTAAGAAAAAAAGAAATTTTATAAAGAAAATATTACACTAAAAATTAAAAACATTTTGTGAGATCTAGTTTTTAAATTTGAAATTGCTCCCATTGAATGAATAATAAAAGGACCTCAGAAATGCATACAATGATTATACATTAATTATTAAAAAAATACATAGAGATATTTATTGGGGCTTCAGATGCTTAAAAACTAGCAAACTTTTATCTTTAGGATTTACTGCCTAGTACTTCCAATGTTCCTTTCTTTTTCTTTTCTTTTCTTTTTTTCCCTTCCTTTCCTTCCTTCCTTCTTTTTTCTTTCCTTCTTTTTTCTTTTTTCTTTCTTTCTTTCTTTTTTCTTTCTTTCTTTCTTCCTTCCTTTCTTCCTTCCTTTCTTCTTTCCTTTCTTCCTTCCCTCCTTCCTTCTTTCCTTCCTTTCTTCCTTTCTTCCTTCCTTCCTTCCTTCCTTCCTTTCTTTCTTTCATTCTCTTTTTCATAATTATTGCTCTCAGAGAAGCTTCTGGCCACTGTAGTTAGGAAGGTATCCTCTTGTGAAATGTAAGGAAGAAAGAAGAGTGCTAGCCAGATACTGATGGTATGTTCCTGCAAAACACAATTTGGCTATGACCCTTACATTCTCTGTTTCTCCGGCTACAATATGAGAGATAAATAAATATAAAATAAATGAATAAAATAAAAGTAGTGAAGAATAGTACACAAAGGATTAGATTTGAAGTCAGAAAAATCTTAGTTCAAGAATTAAATCTGACAAATCCTTACTGTGGTACCATGGGCAAATCCCTTCATTGCCCCCAGGCATCTCTCTAAAACTATTTATTACCATAAAATGAATTGCAAACCCATATCAGTGGAGGAAGTGTCCACACTGGGAGTTCACTGATCTGTTGACCTCACTGGGCTAGACAAACAAAACAAAAACATAAAACCTTTCCCAGACCCTCAAAATTTGTTTTATTCCATTCTCCAACCCTACCACCAAACACATCTTTGTTGTTTTCATACAGAAAAATTATATCTTCAGATGTGAAAACATTTTGAATACTATAGGGGGGGAAAGGAGTGGCAGTTTTACAATACTACCTGGGGAATACAAGCCCTTGGGGGAACCCCTTTGGATTTATTTCAATTCAACAGTCCTTTTTTAAGTTTATTAATTTAGCATAATAATACCAGGCCCTAGGATAGAGAGGCAAAAACTAAATTATTTCCTACCGTCAAGGAACTTTCATTTTAATTAATAGTATTGTTATTTATAGAATTTATATCATACTTCAAGTTTTTCAAAGTGCTTTATAAATATCTCATTTTATCTTCACAACAATGCTGGGAAATAGGTATTATGGTTATCCCCATTTTAGAGATGAGAAAGTTGAAACAGAGGTTAAGTGATTTGCCAAAGGTCAGCTACACAGCTAGTGTCTGAGGTCAGATCTGAGTGCAGGTCTTCCCGCCTCTGGGTCCAGAGCAGTATCTGCTGTGTCACCAAGCTGCCTCCAGGGAGGATGATAACAAATTAGAAACCTAAATAAGGCTGATCTTGTGCCCAAGTTTCATACAGAACAAGCATCCAGATGACAGAGCAAATCTGTTTCTTGGTGTTAAACAGTCTTTAGTGTTTCCCAAGAAAGATATATTGATTACTTCTCCACCTATTTAATTGTTCTTGTGTGATTTTTTTTTTTTTAGTTTTATCTTGCATAAGATGAGAAAGCGTGAATAGGTTATCATTTACACAGAGGTAAAGAATGTCCACATCAATGAGATCACAGAGCTTTTGAGATGTGGAAATCTGCCGTCTAGAACAGGGCTTCTTAAACTTTTTCTGCTCATGACCTCTTCAGCACTTCTTAAACTGTGAGTGGTGATCCCATTGTGACCCACAGTTTAAGAAGCTCTGCATTCTAGAATGCATGTCTGTACTTAGGCAAATAAATACCCTCACATACACACAGATGTGTCCCTTCAAAATTTCAGTTAGGCTAATATTAGTGCAAAATGGGCACTTCTACCATTTGAGCAGAGCTTTTTGGCCATGAAGGGATTCAATTTGTTTTTTAAATAATAGAGGAAAACTTATGATTAAGGTCTGGCTCCAGGCAGCATTGTAAGACTACCACTGCTTTTATTTTCCCCCCTGTAGTATTCAAAATATTTTCACATCTGAACATATAATTTATCTGCATGAAAGCTCAACTGAAGCATGTTTGGGACTAGGGGTGAAGAATGGGGAAAAACAAGTTTTGAGGCTCTGGAGAGGATCTTTTTTGACCTAGCCAATGGGAAAGGAACATTCCATTGTGGAGACTTCTCCCACTGAGGCAGGTTGGCAACTCACGCTGGCAGTATGGATGCACGGTGGAAATAGGGGACTTCAGTTACTGTGACTTAGAGTTGGGGGCACATGGAGGTCCCCTTTCATTTTAGAGATGAAGAAAGTGAAGCTCCAAGGACTGAAGTGACTTGACTAAGGTGACTTGACTAAGGTGAGTGGTAATGATCTGAACTGGTATTTTAAGCCAGATGAATTGACTCTAAATCCAGGGCCCCTTCCACTCTTCCATACTCTGGGCTTCACCACCAGCAGTCTTACTGACTTTGGACCAGTAACGTCTCAGGTTCTCAGCTTTTTCATCGCTCAAAGGTGATGTAGATCAACTAAATGATCTCTCAGATTCTTTTCAATGTTCAACTTCTATGATTCTATGTTTATTAACAGGTTGACTTGGACGTAGGTGTCAAATGATTTTGCCTAAACAGAATTATTGCAAACAACAGAAAAACTAGATAAAATGTATTAGTTCTGTTCCCTGAAACTATCATTTTCTTGTTTAAAAAAATAATATTCTTTGAGTTTTTCTGCTGTTTGCAAGAACAACTTTGATTATTTTGGCATGAAAACACTAGAACAAGAACTTGGAAAAAATGTCAGGAACTATGATACCCTATTCATCCCTCATTTTCATTTTTTCTCTCTGTTTTTATTATTTTTTTAAAAGCAGAAATGAAATGAAAAGTGGTATTCACATATATAACCTCCAGCTTTTCGACTCACCTGGAGAGCTCCTCTACCCACAATGCACTAAGTGGATGATTAAAAAGAAATGGGGGCTTAACTGAGGGGTAAGCGTGGGGTCCCCGGAGCTTTGCAAAGCACTGAACCATGCAGCTACAGCTGTCCTCCAAACAAGCCCAACATTCTTTATTTATTTGTTATGAAATATTTATGGGTGTTATGAAAGGTTTAAAATAATGTGTCTGTCTCTCTCTCTCCTTTCCTCTCTCTCTCTCTGGCCCCAGCATACTGTTTTCTAATGCATAAATAATTCTGGTCTGTGGACAGTGGGACGGCACATTAGGTGGGATGTATCTGCTGTATCACATTCTTTCTGCCTGAGAGAAAATATCATTCCTAGTAATTTTCTACACTTATACAATCTGCGTTGACAGTAAATAATTGATGTATGAATTTAGGACTAAACTCCAACACAATATGACTTTATGTCAAGGGTTACTCCCAGCAGATTTTGAGCTAAATCATCTTGCAAAATGGGTTCTTTCAGTGGGAGAAAAAAAGCTTTTTGAAATTATTTTAATGGAAAGATGGGACCTCTGTGTAGCTCCTCTTTTGATGAGGTCTTGCTTTGCATGGCTGGTAATAAAACCAAGCAATCTACTCATTATGAGATTGGAAATGTTTCATTTGTGATCACAAATGGATTTTTTTAGACTGACACAAGCTGAGCTATCTCTGTCCCTCTCTTTATTCCTTTCATTCTTTTTTCTATTCTTTTTTTTATTGTGATAGGAGAGTTTGTATGTGATAGGCTGCCCTCTGCTTTTCATCCCAGTATCTTCCATAGAAAGTACAATTATGTTTTAAATTGCAAGCTGAATATATTTGCAACCTAAAGATATATAACTAGAAGAAAAGCTTCAAGTAAAGGATTGCAAATTTACTCACATTGCCTCAATTAAAATCTTTTTCATCATGTGTGTGTGTTGGGGGGATGGTTACCACAGACAAGGGAAGAGGGAAAAAAAAGGAAGAGAAATAAGGAACAGAAACCTTTCATGATACAGTCAGAGGAGAAATTCTCTATACCTTTACAGCCACAACTTGAAAGCAAGACAAAAAGATCAAAGAAAACACATTACATGAAAGACCCAGAGTGAAATTCTCTTTTTGTTTTAATGTAATAACTGGCACAAGTATGGGGGTTAAAGATTTGAAACTCAATTGAACAATATCTGTATTGACTTTCTTTACTGTTGAAATGGCAGAAATTAAAAGAATAATTAAAATTGAATTAATATCCTCCCTTTTGAACAAATCTTATCTTAATCACTGTTTTCCTTATTGTTTAAATGGAATGGAATTTTAAACTTTTTAAGCCACAACTTCAGAACATTATATAATAAACTTCCCAAGTCACTTTTGATAAAGGGTGACAAATTGCCTATGAGACAAGAAATGTAGGGTTCCTTCCTTGTTGTTACTTCTTCTTTTATTCCACCCCCATCTCTTTTTTACTTAATTCCTTACCTATTCTTTTTTCTTTTCTCCCTCATGCTTTTTCTGTATATGCCTCTGATTCCATTCTATAGATGGCACTCATGTCTCTATGCATGAGTTTCTGAGACATGTTCAGGCAAAGAATATTCATAAAATAGCCCTTGCCTTCAAAAAACTACATTAATTTCTGGTGCAATATACCATCTATTTTTTTAAATAATAGATTTTTGATGCTTTCACAACTTGGGTAAGCTTTCAGGTAACAACAAGAATTGAACTGATAACAGGGATATAATGGGAAGTTATTGGTAAATTAGGATCATTTAACCAAACTTTAGGCAAAACTTATTGATTAAAATTGACTTTGTTTTTGTATTTGTTTTAAATTTAAGTACAGGGTTTCTGGATACTTTCCCAATTGCTCATAGAGAAAAGAATTTGCTGCTGATATTCAAATCTGGGGTATCTTTTGGGAATCTGGTGACAGAGAGTGAGTGTTCCCAGGCTTCCTCAGTCAAGCCTCAGGGTTATGGGAATGGCCAGATTCCTACAAAACCTGGCAGTCCTGGTATTCAGGAAAAATGAACAACTGAATCTGGTCCATAAATAAACAAAAGGGATAGTCAATTTTTGGTGTGCTGTGGGTGGTACTAAATATATCTGTTTACCCAAATATCTAGCCTTCTGGCCCGCAACTATGCCTGAAATTTCCACCAGTACAGTCTCTCCTTTGGGTCAAGACACTACTCCTGAAAAGTCTCTGTTATGTGGTAGTAGATAAGAAATGTAGAGCTCATTCCCTGCTCCTACTCCTGGTATTCTCTGCAGCAGTGGATATTTAGGGATCATAGGAAACTAGATTCAGAACTGAAAGAAAGAACATTAGCTATAGTACCTATATATTTACGAATGAAGAAAATAAAGTCCAGAGTGGGTCAGTGACTCATCTAAGGCAGAGGTAGAATTTGAACCCAGGTCTTCTAACTCCCAAATCTGTTGTATATTTGAAATAACTGCACATAGTTGGAGCTGGAAGAGTCTTTAAAAAACAGTCTACCTCCACCCCCTTACTTTATAGCTAAGGACACTAAGGTTCAGAGAAGTTATGTGAATTTTCTGAGGTCACACAGCTAGTTGTGAGAATTAGGGTTAAAGTTGGCTTCAAGTCCTACCAGTGCCTTTCTATCACCCCACCTCTGTTAACTGGTGTTTGATGGGAAGAGAGGGTTTGGAAGGGTATATTGTGGTTGGCAATAGAGACCTCACTTTGAATCCATAAGAAGAATTGCAAAGGAGTCCTGGGACTAGGCAAAAAGATGAAGTTGGGCTTTTCCTCTAGTACTTCATCCTGATAGTTGTAGTGACTAAAAATGTCTCTTTCCATCTCCAAAGCCTCCACTCCACAGCACCCCTACTCTGTTCTTCCATGTAGGCTTGATCTCTCCAGGCACTACTTTTTGCTCCAGATGAAAACCTCTACCAGAATATATACCTTAGTGGGTATTATATTCTTTAGGGCCATCTTCCTCACTAAAATATTGCCCCCAAAGATGGCAGATCTACAAAATAAATATGTACTCAGATTTTACCCAGTGATCTAGCATTAAGATCATCACCATTTTTTTAAATATATAATATTTTATCCCCCCCAATTACACATTAAAACACTTTTCTGACATTTGAGGGTTTTTTTTAAGTTTTGAGTTCCAATCCCCTGAGATGGTAAGCAATCAGATGTAGATTGTGCATGTGCAATAATATAAAATATTTCCACATTAGTGATTCTGTAGAAGAAGACTAAAAAAAGAATGAAAGAAAGAAATTGAAAAATAGCATGCTTCAGTCTGTATTCAGACAATATCAGTTCTTTCTCTGGAGGTGGATAGTATGTTTCATCATTAGTCCTTTGGGATTGTCTCTGATCGTTATATTGCTAAGAATGACTAAGTCATGCATAGTTCCTCATTGTACAATATTGCTATTACTGTGTACAATGTTCTACTGGTTCTGCTCACTTCACTTTGAATCATTTCATGTAAATCTCTACAGGTTTTTTTTTTCTGAAATCAGCCTTCTTGTCATTTCTTATAGCACAATAACATTCCATCGTTTAGCCATTCCCCAATTGATGGATATCTTGTTTTTTTTTTTATTTTCAATTCTTAGCTACCACAAAAAGAGCTTCTATAAATATATGGTCATCACCCCTTTCCAGCAAAACATACCAACTAAGAGGCACTCTCCGGGATAATGTCTTGACTCACGAGAGTCATGGTAGAAATTTCAGGCATAGTAGTAAACCAGAAAGCTAGATATTTGGGTAACCACTCACAGCACAACAAATTGTCTACCTCTTTTGCTTCTGCATGGGCCAGCCTCAGTTGGTCACTGCAACTGAATATCAGAACCGTGGGGTTGTGTAGGAATCCCAACCTTAGCACACATTTTAATCAGGTTATGGTATGACCTATCTATAAAAGATTGTTCCTTTGATTAAGACTGTCCCTTTGCAACTTTCAGGATATACCATTCAATGTATAAGCCTAATCAAAGACCACCGTTGTTTGCAACTGTATTCTCTGCTGAACAGTGGGCACAGAGCATATTGTATTCTTCAAACTAAGCTTGGTTTTCACCTTTCAATCCTGGAAGCCCATTCTATCCTCAGATTTCACATAATGGAAGTACCTCCATCTCTACGCCCTCTCCTTCTCTCTGGCTGGTTCTTCTCAGAACTTTATTTTAAGAGGATGCCAAAACCCAGCCATGGCTTCATTCTTCTCCACAATGCTCCCCTAACTCTCCCAAATTTTCTCCACTATGTCCCTGAATAAGGTACCTTCATCTCTTCTCTCTCTCCTTTTTCAGCTTTTGTGTTATCTTCCACCATTAGATTGTAAGTTCCTTGAGAGAAAAGACTATCTTTCTCCCTTTTTGTATTTATGTTCCCAATGTTTAGCACAATATCTGGCACACAGTATACACTTAATAACTGCTTTCAAAGTGAAATTCTCTTTCTATGGAATAATTTCAAGGACCACATTCCATAGCCCTCAAGAACCTAGCATGGGTCATCCTTCTACAATAGGGAAGCATTATGGTAGGATTCTAGGGACAGGGGGCTTTGTGTATCACCAGTGATTGCTGGACCCCACTGATCTACAGAATCCCATTGGTCTAAAGGCATTGGTCTGATGCAGCTTGGTGTCACAATGGATAGAGCATCAAACCTGGAGTCAGGTATATCTGAGTTCAAATCTTGCCTCAAAAAAGGTGTTTGACCCTAGGCAAGTCACTTAACTTGTTTGCCTCAGTTTCCTAATATGTAAAATGTATATAACAATAGCACTTGCCTCCCAAGATTGTTGTGAGGATCAAATGAGATAATTGTAAAGTGCTTTGTAGAGTGCCTGTCATATAGTAAGTACCATATAAATGTTAACTATTATTATAATTATTATTCTCATTAGGGTATCAGGCAATGCAGCTAAAATCAGGAGGGATAGGTTCTGCCCCCAATTGTTTTACCAACTTCCTAAAGGAACTCAAGTAAGCTGTTATTCTTCTAGTATTAGCAAGGATTCTTGAGCCACAGCTTTTCAGAAATATGGTGAGAATTAATGATATAACCTAGGCTGGTGCAATTGCGTGTAATCAGAGTACAAATCTTATAGACATCCATGGCAGAAACCTTCTCTGAGCCTACCATGAGGTGAGGTGTGTTCTTCCCCATACACAAAATGAACATTGCATATACCACTTTGCTTATGGAGTTTACAGAGGAGTTGGGGCAGTGGGACTAGCACATACCTTTCCTATCCTTGCTTGAATTGTCAAAAAGACCACAGTATACTCTCTAAACACTCCTAGAATTACACCTAGGACCAGCTCTAAAAAGTACATAGACAGGTGCTATGTCTGATTGAAATTTTGGTGATTCTCTACTTCAACCAACCATGTCCTGTTCAAGGAGCAAATCTTTGGGTCAAAGAGCTCGATGGATTTTCTCACTTCCTTCATCAGGCAATCAGCATTCTTCAGTATACAGGTGGGGAATGAAACTAATGATGACTTGTCAGGATCTCTGAGCAAGATTAGTGAAAGTAATGTTAATATTAAGATTATACAGTTTCAGTTAATCTTTTTCTTTTAACTGCAAGGGGACCTTTTATTACAGCATCTGCTGCCTGACAGTCTCCTCCACAGGCTGCTTCTCTAACAAAACTGTTCTGGAGTATCAGGGAAGCTGGAGGTTTGACTGGAATGCCATGAGCCCCCTGAACTTTGGTCCTCTGACAAGTGCAGGGGTCAGAAAGACAAGTGTGAAAGAACAGTGCTGATGGCTTGTGTCTAAGGAAGAGAAGTAAAATATAGAATAATATATCCCCATTAATTTTGAACAGAAAAAAGTAACAACTTGAGTTTCCCTCTCACATATTGAAGAAGTTTAGTACAGACACAAGAAATGGCATTCAAATAACCATGCCTGGCTGGGGGATGGACAGTCTTCAGACAGAGAATTGTTTTGTGATCCTTGTGCGTTACACTTAGCCTAATTAACAAACGCAATACCGTCACAAATGAGCCTGCAACGATTGCCAGTCGGTATGCTCAAAATGAAGCCACTGGGGAACATTGGAGAGCAATAAAAAAAGCAATGGCTGCTTATTTTTAATTCTTTGGAGGACCAATTCAAACAGAAAATGTAATTAAAAATTTGTAAATAGAACACCCAGAAGCACTCCTTCTGGCATTAGTATGCATATCTTTGATATTTGCTTAACAAATTATCAAGTAGCCTTTTTTATAGGTAAAACTCATACACACACACACACACACACACACACACACACACCCCTCCTATACATTCATTGCCATTCAATGTATAAAATTATGATGAATTTTGCTGCATTGAGCCAGACACTTTGTCCAAACCTTAATTTAAAGTCAAGTTTGAGAAATGATAGTTGTATTTGTGGCTCTGTGGTCTAGAGGCTAGAAAGTCGAGAATTATAACTCAGAATTGCATCTGTGAGTTCATTAAATTTGACTTTAAACTGTCAAGTTTAATTTCCTCAGAGTAGTGGAGATCCCATTTCAGATAAAGTTTTTAAGTTATAGGTCTAGCATAACTAATATTCAGCTTAATTCAATTTAAGGAATATTTATTAAATGCTTACTAGCAAGGTGTTATTCAAGGTTTTGGGGATACAAACACAAGAAATCACTCAGTTCCTAATCTAATCACAGGGAATTTACATTCTACTGGAGATGGTGTGTGTGTGTGTGTGTGTGTGTGTGTGTGTGTGTGTGCATGTATGTGTGCATAAGAGTATGTGTAATGTTTCACTGTGTTCACTGTCTTCTGTGATTTCTGACATTCTCCTAATGACAATCCTCACACTACACTTAAAGTGAACCTTTAGGGGTAATTTTGAACCTTTGTCATTTATTTTATTCTGAAAAAAAATATTTTCCACTATAGTTTTTGTCATTCTTCCCTGAGACCACCTTCACAAAGAAGCTAACAAATATAAAAGTGTATGTTGATTTCTAAGACATAATCAAGTTCTCCATAGAATTTCTCTACTTCATCTCCTATAATAAATATGGGCATGGCACTTAACCTACAGTTATTCTCATGGTGATGAGCATTGGGCTTGGAATCAGGAATTCAAATCCAGCCTCAGATACTTGCTAGATGTATGATCCTAGGCAAGTTACTTAAACCCACTAGACCTCAATTTCCTTATCTGTAAAATGAGGATGATACTATTGATAAGAGAAATGCCAATCAAAACAGCTCTGAGGAACCACATCACACCCATCAGATTGACTGATGTGGCAAAACAGGAAAATGATAAATGCTGGAGAAGATGTGGGAAAATTGGAACATTAATGTATTATTGGTAGAGTTGAGAACTGATTCAAACACTCTGGAGAGCAATTTGAAACTATGCTCAAAGGGCCATAACACTGTGCTTACCCTTTTACCCAGCAAGCACTTCTAGATCTCTATCCCAAAGAGATCATAAAAATTGGAAAAAGACCCACATGTATGAAAATGTTTATAGCAGCTCTTTTTGTGGTGGCCAAGAATTGGAAATTGAGGGGATACTCATCAATTAGAGAATGACTGAACAAGTTGTGGCACAGGAATGTAATAGAATAGTATTGTGCTATAAGAAATGATGAGCAGGCAGACTTCAGAAAAAAACCTGAGAAGATTTATATGAACTGATGCTGGGTGAAGTGAGCAGAACCAGAAGAACATTGCACACAGCAACAACCACATTGAGCGATGACTGCCTTTTATATACTTGACTTTTCTCAGCAATGCAAGGATCTAAGACAGCTCCAAAAGACTCATGATGGAAAATGTTATCCACATCCAGTCTGGAGACATGGAGTCTGAATGCAGATTAAAGCATACTATTTGATCTCTTTTTTTTCTTTTGTTGTTTTGTTTTGTTTCTTCTTTCTCATGGTTCCTACCATTGGTTCTAATACTTCTTTACAACATGACTAATGTGAAGGTGTTTAATATAAATGTATATGTACAGCTTATATCAGATTGCACACTGTCTTGGGGAGGAGGGAGGAGAGGGAAGGGTAGAAAATTGAAAACCCAAAAGCTTATGGAAGTGAATGTTGAAAAGTAAAAATAAATAAATATTTTTTTTTAAATGAGGATGATAATAATATCACCTAGTGCATGGGGTTTTTGTTTGTAAGGATCAAATGACATAAGCTAAAAATGTTGTATATCATAGAGTGCTGTATATATGTTAGCTGTTATCACTGTTAACAGTAACCATCAGTAGCTATGGTACTCCAAGGCAATATGACTTAGTGTTCCATTTTCATCCCTTTTGGGTATTCAATAAAACTACCATCATCTATTCCTTCGTTAATCTCTCTGAGGGGAATCTGTAAGCCATCCTTCCATTTCTTGGTACTTTCTTTTCATCTTTCAGTTTTATTTATAGTGAGAATACCAGTGTGAATGTGGTTCAGTTTCTCCAGTAGTGAATCACTGGACAAAGATTACATGATGAGCACCAGTCATTAAAATGCTTGTAGCTAAGAATTATGTGATCTTGAGCACCCTCTGCTATCCTTCCAGTCATCAAGGAAACAGAAAAGGCCCCATGAGGCTAAAGGCATTATGATCATCCTGGCAATTAGGGTCTTCATAAGTGGGTGGGCTGCTTATCACTCTACCAAAAAACTTTTCTGGAAACATGCTCTGAGCCTATATGCCAAGGTACAGAAAAAGTACAGTAGATAGTTTGGACCTGGACCTGGAGTCAGTAAGACCTGAATTCCGATCCCTCTTCAGAAATATACTAGTTGGATAATCCTGAACAAGTTAACTGGCCTCTCTAAATCTCATCACTCTAAGCCATCTGTACAAATGAGCATAATAATGACATCTACCTCCCAGGGTTATTATCAGGGTCAAATAAAGTAAGCAATTTAAAACATTTTAAAAAACTTTTCTTTAGAGCAATAAAATAAATATCAAAATACACATACACTCCAATTTTCTTAGGGACTAAAAGTAGTTAATCCCTCAGCCTTTTTTGAATTAAAGCAAGGAGATCTATGGAAATTCCACCCAGATTCAACAGACATCTAGCTCCATTTCTAATCTGAAGACATCATTTACCTCCAAGGGAACTTTTTGTTATACTGTTATATGGAAAATCAAATTGTTAAAGTAAGAAGCAGTGTTTTAGGAGCTTGTGTGCCTTATTTTTGGCCAAAGGCATTAAAAGGATACTATTCAGGTAACTATAGCTAAAGCATTACAATATACCAGAATCCATGATATTATTTTTGTGTGTATTCCTTTCAGATCACAACCCAGTCATGTCTCTTTTTCATGCTTCCTTGTAAGTCTAATGCAGGAAATCCAGCCAAAGTTCTAGAGGTCATCTTTAAATTATTTGGGAATTATATATATATAATTCCCAATGAATTGGGAAGGCTGTGCAATGCTAGAAAAATACAATTATGAGTTTACATGATAACTTTGGCATGTGGTACATAGTCTTCATTGACAAAAAATCTTGTTGATAACCAATCTAATCCAAACATGGTATTTTCTGGGTTCCTAAAAAGCAATTCAGTTCAACCAAGCAGGTATTTATTGGTTTCCTATTTTGTAGTGCTAGGCCTTTTGAGGGGTACAAAAGGAGAGGCTGTGACATGGTGAGGGGGAGGAAGGTATAGTGGCAAGAATTCTGGATTTGAGGTTAAAGTACATAGGCTCTGCTACTTACTATCTGCCTCCTTGACCAAATCATAATCTCTTTGGGGCTCAGTTTTTAAAATAAAGTAGATGGACTAGTTGATCTCTAAAGTTCCTTGCAGCCATAAATCCATGTTCCCAAGTAGAAGACCTGATCCTGGCTTTAAATGGCTCAAAGTCCAACTGGGAAGACACATACAGTACATAACATGAGACCTAGCCCCCTGGACACATGAAAATGCAACTTGTGCTTTCTAACTTCTCCTCACACTTTAAATAACTTAACAATTCAAGACAATGCAATTTAGTGCTTACATAATAAATGGCATTAATAAATGGCAAAATCTTTTCAGTGATTAAGGAACACCTCATGGGGAAGAGAGACAACCTCAGTCCTGCATTTTTAAGTAATAGGTAGACTAGCAGAAAGGATAGCTAGATGGTGCAATGCATAAAGTGCCAGGCCTGTAGTCAGGAAGACTCATCTTCCTAAATTCAAACCAGGCCTCAGACACTTACTAGCTGTGTGACTGTGGGCAAGTCACTTAACTCTATTTGCCTCGGTTTCTCATCTGTAAAATGAACTGGAGAAAGAAATGGCAAACCACTTCAGTATCTTTGCCAAGAAAACCCCAAATGGGGTCATGAAGAGTTGGACATGACTGAAATGACTGAAATAAAAAGACTAGCAGAAATAATCTGAGAACATTCCAGGTGGGGAAAAGTGAATGGAAACCAAAGTTCATCTCAACAACTGGCAACTGGCCCTTCCCAAGTCGAAGCAGACCAACAATTCTAGTGCCTTCAATCCTGTCTTTAGTTACCACTTGAAGGATGTTAGATTTCCACCTCCCCCTCCCCAAAGTGGCAGGTGATTTGAATTAATGTTAATCTTGTATAGCGATATAGCAGAGAGGTTAGCATAATAATATGTCTATTCTGTTTGTGAGACCAGAGTATCTTCTAGATGAGCTTGGGGAAATGGTTTTTGCCATGCTGAATTCACAATTTCTTTAAATGTTATGTTTAGTTGTTATTTTTTTTTTCTCTGCCCTTGGAAAGGAGTTATGATGATGGTCATTAGCATTTCAAGTGTGAATGCCTGCTGAGAAACAGGGGATCTAAGGGTTTAACTCTGTCTCTGTGTTTATTTTCCTCTTCTTGGGAGAGTTTCTCCTATGCCCTTTGCTAAAGTTCAGTGAAATTGTATGCGAAGCCAGGATTTGTAAACAAATTAGGGGATACACAGTGACAGTTCAGTCATTGATATGATAGGTGATCCGGCTATTTACTGGAGGAGCATGACTTATTAAGAAAAATCATTTTTCCCTTGAAGATAAAAATATTGAAATGTAAGACACTGCCAACCTTAAAAGGAAAGTCCCAAAACCTACTTTTTATAAGATTCTATTCTTTGAATTTCTAAGATGTAAATCTATGTTTGGCTAGGGTTTTGAGATTCTATTTTTCAACAGTCGGTACTGAATATTGGAATACAGAAGTAGGAGAACAAGAATATATTAAGAAGACAAAACCCAAACAAAAATAGGAAAATAAATAAATGAATAAAACATCCTTTAAATATATCAGCATTAAAGATTATTTATAACATTAGGAGGGAAACTTCCCCCACCAACACAGTCCATAACCCCTTTCTAGCTTATAGTCTTAGAGATTCCAGAGATTCGGAGTGGTCACAAAGAAACAATATTCAAAGTCAGCTCTTGACTCCCCCAGTCTAACACTTTTTTTTCTGTTATGCCATGTGACTTCTCTAAGCACCTTGAAATGAGGGCAGAAAACAAAAATTGTTCAACATGACCATTTTTTTTCCATTTTCTTAAAATCAAAACCTGTGTGAGGAAGACTGGAAAAACATATTAAACAGAAATAGCCCTACATGTATTGAAAACATTTATTCATGCTGAACAAAATTCAGGTTTATAGACTATCTTCCCTTTCATTTAAAAAGGAGCTTATAGGATTATAGTTATTAGGATTATTGTTGGAAGGGAGGTTAGAGACCAGCTATTCCATTTTACAGATGAAGAAACTGAGACTCACAGTTTAAATGATGCCCATAGTCATATAGATAGTAAGTTTAAGGGATGATTTAAACCAAGGTTTAAACTCCCTGTCCAATATGACAACTGTCATCCCTATCTGTATGGTACCAGCAGAGTTGTCACATCATGACCATAGTGGCATAACAGATTTCTCTAATCCTTGGAGAATAGGGCATCAGAAAAAGAATTGGGAAAGTGGATTGGTGGATTTGGCTGAAAATATGTTTGTCATCTTTGAAACCTGTACCATAGGATCTGAAAATCATTTTTTATTTCAAAATTATTTAAGGATTCTTCTGTAGACACAGATGTTTGGGGCACTGAATTAGCCCCTATTTGGTCAAAGGACTTCCTTGGTACTGTTTGGGTTAATAATGAGCTTCAGAAAAGAGATGAAAATATTTCAGTGTCTCATGGTTGGACAAGAGCATTTATAAATGACATACTATGTCTGTGTGGCAAAGGTGAAATGAGTGCTGACTTGAGGATGATCAGTGTGGAGGAGTCAGCATTTCAAAGTGGTCACTATTCCTTGAGTGGAAGTAATATTTATCAATTGTTAGAAGCAATATTATTTAAATACCCATCATCTGAAATATTTTGAAGTGAACTTGTGACTGGTTGGAGGCTTTCCAGGAACCAGAGAGTTTGTGGATTCTGCAACACAAGTTTGTATTTATGGATGAATGTTATTGGATAAAGTCATGAGAAGATTATAGGAATATCCTGCCATTGGCTGAAGGATAAGGAAATGCCTTTTTTTCCTAAATAACATGTATTGTAGTGTGGTTTCTGGTGTGAGGGTTTGCCAAGCCCTTTTCAGAGCTGCTCATCCACCTTTGGTGTTCAACTTTCAACCAGCTCTCACCTGTGGCTCCAAGAAACTGTAGCATGCACAGTGCTTACACACTAGTAAACCATATTGGCAGATGGGCTAAACTAGGTTGAGGGTAAACAATAGGCCTCAAACCTGTCAGGGAGTTAAGGGGATGTCTACCCCAAGCATGTGAAGACTTCCCCTGGCAGGATGGGCAAATGAGAACAATTTATTCCAACGGCATTGAAGGCAGCTGAAGCAGGCACTGTGGAGCACTTGGAGCTTGGTCAGACACTGGAGACATCAATATCATCCACTGCGTCTCTGGCCACTGTCAATTGTCTTGACTGTAGAGTCGTCACTTACATGTCTATGGATGAGAGAGCAAGGCTGATGACTTTGTGCGATTCAGCCTCACTTAAATCCGATTCATGCTCAAGTCAAGACCCTCACCCTGTGGTATCATTGGTTCTCTTCAAAAATGAAGGACAAGGGGCAGGTAGGTGGCACAGTGTATAGAGCACCGGCCCTGAAGTCAGGAGGACCTGATTTCAAATCCAGCCTCAGACCAAGCACTTGACACTTACTAGCTGTGTGACCCTGGGCAAGTCACTTAACCCCAATCGCCTAATTAATAAATAAATAGATAGATAGATAGATAGATAGATGGCTAAATAAATAATTAAATAAAGGACAAACAACAACAGCAAAAGTTTTTGAAAGAAAAATAGTATTCTTTCATTGGTCTGGATCTGTTGTTGCTCAATATTAGAAAGTAAATTACCAACTACCAAAATTGACATTCTTGTCATTTCTGTAAAAAATAGCAGAACCACTGGCTCATTCCACTGAACTTTTGGCTTCCTTATCAGCAATGGAATTGGTCTATTTGTGTAGCCCTGATCATCCATTAGACAGGTTTATTATGCGTACTGCATGACCTTTTATGATTCGCTTTGGCTACATATCAAACAAGTAAATATGTAAAGTGCTTTGCAAGACTTAAAGATCTATCTAAATTTTAAATATCATAATCATCATCATCATCAACATCAACATCATCATCATCTGCCACCCAGCTTTATCCAGAGGCTTTAATTTATCTTGTGATCAAAACTCTAGACGTACTTTTCTTTCTGTTCCGGGAAACCCTGAGCTTCTAATCAATGATCTTTGTAATATAAATCTATTTCTATGCACAAGCTGTCATAGACATTACTGTGGCATTGAATATTTCTGCTCTTACCTTCACAAGGCAGTGTTTAGTGGGGCTATCACCTCCTCATTCCTGAAAGTTATGCCTCTCTAAATGCTTCCCAAAATGGCATCATTTTTTGTTTGTTTGTTTACCTGCGATGTTTTTATCTGTCAGTGTTTACCATTGATTGACATTAACTTTACTTTCATTAAATGTTTGTTGGTCTGAATCTGTGATTTCACTGATGTAATGAGTTTATAGGGAAGTGCATCAAGGATAATCAACAGATTTTCTATAACTTAGAACTTGAGAGAATTGTACTATGAAGTTATGTGGCTTGCTCAAGTTTGCACAGTCAATATTGTCAGGCATGAGACTTGAACTGATGTCTTTCCACTTGCAGTTTGGCCTTCTATCCACTGTATCATATGCAGTGGGGACACACTGAAACTTTTCTGATAAATACTAGAATGCAGCAAGTATGCCCACACTTTCCACTATTATTTGATATAGTTCTGGAAATCCTAGCAATGATAATCAGACAAGATAAAGAAATTAAAGGCATAAAGAGAGGTACAGAATAGATAAAACTATCCCTATTTGCTGATGATATGATGGCTATGCCATATGTAGTAATATATTCTAAATGGATACATGACTTTAATATTAAAGACCACCCCATAAAATAATTAGAAGAGAAGCAGTCCATATACCTCTCACAGTATGAGTAGGTGACATGTTCTTAAAAAAATAAGGGATAGAGGCAAATACCAAAGATAAAATAGAAAATTTTGATTATATGAAATTGCACAATTTCATGCACAGACTTCTGCACTGTCAAAATTAATATGTCTGGGATAAAAAGGAAAGTGGTCAAATGTAAAAAAAGGTCTTTATATCAAATTTCTCTGATAAAGGTTTGTTATATAAGATATATATATACAATACATACAAACCCCCAAAATGGGATCACAAAGAGTCAGACATGACTGAAATTACTCAACAACAATATCCATGTGTGTACAGAACTAACAGTCATTCCCCATTGGACAAGCAAAGAGCATGAACAATGTTATCAAAAGAAGAATTATCTATCAAAATATTTATAGCAACACTTTTTGTGATAGTGAAGAATTGGAAACAAAGTAAATGCCCAATGATTAGGGAGTGGCTAAACAAATTGTGGTTCATGAATGTTGTGGAGTATTACTGTGCAATAAGAAATTATATATGTGATAAATATAGAAATGTATATGAACTGATACAGAGGAGGATAGTTAGGATGATGTAAGAAGCAGAAAACAGACATAAAAGCTTATATAAAATAAAGATGGGGGCAGCGAGGTGGCACAGAGGATAAAGCACTGGCCCTGGAGGTGGACCTGATTTCAATTCCAGCCTCAGACACGTAATACTCACTAGCTGTGTGACTCTGCGCAAGTCATTTAACCCCAATTGCCTCAGCAAAAATAAATAAGTAAGTAAATAAATAAATAAGTAAATGAATAAATAAATAAATAATATAAAGATGGTGGGCTACTACTCGTGTGGTAATACCATTGCTTACTTGAAGAATATAGACAGTTTTGGTATTAAAACATATGATAGATAGATAAATAGATAGACATCTTTTTGGCACTAATTGATGTGGCAAGCACATTAAAGATCATTAAGCATGCTGACTAAATGTCTATTATGTGATTGATTGGGGAATTCACCCAACTATTAAAAGTCTGTTTCAGTGCATTCCGATGTTCCAGTAACTTTGTGGTAGCATTTATCTTTCTCAACTTGGACACCTTCATTGAAATGGTTGCTGTATTCATCTAACAGCTACAATTAACTGCCCAAGGTGTCAATGAACAGCAATTCATTTGTTATGATGGACCAAAATGCTGACCAGAAAATGGTTGATTAGGTGATGCCTCTGCATTTGCAGAAAATCACTGAGGGCTTAAAGGTAAACAGAATTGGGAAAGAGGAAAGTGATGACTGTAAAGTGACCTGTCAGCTTAGAAGACTAGGGGAAGTTGAAATTAACATTTAAAGGTGCAATAGAATATATAGTGTAGAGTAGAAAGTATAGAACAAAATATAAAAACCATTTACTTACAAAAGAAAAGAAAAAGAAAAAATCAGCACCAAGAAAATTCCTATTCACATACATATCCCAAATGTTAGAAAAATAATGATAATAATACCATCCTTAGAGACATTTGACCAGATTTCACAAGGAAGTAATTCAAACCATTATGAAGGCATGAAAAAGAATTCCATCAGATCTGTAATAAGTGTGCATATATACATAAGTACATACATGTAAAATATAAACTCCCCTATCACTTAAAACTTTTCACAATCTTACATGTTTTCTACCTTTCCAGACTTTTCACTTTATTCTCTTCCACCCTTTCTATAGTCCAGACATACTGGACTATTTCCTGTTTCTCACACATGATGATTCATCTCTTTTCTCACTATCTTTTCAGAAACTGTACTCCATATCTATAATTTTTTCTCTCCTCACTCTCAGCTCTTGGAATCCATTAGAATGTAAGTTCCTTGGGGTTAAGAAGACACATCTGTCTTTTCATCCAGGAGGTTTAGCATAGTGCCTGGCCAGAGTAGGTGCAAAACAAATGCTTAATTGATGTAATCAAATGAATTGATTGAATGCTTACTTTTGTGTATTGAATTCAATTTGACTCAACAAATATTTATTGGTTGCCTACTATATGCAGAAGCATTATATGAGTTAAAAATCTAAAAGTTTTGCTATCAAATAATTAAATCTTTTTTTAAAGTATAGGAAAATGAAATTTCCCTATCTCTAATTCCCCACTTACAATTTCTCAAGAGCCCTGTGATTACCTCGAGAGTTAGCTAAACACTACATAATATCATCACCCTACATTCAGAAACTGCATCTCCTAACTGGATCGCTTCCCTACTCTGCTTTTATTATCCTACAAGTCCTTTTAAATTGTTATCATTAGAGGCAGTTCTCTAATGCTAACTCATTTAAAGTTGTCTACTCCTAGGGTGATAACCTCCCATTTACACTGTATATATCATTAATGTACATAGTTGTTTGCATGTTATTTCTACCTTTAGATTCTGAAATCCTTGAGGACAAAAGCCTTGTGTTTGCCTTTTTTTTTTTTGCATCTCCATAACAGCACAATGTCTGATATATAGTGAATGCTTAATAAATGCTTGTTGATTGACCTATAGATAAGGAAATTAAAGAACAAAATATGACTCAGCATTTGGGTGTTTTCCTTGCTGCTCCTGCATCTATCTCTTTTCTGCTCTCTCTGTTTCTGTTAGTGTCCTGGCGGCTAATAGTTTATCTAGCGTTTTGATCATATATCTAGATCTACTGCTCCAGTTCTTGTAGGTTTCCTAAAATTTATTGGGATAGACTTTGGACTGCTTTTCTTACTTTGCCTGTTATATCTTTGTTCACTTGATTCCTGTTAACTTATATGATTTCTGGTCCCGTTCCAACTGTGATCCTGACCTCAGATGCTCTTTAAGTGTTTATAATCTAATCCATCATTTTCAGATTTAAATTTTAGCCCACCATAATTTGGGGTATCATGAGTATTCTGCTTTCCTGGGACCAGCTTCTATTCTGGGCTATGTGAACAGTTTGTTGCCCATGGGTCACCATATATCAATGATTTTTAAGAAGCTGTCATCTTTCTAGAATGTTGTGTCATTGGGAAATGATTTTCTTCTCCCCCTCCTCCTCCTCCTCCTTCTCCTCCTCCTCCTCCTTCTTCTTCCTTTCCTCCTTTGGAAATATTTGTGATCTAGTTAAGAAAATTAAATTTTAACTCTCTTTGTCCACTTTAACCATATATTGAATTGATATGTTAATACCAAATTACTAACTAGTTACTACAGATCAGTCCCATCAAAACAATCAAATTATTTGTTCAGGCTGATGTTTTACAGCAGTGGAATAATTTACAGGAAAAGGTTTTTACTTTATTCTTTCCCAAGAAACACAGCAGCTAGCAAACCAACAGAGGACAAGCCCTTGGCCTCAAAGACTCTGTGGAATTTTGTTGATAATACTTTAAATTATTCAATGTGTTCCCCATTCATTTTAATCTACTGATTATGGGTCTTTTACATTATGGACAGACATGACTGAACTTTCATGATTTCTAATCAAGTAACATTATAGTATTCCACTCCTTTTAATATTCACTGCTCAGACTGTTGTGGTTAGAAGGTCAGGGTGACTGTGAGGGACATAATATTATAACTCTCTTATTGAGGGTAGTCCTGTCGAGTCATATTAATCACTCTGTACCTCAGTTTCTCTATTAGAAACACAACTTATTATGCCTTATGGGTCCAGGAGTAAATCCTTGCAGAGTTGTATAATAAGATATAGGCAGAAGTTGGAATACTGTTGGTCAAAGTACCTAGGCACTTTTGTGTACACACTGGGAGTGGAGAGCCACATTCTCTCTGTAACGGAGTAACAGGCAGGAAGTTCTGTCACTTCAACTTTGAGTGTATCATGAAATCATTGGATCATAATATATCAGAGATGGGGGTGGAATGATAAGAAGATTTATTCAAACACTTCCTTACCTTGCTACTGACTGTCTAGAAGGGTTTTCTAGTATAAATCCTCTTTCTTTACTCAGGCAAACATAAGAATTTCTAATTCTCCTCCTTCCTTTTTTTCTTTTAGCTCCAAATTCACAAGTAAAGATTGTGCTGTGGCACAAAACCTCAATGAAAAATCTAATTTTCTTTTTTTTCTAGGGATGTTTCCCTTTAAATTGTCTCCTAAAAATTGCATTCCAAAGAAATACATGTAAACAAGCAACTACCTGGAACATTGTTTATAAAGACAAATAATGGTTAAAACAAAAAGATAAATACATTTTCCCTATATTTTCTTATGGGAAACGTCTTAGTATCAGGAGGAAGCCAATGAAAAGAAAGGAGATACTAAATTATCAAATTGCAATGTGTATACATATATATAAAATCTAAGGGATGTATGATCTAAAGGATGGTCCACAATGTAGTATCAATACTTAGAAATACTCCCCAAAATTTAGTTTAAATCAAGAGCTCTGCTATCATCTAAATTAAATGATCGTAGAATTGACTAGTTGTAATTGATGAGAACTATCTGAGTCAATTCATGTCTTATGTTGAATTGCACCATATAAAAATGGGCTATCAAAACAGGCAGAGCAGAGTGGAGGGTTAATTTGCCATAGGAATAATTCAGTGAAATCAAACTTTGTCGAAGAAAAAGAAGGGTTATTGCCTGAATTATATAGTGACTCATTTATTAATAACACTTTGTGCATTGAAGTGTACAACTTCTAGGCAAGGATGCAGAAGAAAATCCCTTGCCTTCAAGAAGCTACAAAGTAAATGGAGAATGGAGCATATGTGTTCATGATGCCTTAGTACTTCAAAAAGCCAAAAATTTTAGGGTTAGGTGCTTTCTCCACAAATGCAGGTCACAACTCTTTTAGACTTTAAGTAGCCTTCCTGAGTTGTGATGTCAGAAGTCTCAGCTAAAATCCCACCTTCCACAGGAAACCTTTCCTGATCTCTCTTAATCCTGGTGATTTTTTTTCTGATGATTATTTTCTAATTTATCTCATATATATCTTGTTTATACGTAGATGTTTGCATGTTCTCTCCTCCATTAGACTGTGAGCTTCTTGAGAGCAAGAACTTTTTTAACCTTTCCTTGTATCCCCACTGTTTAGCACAGTATCTGGCACATAGTGCATACTTAATAAATGTTTATTGCCCAATTAACCAACCTGAAATCAAAGTGACTGTGGGCTTCTCCATTATACTAGACTGGACTTTGAAAAACAGATATATTAGTCTACAATTAGGGCTGGACTCAAAGCCTTGCTGGCTTACTGGGACATCCTAGAACTTTTGATCAGTTTTTATGGTTCCTGAGATCAAATAAACACCTGCAGGCCATAATGTAGCATTGAAGAAAACTTAATTCATAATGTCCTTAACATAATAAGTAGAAATCACAGTTAAATATGTGAGCCCATAATGATAAAAGCATAATCTGAATCCATAATGCTTACAGAACCTAGGAACAGTGATATCAAAGTAGAGTTCACAAGCAAGAGAGAATGATATAAAGGCAAGATCTCTAGACTGGGAATCCATAGATCTGAGTCTGAATCCCAGCCAGGCCACTAACTAGCTGTGTAGCAATGGACAAATCATTTTGTATCTATCTGCCCTCAAGTTTTCTTATTTCTAAAGTGGAATATAGTTAACTTTCATGAAAGAGTTGAGATAGGTACTAAGCGTGAATTAGCAAATATGTGTGGGAGTAGCTCTGGCCTACAGATTAATTTCAGTGGAAATTAACTTTTACTGCTTTAACTTTGTTACTGTATATGTTTTTTCTACTTCCCCTCAATAATGATCTATATTTACTATCCATACTAATCTAATTCCTCTTAAAACATCTGGATCCTGACTTTGCTTCTGTATACAAAGCCTCATTTTCGTGAAAGAAAAAAGTATTTTCAATGGAATTAGAATCATCAGTAGTACATGAAAGGTGGATTTTAGATCCATTCTAATGCCACATACTTATAAAGGTACCTTCCCACCCAATAGATCTTTTCCACCTAAGTGTCTCTGACTTAGGTCCATCTAACTCAACAATTCCTCCTATGACTTTAGTCACCTGATAACCTAGTCAGATAACCAAATGTAAGGAAAAAGAAAGGAAAGCTTTCGCCTCTCAGCTATTTTCCTTGAACGAAGACCAGTAAAAACGAAGGGGACGGAAAAGGTTTCCTGGTACATGAACGGTGAATTGATTTATATCTGTGTGCCACTGGAATTCAGTTTCAAAACTAATGATAGTGGCTTCACGTAGGATGGTTAATATTCTGCCCCACGTCCTGCAGGCCCCCTTTGGTCCTTAGCAAACAGAAATAAAAATGACCCCAGGAGCTAAAAGCCTCTACTGAAGCATTGGATCAATGACATCTTCTTCCTCATCTTATTTTATTTATTTATTTATTTATTTATTTTTGTGGAACATCTTTTCCTTTAAAAAAAAATGCTTGAGGGCAGCTATCTCCTCTCACCCCCCCCCCACCTTTTGAATGTTGCTAATGTTAAAGTCCTCACCCTGCTCCAATAACAGGCCACTACAATATAACTGGCTGGGCTTGGCTGCCAATCTATAATGTTTCTGGCCATGATTAATCTGATAAATAATAAATATATCAATCTAGTCTTTTAGACAAGGACAAATTCTTACCAGCGGGGAGGCATGAGGCCCCTTTTACAGCTGCCTGTAGTGCTGGAATTAATTATTTAATGCTTAATTCTTCAGGAAATGAGAAAGTTTTGATTAATGTTGTCCAGTGTCATTTCTTGCTTGTTTGATATGTGTCAGATAATTTTTCCTCGGCAGTTGCTCTGAAGAAGCCAGAGGCTACTGTCACTAGGATCAGACACTGAATTTCTAGAGATTAATTGAAGTGAAAATTTAGAGGAGAGCTTCAGAAGCGCCTGCCCAAGATAACCTTTCACAGGCTAAATTTAGCTTCATCTGGTAATGCTCGCCGCCCACTGTCCTGGTGTCACACATTTATTTTTAATGCTATGAGGAACTATATTTGGTTTCCTGTTGATTTTTTTAAAGCTGACTTCTCTTGTTGGCATGATTAAAATACTTAGTTGGAAAGTATTTGAATGTTATTTCCATCATTGGTAAAGTACTGATGGACAGATATCAATGATAGATAATCCTTTATCAGTCTTGAGCCAGAACTCTAAATAACCTGTGCTGAGTATTTGTGACTAATAGGAGCAAAGCAGGTTCCCACTGATCCTAATTTTGGGTAGCAAATAACTTACAAATATAATTTGCTACATCAATTCCTATTTCCCAGAGAGTTAGACCAAAAATACATAGGACAATACACTATGACCTCTTTGTTACAAGTCCCCTGTTGGTCTAAGCTTCTGAAAATGATTCTGATATGTCTTTTACAGTGTGGCAAAAGGCAAAGTAAGCATTCATTTTCCTTAATTACTTACTTAAGAAATCATGATCTAGTGGCACAGACTATGAAAAAGGGAGAAATTTTTGTACAGGAGGAAGAGCATAAGAGACTTGGGTTTTAGTGTTAGATCTGGTCCTACCAAGCTATATGTCTCAGGCAAGTTAATTTACCTCTTTATACCTCAGTTTTCCCATCTGTAAAATGAAGAGGTTGCTTTTATAAAGGTCCTTTTTAACTCTCAAATTCTAAGATTCTAAAAATGGGCTGGCTTATAAACCCTTTTTAAGATGCCTCTTAGTTTGAGTCTATGACCTTATTATTGCTTACCATCTTTGTACCACTCTTTCTCCCCCCACTTCTCTCCCTTTCCACCTAATATATTATTAGTTCAACGTATTTAATTGTTTTTGGTGTCTCAAAGACAAGGCTCTGTCATTGTCATGCACAATCTCTTCTAAAAGTATCAAAACTATTTTTAAGTCTTTTTCTGATTAAAGAAGGACGACTTAATATTCTGCTGGATGCCTTAGCTAAGGTCAATGATGAAAGTCCAAATTGACCACTACCATTTTGTCAAAATGGTTACCATGAGTGAGTAGACATCACTTTAGTTAGTCTACTTTTTCAACTTAGGAGTTAAAGAATATGTAAATAACTTTTGAAAGGTTTATGGAGGTAGTAGAGAAAGGAAAAAAAGAAAAATATGTCTCTCTCCATTGAAAGTGTGGTAAAAAGAGGTTTTTTTTTGTTTGCTTTGATTTGTTTTTGCCTTTTCATAACTATGAATAGAAAATTGGAAATGGAGTCTATATTTTAAATGTAGACTTATTTTAATATGCCAATTTAAATAAATTGGAAATTGGGTCTCTGTTTTATAGACTCAGGTGCTTTAAAGAACATCAAAAGTAGTTAAGTCTCTAACCTACAGGTCAGAAAAATAATATAAATAAATATATATATATATATATTTTATATATACATATGTGTGTGTATATATATACATATATAATCTATTTATATTTCTATCATCTAACTAATCTAATCTTAGGGTATTAATTCTGCATGTCTCAATTTATGCTTCATTTCTAATATACACAAAAAAATAACTAGGAACTTCATCAGACCTTTTAAAATATTAATTGAATCATGGAGAGTAATCAACTTTTTTCACTATCATTTGTGCCCAGGAATATGGCTGTTGAAGGAAGAGAAGTCTGTCTGCTCTGTACGGTGTCTATCTTTTTTATATGAAATCAATCAATAAACATTTATTAAGTGCCAATCATTATGCTAAGGAACTGGAGATAGGAAGACAAAAATAAATATTACCCTCAAGGAGTTTATAATCTATAGAGAGAGATAATACACACATGCTCCAATATGAGTATATATAAATAATTACGTTCAAAATGCATCCAAATCCATACAAGGTATTGGGAAACAGAGGAGCTACTGGACTCAGGAAAAGCAGTAAAAACTTCAGGTAAGAGGTGGTCTTTGAGATAAGTGTGGAAGAAAACTAGTGATTCTCATAAGAATGGGTGAAGAGGGAATTCCATGAATGGCAGATAGGTGACTATGCAAAGACACGGTGACAGTGTACTTAGCATTGACTCTTATGGAAGTAGGAGGATCGGGACATCCTCAGAAACCGTGCTCCATAACTTTTCACAAGAGTCAAGAGAAAACTTCAACTATATGGAGACACTTTTTGGATATAAAGACCGTAGGAGAGTCTTCTTTCTTGGGAAGGGGTTTGTGGAGAAGAGTGGAAGAGCCACGAGTGTGTAATCTAGCACAAATTCCAGCTCTGCTGATTTTCTGACCAAACTCACATTAATCTATTAATCTATTCATTTAGACTGTTACACACACAAACACACACCACACACACACACACACACACACACACAGAGATAGAGAGAGAGAGAAAAAACTAGTGTGAATGTACTGAGGTCACACATTGATCTCTATCCAAATTAGAAATAAAGTTTTTTTTTTTAATTAAAGGTTCTGCTTTTGTCCAGTGGGCCTCTTTCTTAGAAAGGGGTAGGAGAAAATTGGTGCAACCACTGTCTTTGATTTTCCTCCTATGTACACATGTGTACATCTGGCTGTGCATATATCTGAGTAGAAGTATTGCACACATGCAGAAAGAGTTGTGTGTGGCCTCAAAAACTTACTTGGTTCATAACGCATCACAATAATTTCAAAAGAAGCTTCAGTGCTCACTACACAAGTGTGGCAAAACGTATATACAGACATAGGTGTTTATATTAATGTATCATACATGGTTTGGTCTCTCTTGATGAAATCAGTCTCTGACTTCTCTAACTTCAATCATTCTAAACCAAAGATTAGCAAAAAGGAAACGAGTCATCAGTAGGACCTGGACTCCAACTTTAGTTACACAAAGTATGTAAACTGCCTTAGCTAAAATCAACACAAAGACGGAGGAAGAGGCTAGGCCAAATACAAAAGTGACTTTAGAAGTTGGATTTGTTTAGGGAATTTGTATTTTCTGCTGCTTTCTCCTGGAACCTATTTGCATTTTAAATAATTAAAACATTAAAACTGAAAAATTTATAAATGAGAGCTGCTAAGAGAATCCTGCTTGGCAGACAATAGAAAAGAAATTATTACCCTGCTAGGTTGGCTTTAATGTCATATCTGTCACTCTCCCCAAGGTAGGTTCATTACCATCTCAAGTGCACCCCTGCAATTCCCCTCAAAACACAGGCATGGACCTACATGCATGGATTCACATTCACACACACACACACACTCCCTCCACTTACCTTTCTCCCTTTAACTCATATTCTCTTCTGCTCTTAAAGACTTTATCTCTAGAGGACTTTAATCTCATTGTTAAAGCTCACCCAAATAGAATCTCTGCTGTTTCAATAATTTTCCCCCTCCCCCTTAGTTTTTTCTTTTTCTTTTTTTTTTTAAGAAGAAAAAGTTCATTTGGGAAAAAAAAAAAAGGGCGAGGGTGGCGGGGGTGGCAGGGAATTCATGTGGAGAGTGACAGAACGCTTTGTCCAGCGCAGCTTTGGCTGGTTGTAACAAGCGTCAGGACATTAGACGCAACAAAAGCTGGATTGGCAGTATCATCAATCACTGCCTTGACAGTCGACTTCAGTTTGTTTGTTCCACTCTGCATAATAAGTGATTGGATCAGGTTTAATTAGATATTGGGTAATCAATCATTGCCAACAAGGCAACTCAGCTTGGGATCTAGATGCTGCAAGGGGGAAAAAAAAAGCAAATCTCATCTAGTGTGCATAAATACTCCAACATATAAGCACACACAGTGGTGTGTAACAGAGGAAAGGTATAGAGATGTCTGCACGATGGCACATAATAGAATAATTCACATCTGTACTACTTGTTACCAGACATCAGTGGTGTGACATTTTACTTTCACTGCATAATTACTTTTCAATATAATATAATATGCAGACCTGAGGGAGGAAGAGAAAGCAATTAAATTATGCACTGGGCCCTTTTCCTGTCACCTTCACCAAAAGTGACCAGAAGTTATTGCTTCAATGCATAGCCATTTGGGGGTTGATCAGAGCATAATGAAGGACACATTCTGATTTACCAACACCATTACAAACATCAGAGCCCATCTTAGTGTTAACTCTTTCTGTTGGGGGATGATGAGTACAAAAGAAATTTCCACATTTCTAGGGCATATTTGCTGGTTAAAGTCTAAGACCCACAAATTACATCTCTATGAATTATTACTGATGATGAAATTTAGTTCTTTCTCACTAGTTCAGTGGACCCATATAGAGAAGATACCTGAATTGTGGCATTTTTCTTTCAAACGAATATTCCTAACCTTTGTAGGAAAAATAGATGGGAGGCCTCATCAGATTTATTATGGGATGCCAAAGGTTATGTCAATCCCTTTATGCATCTTATTAACTACAAAGGCAATTTGGTTTGGGATCTTGGGGACGCCAAGTGTTCATCTTAGTTCAGTGCCTGAGTTGCCCTGTGACCCTGAATAATTACACATCAGTTTCCCCTCAGGGCCTTAGTCTGCTCATGGATAAAATGGGAATATCTACATTGAGCCTGATTCTGCTTGTCTTTTTTTTTTCTTAGTTTAAAAGGGAAAATTTTCTTCCCAACTCCAGTGTTCAGATCTATGTTCTCATGCATTCTGTCACCCAGTGAGTTTTGAAAAAAGACAGATGAGGGTAGAAGAAGTGGAGGAACTACTACTGTATGACATGGAATACTTGTTGAAAGAATGACTGGATGAAAGAATAAATGAATGGTGAATTCTCCAGCGGGACTTTAATATATATGCTATAAAAACAGCAGCATGACTTTTATTCCAAAGTGTTATATAGATTCGTAGACTTAGAATTGATATGTACCTTAGAGGTCAGCTACTCAAACACCTTCATTTCACAGATGAGGAACAGGTTACAAAGCTAGTTGGTTGTGTTGCCAGGATTTACACCTAGACCCTCTGACTCCCATTCCAGCACTCTTTTCATTGTTCCATGCTCACTCAACCACTACTGACCAAGTATTCCTTCCAGCTTTTAGCCAATACTGGGAGTGACAAAAGTGGGAGAGACACCAACAGAATTGGTCAGATTCAGCTTTCAAATTTAATTGTAAATTAATATTGATTTGGGCAGCAAAGAGTCTGTCACAATAGCAGAAAATTATACAGAATGTATTATTTTAGCAATGTATCATAAAAAAGGAAATAATACAGTAGAATTTTATGATGAAATGATTCATATAGGTCATTTGCAAATGAGGAAAATGAGGCCTAAAAGGTTAAGTTACTTACCCAAATTTATCCAGAATAAAATAAAATCTTCCATAAATTAGGCAGTCCAACAAAGCACTGTTCTCTCCCCATGAATCCCTTTTCTCCTTGTCTTACCACTATCCATATTTTGTTACAGAAGGAGATGAGGACATCTGCTAAAGGACAGAGTGATAGGGTTGCTCCCTCCATGACCCATTCTGTTTTTACTTCTTAGCTTATTAATAGTGCTGGATTTGTACCAAATGGACCAGCTACAAACTCATTTTATCTAATTCAAATGGATCCTTACTATTGAAAGCAATCCTGTTATTCTGATCTCTAACATATTTATATGACATTGCATCTGTTCCAAACTCTATCTTCTCTGATCAGGTCTTCAATGATACCCCTAACTACCTCTCAGCAAATGACCTTGCCCTTTATGGTACTCTACTCATACTTTTCTCATTGAGAGGTGGGAGGTATGTTTCAGTAAATGGAGGCCAAGGGTTTCCTCATATTTTCTGATCCACAAATCAAATCTTCTCTGCATCTTTATTTATCCTTCTCTCTTTTGTTCTAATGTCAAAGAATTAAGATGGGCTCTTCAAGGTTGACCCTTTACTTATACACTTGATCCCATCCCCTCCTTTCTCTACCTAGAGTCTTTCCCCTCAATCATTTCTTTCTTTCTATCTTCTTCAATATCTCCCTAATCTACTGGGCTCTTCCTAAGTGTGAAGAAGCATGTCCATATCTCTCTTAAGATTTAAAATAAAAACAAATAAAAATTTTCCCTCAAACCTGGTATCCCCTCAAACTTGAATACTATAGCTCTCCCTCCCTTTTACTGATAAATTTCTAAAAAGACTGGTCAATATTTGATATCTCATTCCTTCACTACCACCTAGAAATCTCACTTCCAATCCCTTATGTTGTCAAGCCATCTCAATCTTTGCTGTGCAACATCTCTTACATATGCTTCTCTCTATCATCCTAATTCCGACCCCCATTACCTCTTTTCAGAACTATTGTGATTGCCTTTTAATTGGTCTCATAACTTTTATTCTCTATCACTTCCAAGTCATCCTTTTCACCACTGCCAAAACAATCTTCCCAAGGCACATACACAATCATAAAATACAACTGTGCTCCTTCTGAGATTATTTCTAATTTATCTGTTATCTATCTTGTTTGTACTTAGTTATTTCTACTGCCTCCCACATTAGACTTGAGTTCTTCGAGAAGGAGAACTGAGTTTTATTTTTTGAATTTGTTTGTTTTATTTGTTGTTTTGTTTTACTATGCTTTTTTTTTCCTTTTTCTGTGTCCCTAGGGCTTAGCACAGTGACTGGAACATAATAGGAACTTATAAAAGCTTGTTGCTTGAGTTGACCACATGACTCCCCTGTTCAAAATCTTTCAGTGGTTTCCTATATCCTCTAAGATAAAATGCAAGCAGCCTGGAATTTAAGGCTTTCTGAAATTTGGCCTCAACTTATATTTCCAGTCTTATTTCATAATATACTCCCCTTTTTGTACTCTAAGTTTCAGACTAACTGAATTCCTAGCTGTTTCCCAAACTCAAAATCCCATCATTCACTTCCATGCTTTCATGTAGGTTATCCTCCAGGCCCCCCTTCTTCATTTCCACTTTTCAAATTCCTTCTTTTCCTTCAAGGCTTAGTTCTGGTGCCACCTCTTCCAAAAAGTCTTTCTTGACCCTAGCCCACCTCCCCAAATGCAAGCTTTCTCACCTTCCTGAAATATACCTAGAACACCTTACCTAGATCTCTCCTATGCCTTCATCACCTCTCACCTACCCTCGACCTTGCACTATAGTTATCAATGTATCATGTTGCAAGATTCTCGACATCTTGTTGCTAGAAGGAGAGCATTTTTTCCCATCTTTGTGTCTCCTATCCCTAGCAGGGCACATAATAGGAAACTAATAAAAGATTGTTGAACTGAACTTCATCCTAGAGGTAGTTCCTTAATAATGAAGGAGTCAATGAACTAACGCTATTATTTTGTCAGACTTAGATTCTTAACAGCATAATTGTTGGATGATCACAATATCTATTTAGTATTGGTGGGGTATTGGGAAATGTATAAAACTTATGATTTTGCTGCATTTACTAAATATACATAATATGTAGTAAAAGGGATTATTGAATTAAAAAGCTCATAAAAACTTAACTTTGAAGAGGAAGTGAAAAAATCAGGTAATCATCTGGTTTATTTATTTAGTTAAAATGCATTCATTAACTGATTAATCCCATTTTTGCTACCTATTATCTCTATGATCTTAGGAAGTTTTATTACTTTTATATTTGTCATTTGTCTCATTTGTGAAATAAAAGGTTTGAAATTCTGGATATCAATTTGGAATTATAAAATAAAAGTGATAGAAAGTTCACTTGGGATATATGCCCACTGTTGGGCATTGGGCATATATCCCAGGAAGATCAAAGGGAGAATCAATGGTCTCATATGTATGAAATGTTCATAGCCTGGACTTCTTATGGGAGCAAGTCAAGGGAATCAAAGTGGGTTCCCATCTGTAAGGAGAATTGAAGAAAAATCATAGTATATAAATGTAACAAATAATTGTGTAGAAAGAAATAATACACATGAAGAATTGAGACATGAAAATGATTATATTGATTGTTGCTAAATGAAATTAACAGAACCAAATGAACAACACACGCAATAACTATGGTAATGCAAATCCAAAGATCAATAAAATGAAGCTGAGTTCTGAGAAAGCAATAGAGGTCCTAAAGAAACATGTATCCCACCTCTCACTAGAGAGGTGGGAAACTACTTTAGCAAAATGTGGTATATGTTATCAGACCCAGTCACTCTTTTAAATAATTTTGCTGAACTTTTTAATATTTGTTATAAAGAACAATTCAATATTAGATGAGTTCAATATTAGGGTTAAACATAGAAGAGTACTTCTAGAAATGACCATTATAAAATCAAATGTTATCAATAATTTTTTTTAATATTAAAATTAGTGAATTGGTCTAGATGCTTTCTAAGGTCCTTTTGAGTTTTACATCCTAAAGTTTCTCTGTTCTTAATATTGAAACAATGGTAATCATCCAAGGGGGCCTCCTGAAGTAATTTGTTATATCAAATACTAGAGATGAAATTTCAGACATGAAGTTCTAGACCCATATCTGACCTCAGCTCTCTGTAATATTCAACAAGTCATTTAATCTGCCTATTGTGGTGCAGTATTCCAATCACAAGCTATGGAGAATGGAATCTGATCACAGGATCATAGATTTAGAGCTGAAAGGGGACTCAGAGGCCATCCAGTCCAACTACCTCATTTGACAGATGAGGAAACTAAGCTCCAAAGAAGGTAGGAAATTTGCCAGAGGTCACATAGGTAATAAATGACAAAGATGCAATTTGAACCTAGATATTTGCCAACTGATGATTAGCTCTTTGGAAATGTCAAAAGTAAAGCTCACTATGATATACATCTTAATAGTGACTTTAAATTGTTCTCAACATTTCCATGAGATTCAAGAGAACTTGCAGTCTAAATACTAAGCAAGGACCTGGCTCTTAGGCATATTAGATAATTCCTGTAGCATGCCCATCAGTGTTAACTATATTCTAACTCCATTAATTAATATGTTTGTTCATCACTGTCTACATTTTTTATTGTCTCTACAAGAGATTGGTACTCAGTGATTAGGATATGATATGATATTGATAGTGATGATAAAGATGATGAGGGCAATGAAACTTGACAATGAATCCCCGCCTTGGGGCCTTTGCATTTGTCACATTCCTTGAATATATTTTCTCCTTACCTCTTAGAATCCCTACTTTTCCAAAGACCCAATTCAAATGCTGCCATCTTGCATAAAACCTTTCTTGATCTCCCCAACTGCTAGTGCCTCTTGTCACGAATTTCCTTTAAATTTGTCTATATTTTGAGGTGATGGTGGGTGGCACAATGGATAAAATACTGGACTTTAGGAAGTCCTGAGTTCCATTATGGCCTCAGATACATAATAGCTGTGTGACTGTAGGCAAGTCATTTAACTTCTGTCTGCCTCAGTTTCCTCAACTGTAAAATGGGGATAATAATATCTCCCAGGATTGTTGTGAGGATCAAATAAAATAGTCCCTGTCACACAGTAAGCACTTAATAAATGTTTGTTTTTTTTTTCTCTCTATCTCTGGAGGTGCTGATCCTCTGATCCACTGATAAAATGTAGGTCCCTTGAAGTACAGGACTATTTCACTTTTATCTTCGTATCTCCAAGTCCTAGCACAGTGTCTGATTCACCTATAAGTGCTTAATAAATGTTTGTTGATTAAATTTGTTGAGTGATTGATTATTTCCTTTGAATTTAAGAAGTACACTTTTTCATGCTTATTTTAATCTGGTACTGCGATTTCTTGGTACACATTCAATAAATGAGTTACATACAGACAATTGTGAATTGGTTTGATATTCAGGATACTGGTCTTTTCCCAAACAATATAAGTATGGCTTTGGGGACGTTGTGTCTTCTTGAAAAGCATGGAGAAAAAAATAGCCTCCAACACATAGTTTCTTTCTGAAAAGTAATCTAGGATAATTCTAGAGATGAAGAGAATTTCCCTTGGGCTGCAATACAGTTTGAAACATTCGTGAACTGGAGGTCTCATCTCCTCCTATAGATGTTGTCTGAGATAAAGACTGAACTGGCAACCTCCTAAGGACCCTATACAATCACCAGAAACTTCTCTTGGGGCTCTGGTAACTCTCTCCTCCTCACAGAGGTCTGGCTGACCCAGCTTAGCAAAGACCTCTAGACTATTGCTCCTTTCCATCCTCACTATTTCCCAAACTCTCTGAAGAAACCACACACACACACACACACACACACACACACACACACACACACACACA